>NW_021604578.1:3077235-3121361 GCF_004785775.1 Grammomys surdaster
TCTCTCTCTCTCTCTCTCTCTCTCTCTCTCTCTCTCTCTCTCTCTCTTTTTCTCTCCAGGTGTAGTTCTCTGCATGGCTGGACAAGATGCAAATTTATAATTATAGAGAATATCAGTATGAATCAATCCATTGATTTAAAAAAAAAACAGTTGTGTTTACTTCTACCCTAAGTATCTGGGCTATTCTGTTCCAAGGCATCCAACAGTGTTGGGAATGGGCTTTCTGTCATGGAGTGGACGTTAAGTTAAATAAGATATTTATTGGCTACTCCCACAAATTCTGAGACACTATTGCCTTAGCATGTCTTGCAGGTAGGAGAGATTGTTGTCAAATGTTCTGTGCCTTGGTTACTGTCCATATTCTCTCTCAGTAGCCTGCGGAGTATCTTCCTGCACCACATGTAGGGGTAAAGACTCCATGCAGTAACCAGCTCACTCTTGCTACCTTCAGTGAGCTACCTGGATATTGTCTGAGCAATGGTATAAGCTCCTCTAGACACTCAGATGGCCAGACCCTACCCCTGAGGGCGTCCAACTGCAAGCTTCCACCCAAAGGACAGTCTCCCTACCAAAAAAGCTCAAACCCCGCCCCTCCAGACATGGGCAGCCAACTGGACTTGAAAACCCACCAATCCCCACCCTCCAAGAAATGGTATATAAAATCCATCTTCTGCTCAGTTCACTGCTGCTCCTCGCCTGAGCAAAGGCAGGCACTTTCCTGGGTTCTTCCCGTTAATTTCTTGTGTGAGGTTTGTTGTGAGGTATAATAACTCTGAAGTATTCTTTTCCTCTTAACTGCCAAGATACTTTCCCCTTCAGGGCTATAACCCTTGCCTTTGGAAACCTCAACTGCCCCTGCCCCGACTCCCACTGAAGGAGAGCTGTACCACCCTGAGGAAATCAAGCCCCACTGGAGTAGAGCTGCTACACTTTGAGGAAACTTTTCTCAACAGGAACATAGCACTAACACTTGCCATAGAGAACCTGCTCTCCACAAGAGATTTAACACTTTCATTGGGGAAGCCTATCCCCTCAGACTGCTAACACTCACAAATAGGGTACCCACTGTCAGTCTGCCAAGAGCAACTCACTGTCCAGGCATCCATCTGGGTTGTTTGGGGCTCTCCACAGGACCTCATCAGCCAATAACTCAACTGAATACAGCTTGGTCCAGGCACTAAGAACTTTGCCTTACTATAAGAGAAGGGCATTTAGACTCAATATACCTCATTACTAGGACTCCTCGCTAGGATCACCTTCATAGATTTCAGGAAGTTTCCACTAAACTGTTTCCACACCATCCTCCAAATGTCCCCCAATTTCAACACTCCATCACTCGGTATCATTTTACACATACACACTTGATTCTTCCTTGCTTGACCCCACATGTCCCAAGTCCACCCATAAAATCTATTCTATTTTTTTCTTCTCATGGAGATCCTTGTGTTCCCCTACTCCAGGCTCCTCCTCTTTCTTAATCTTAATCTCCATGGGTCTACAGACTGCAGCTTGGTTACCATTTACTTAATGCCCACTTATAAATGAATACATACCATATTTGTCTTTCTGGGTCTGGGTTACCTCACTCAAGAGGATTGTTTCTAGTTCTATCCATTTGCATGCAAATTTCATAATGTCATCTTTATAATAACTGAATAATACTTCATTGTGCAAATGTGCCATATATTCTGTGTCCATTCTTCAGTTGAGGGACCTCTAAGTAGTTTCCAGTTTCTGGCTATTATGAATAAAGCCACAATGAACAGAGTTGGAAAAATATTCTCATAGTAACTTTTGAGTATCTGTATACCCAAGAGTAGTGTAGTTGGGTCTTGAGGTAGATGGATTTCCAATCGTCTGAGGAACTGTCATACTGGTTCCCATAGTAGCTCTACAAGCTTGTACTCTCAAGCTTGGAGAAATGTTACCCTTGCTCAATATCCCAGTCAGTGTGAGTGATCATTTGTGTTGTTGACCTTACCCATTCTGATGAGTCTAAATGGAATCTCAAAATAGATTTGAATTGCATTTCCCTGATGGCTAAGGATGTTGTACATTTCTTTAAGTGTTTCACAGCCACTGAGATTACTGTATTAAGAATGCTCTGTTTCGCTGTGTGATGGTAGCACAATACCTTCAGTCCCAGTACTCTGGAGGCAGAAGTAGACAGATCTCTGAGTTCAAGCCAGCCTGGTCTACAGAGTGAGTTCCAGGACAGTCAGGAACCCCATCTTTAAAAATCAAAGCCAAACTAACAAAAAACAGATCTCTGTTTAGATCTGTATCCCATTTTTAATTGAATTATTTGGTTTCCTGGTATTTGTTTCTTGAGTTATTTATATACTTTGAATATTTTATATTGTTCGAGGCTATTGTGAAAGATGTTTTCTTCCTAATTTATTTCTCAGTCCATTTGACATTTGTGTATAGTAGTTCTACTTATTTTTTTTCAGTTAGCCTTGTATCCAGCCACCTAGCTGAAAGTGTTTATCAGCTGTAGGAGTTCCCAGGTAGAATTTCTAGGGTCACTTATGAATACTATCATATCATCTGCAAATATTGATACTTTGACTTCACCTTTTCATTTTTTATTCCCTTGAAAAGTTCAAGTACTATACTGAATAGATATGGAGAAAGTGGAAAACCTTGTTTTGTTCCTGATTTTAATGGAATTGTTTTGATTTTCCTTCTCCTTTAAATTTAATGTTGGCTATAGGCTTGGTATAAATTTCCTTTATTATGTTTAGATTGTCCCCTTTTATCCCTGATATCATCAAGACATTTATCATGAAGCAGTGTTGAATTTTGTCAATATCTTTTTGACATTAAATGAGATGACTATGTGGTTTTTCTTTCAATTTCTTTAATATAACGAATTATGTTTACTGATTTGTGTATTTTGAACCAACACTGTGTCTCTGGGAGAAAGTTTACTTGGTCACTATGGATGATATTTTTATGGAGATGCTTAGTCCTATGAACTTTCCTGTTAACATCAACTTTCCTTGTGTCCCAACAGTTTGGCTATGCTGTGTAATCATTTGCATTGATGTCCAGAAAGTCTTTCATTTTTTTATTTCTGTCTTGACCCGTTTTTCATTCAGTAGAGAGCTGTTCAGTTTCCATGACTTTGTAAGCTTTATGTTGTTTCTTTGTTGTTGATATCAAGATTTGATCCATAGTTGTCAGATAGAATTTTCTGGAAGTTTTTTCAAATATCTTGTATCTGTTGAAACTTGTTTTGTATCCCAGTATGTGGTTAATTTTGGAGAAGGTTAAGTGAGATGCTGAGAAGTTATGTTCTTTTGTGTTTGAGTGAAATGTTGTAGATATTTGTTAGGTCCTATTGTTTTGTTTAGTTTTCATCTGGATGACCTGTCCATTGGTGAGAGTGCAGTTTTAATGTCTCCCACTATCAGTGCAGGAGGGTTAATATATGATTTAAGCTGTAGAGGAGTTCATTTACAAAAGTGGGTGCCCTTGTGCTTGAGGCATGAGTGTTAAGAACTGAAATGTTATCTTGAGCAATTTTTCCTTTGATGAGTATGTAATACCTTTCCCCATCTCTTTTGATTAGTTCTGTTTTGGGGCCTATTTTGTTAGTATGGCTACTCCTGCTTGCATCTTAGGTTCATCTGCTCAGAATATATTTTTACTACCTTTATCCCATAGGTAATGTCTATCCTTGGTGTTGAGGTATGTTTCTTGGATGTAACAGAAGGATGGGTGACTCAATCACAAAAGAACACACATGGTATGCATTCCTTGATAAGTGCATATTAGCCCAAAAAGCTGGGAATACCCAAGAGAGATAGTTTTAATTTGGATTTATCATGGAATATCTTATTTTCCCCATCTATAATAAATGAAATTTTGTGGGGGAGTAGTAGTCTGGAATGGCATCTGTGGGCTCTTAGAGCACATCTGTCCAGGTCATTCTGATTTTCAAAGTCCCAACTGAGAAGTTGGGTGTTATTCTAGTCTATATTTGTTACATTATAGTATTGCTCAATAAATGTGAATTGTTTTTCCATAAAATGTAGTAGAAGGTCCTCTGTCATTCAAAGTGAAAATTGTTTTGAAAAGTTACTTTCTTTGTTTTAGTGTTTTGACAATTATGTGGTGAGGAGACTTCCTTTTCTAGTCCAATCTATTTAGTGTTCTGTATTCTCATTGTAATTTTCTAGCTATCTCTTTCTTTAGGTTAGAAAATTTTTCTTCTATAATTTTGTTTAAATTATTTTCTGGGGGAGACAGGAGAGAAGCCCATAGGGCCAAGAGATTCCAATGAATGGAAATATGCTGTAGCAGCAGGAAGACCTCTAGAAAGTCCCAGAGACCTGGAATATGAGAGGCTTCCAGGACTCAATGGGGATGACCTTAGCTGAAATGCCCAACAGTGGGGAGATGGAACCTGAAGAGACCACCTGCAGTAGATAGACATGGCCCTCAGTTGAGGCCTGCGGCCACCCACCCATCTTCAAATTTTTTGACCCATAATTGTTCCTTTCTAAAGGAAATGCAGGGAAAAACTGGAGCAGAGACTGAAGGAAAGACCATGTAGTGACTGATGCAACTTGGGATCCAGTCCATGCACAGGCACCACACTCTGGCATTATTACTAATGCCATATTGTGTTTGTAGACAGGAGCCTAGCATTGTCATCCTCTGAAAGGCTCTACTAGCAGCTGATTGAAACAGATGCAGAGAATTACAGCCAACCATTGGACTGATGTTGGGAACCCCTATGGAAGAGTTAGGGAAAGGACTGAAGGAGCTGAAGTGGATTGCAACCCCATAGGAAGAACAACAGATCAACTTACTGGGGCCCCTGAGATCTCCCAGAGACTAAGCCACCAACTAAGGAACATACACAGGCTGGTCTGTGGTCCCAGGTACATATGTAACAGAGGACTGCTTGTCTGGCCTCAGTGGAAGAAGATATGACTAATCCTGTAGAAAACTGATGTCCTAGGGAAGGGGTGAGGTGGGGGTAGGTGGGCAGATGGGGGAGGATCCTTTCAGAAGCACAGCAGAGATAAGATGGGATTAACAATTTGGAGAAGGGGGGACTGGGGGACAACATTTGTATTGTAAATAAATAAAATAATTTAATACAAATGGAGCATATATATCCCTAGGCCTTTCTTCTTCCTCCTAGGTTTTTCTTCTTTCTCTTAGGTTTTTTTTTTTAAATATGTCTCAGATTCCCTGAATGCTTTGTGTCACAATATTTTTTAGATTTAACATTTTATTTGACTGATGTATTATTTCTTCTAGTGTATCTTCAGAGCCTGAGACTGTTTATTCCATCTCTTGCTTTCTGATGGTGAACCTTGACTCTGTAGTTCCTGTTCGAATTCTCAACCTTTTCCTTTTCAAATTTCCCTTTCTGTTTCTTATTGCTTCTATTTTCATTTTCAGTTCTAAAACAGTTTTATAGGTCTCATTTCCTTCAACTGTTTGTTTACTTGTTTGGGTTTTTTTTTCCTTTGCTTTAAGGATGTATTCATTTCTTCCAAATATTTGTATGTGTTTTCCTGAATTTATTTAATGGATTTATTTATTTCCTCTTTAAGGACCTCTGTCATCTTGGTAGAGTTGGTTTTAAGATCTTTTTCTTGTGCTTAAGCTATGTTAGAATATTGAGGGTCTGCTGTGGTAGGACAGCTGGGCTTTGGTAGAGACATATTGTTCTGCTTGTTACTGATTCCGTTCCTATGCTGGCTGGCATCTAGACATCTCATCTGGTTTGGAGGATTATAGGTCTAGATGTTGCTTTCTGGGTTTCCCTTTGTTGGGTGGGTGTTTTGTTTCTTTTTTTTTTTGTTTCCTTTCTGGATTTTCAGAGAGTGTGTTGGCTGTGTGTTGCCTATTTTATTAACCAGATTGGCTGATGCATTCCCAGGAAATGCCTGCTGGTATTGGATGCTGGGATGAAGAAATGATTGTGAGGAGGTGGGTCAGAGGGGGATCCATAGTATCCACAGGAGGCATGGGAG
Source organism: Grammomys surdaster (assembly GCF_004785775.1). Lineage (NCBI taxonomy): Eukaryota > Metazoa > Chordata > Mammalia > Rodentia > Muridae > Grammomys > Grammomys surdaster. Next base: position 3,083,238 of record NW_021604578.1, read on the forward strand.
GGGTGGGGGGAAGGGATAGCTAAAGCTGGTATTCTTTTACAGCCTTAGTGAGGAGACTGAGAGGTTGGACTTAGGGAAATAGTTAAAGTGGACAACGTCTGAAGGCACCATATCTGATTCTTTCCTGTGTAGCCTTTGTTTGAGCAGGGGAATATCAGCTTGAGTCAGGGGCAGGGAGGGTGGAACACAGCCACAAGTGCAAGGAGGAGGCCAGGAAGGAAGGCCTATGGAATCTACAGAGACATGTGGGGGTGGTTGCTGCAGCTGCTGGTGTCCTGTTATAACACTAGCCTTAAGGATTGGGTCTGGGAGAACAGAGAGCCTATATGTACTTTCTTACTGGATTTAAAACATTTGAAAAACTCACAGCTTTAAACTATTATAATGGCAGATTTACAAAGGGCACGAAACATTACATGCAGCTTCAAATATTTGCTACCGTTGTTTTGCCAATTTGACACAAGCTCCTGTTACCTGGGAAGACAGGTGACTCCATCCCAGCCTATTAGAAAGCCTGTGGAAGCATTTTGTTGATTACTGATTGATGTGAGATACCCTAGACCAGTGTAGGTAGTGCTACCCCTGGGCAGTTGTTCTTGGGATGTATAAGAAAGCAGGCTAAGAAAAACAGGAGGATCAAGCCAGTAAGTAGTGTTTCTCCATGACCTCTATTTCAGTTCCTACATTCATGTTCTTGCTCTGTTTAAGTTCCTGCCTTGGCTGCCTCAGTGATGGGTTGTGATTAGGATGTGTAAGTCAAATAAACTCCTTCCTTCCAAGTTGATTTTGGTCATGATGTATATCATCACAGTAGAAATCAAAGTACAACAAATAGCATGTAATAATAATAATAAGCTGTGTTTGTCACAGATGTTTATCGAACATCTTGAATTTTGCTTATAGATCTTTTACATAGCTCTTCTGCTGTCTATTCATACTTCTGAGCTTTATCACTTTGCAATCTCTTTGTCTGTTTTTTTAAAATCAATTAGCTAACAAAATACAATGAATTAAATAAGCAGTTGCACACACCATGACAATCTTCAACAATGATGAAATTGAATACAGTTGCTACTTTCAATTGGGAGATTCTAGCTCTGGGGCCGTTTAAATAATACTAGAGGTAAATAAAACAGGTGTTATAATTTGCATAATGCCAATCTTTGAAGAGTTATAAGTAGGGCTGGAGAGATGGCTCAGGGATTAAGATCACTGGTTGTTCTTTCAGAAGACCTGGGTTCAATTCCCAATGCCCACATGACAGCTTACAGCTATCTGGAACTCTGATCTCAGATGATCCAACAGGTACATGGTATCCAGACACGCATGTAAGTAGAATACCCATTCACATAAAATAAAAGCTAAAAAAGATTTTTACAAAAAGGATCATAAGTAAATAAGCTCACTGTTCTAGATTTCCTCATCCTGCAAATACACAGTATATTCCATCTATATGTATTTCCACTACATTAACATTTCCAGGAGAAGTTTTCTTCTTTATTAATTTCCTAGCCAGAGCCCTGAATAGTCAGAGGAAATACAGTTTAGTAAAGATATTTTAAAAGAACCCTGTCCTTCTAAAGAGATAATTTCTCTCTTACGCATAATATTCATCCCGGGTGCTTCCACCTGAAATTTTCTTTTTTGCTCTTTAACAAAAGAATATTTATCAGTTCTGCAGCTGATTATTAAAATATTTCACAGTATTATTTCCAAGGAATTTTGACTGCATTATGACAAATATGAAAAGATTTTATTCAAGGGAGTAAAATGAATTCTCTTGGCACAAAAACATGGTACTTGTATACAAATTGATCATTTGAATCACAAAACCCATAAATATAGGCTGGGTAACATATTTGCACACCAACCAAACTATAATCTAAAACTATATTATCATGCATTAATTGCTTTATTTAGTACTTAATTCTTAATCCTTACAGAACATCACATTAAATTTTTTGTATGTAATAAAATATATGTATTTGTAATGTGCAACTCTATTAAATAGATGTCCTACTTGGAAAAGCAAATTAAGTAAAAATCCATTATTTATTTTTATACTGAAAGAAAAGGGAAGTCTGGCAAGGGAGTAAGCTGTCAAGTATGTAGCTTGGGTTAAATTACTGTTGGGGTCCTTTTGTTTACATGACAATGGTACTCCCTCTCTACAATAATGGAGAACAGTTTTTCCATTTTCAGAATTATTATTCAAGACATACGCAAGCTCCAAAGCCAGTGTGTTCTGTCACTCAACATATTTTCATCTTTCAGTTTGCAAATAAAGAGAACAAAATGTGAGGTTAAAATCCATACTCTCAGATAGACTGACTCCTTTACAATAATTTCTGATGCATGCCGTAAGTGCTCAGCATGTCTTATATATGTTATGAGTTTATTATCTCATTTATACATTGTGATGGTCAGTTTTATGTCAGTTTGACACAAGGTAGAGTTATTTGAGGAGAAGGACTTTCGGTTGAGAGAATGCCTCAATAAGATTTGCCTGTAAGAAAACAGGCAGTAAATTTTCTTGATTAGTGATTGGTGGGGGGCTGCTCAGCTTACTCTGGTAGTGCCAACCCTGGGTAGGTGGTCCTGGATGTTATAAGAGAACAGGCTCAGCAAGTCATGAGGAGCAAGCCAGTAAACAGCACTCCTTTGTGGTCTTTGCATTTGTTCTTGCCCCTGGGTTCCTGCCTTGAAATCCTGCCCTGACTTCCTTCAATAATAGACTGTGTAACCTGGGAGTTATAATCTGGCATAAACCCTTTCCTGTCCAAGTTGCTTTTGGTCATGGTGTTTATTGTAGTGAATGAAATTCTAAGTAAGATATACTTCATGCACAGCATATTCATTGAGCTATCAAAGCAACATGGCACATGTATATGACTCATCATTTTGATCAGACCAATTTTATCAGTTTATCAGAATTTTAACAATTCTTCCAACATTTAACTAATCTGGATTTATCAAAGAGCTTTATATCAGAAATATATTTTTGATTGTATTTATTTACCACTCACTCAGCAAATTGTACCATTTGACCATAAAGAGAACAGTTTCTTTGTGGGGGAAACATTTCTGGCTCAGGAGGAGGTGTCAGACAATTTAAGCTCATAAATAAATAATCAACAGGCCATGTCCAATAACCAGATGGATCAATCTGATTAATTGATCAAACCAATCAATCTATTATTTGTAATACGAAGTCGATAATATCAGACTAGATTATCAGAATCTGATATTGTCTTAGACAAAAACAATACAAAACAAAGAGTAACAAAACTACAGCTTTCGAGTAACATTGCAGTGATTTATACATTTTAACACGTTTGTGCATGTTGTTTTCTGAAACTTAACATAGGCAACTTTTGTCTTTCTTCATAGACCCCAAGTCATAAGAAAACCTATTTTAAGTGTTCAATTCTATGCTCTAGACATGGTTAACACAACTGCTTAGGTAAGGGAGTTTCTAAAATACATGCTGATACACACTGAGCAGAGAACCCTTAGGTAGTACATGAGTGGGAAGAAGCCCAGGCCTAAAGCAAAGTACAGGTCAATAGCCCTCTCACAGTGAACTAAAGAACTCATAGGTTCTATCATTTTTGCTAGAATATTGGCTCAAGTACAGGGTCACATAGAGACTACAGAAATGCTCAGCACACACGGGCTAAGTGCAAGAATCACATCAAGACCAAGTTGACATCACTTCAAATATGTATGGTTGGTTTGACATACAGAAGTCAATAAATGATATTTATCTTATAAAAAACTTAAGGATGGAAATCACATGATAGTCTCCACATATATGGAAAGGTATAGGCTGTGAGTCCAGATAGAATGCAGTGAGAGTGGACCAAAAGATACTGAGAGGTTCAAAGTGTCAGTTGTAAGAAGAAAGTGTACCGGGCAAAGAGCATAAGAGAGAGGAGGTAGTAAGAAGCGAAGGAAGAAACAATGAAGACAAGTTCTGTTTAAGAAATGCCATGATGAAACTTTATTCTCTGTAAGTGAACAAAACTTTAAAAACAAAAAGAGAAAAAAGAAAGAAAACAACACAAGATAAGAGAGAGATGGGTAACAAAGCAAAGCCCTGAGGCTTCATGGTTGAGAACATGTTTGTCCGAGTCTTTTTATCTACACTGCAAGGCATAAACTGTGGATGAAAGAAAATGCAGAGATGTGAAAATGTTTTAAGATAAGGAGTAAAGACCTGTTTATCTGGCCAAGGTTAACTCTCTAGTACCTGTATTAAGTGCACCTTAGCCACATGTTAAGCACTAACTTTGGCCTACCAGGTTTAAAACACGCCGATAACAAGGAAAGCCAGGGACTAGATTACAATAGAATCAAATATGAAGCCACTACCACTAGAAAGCAACGTGAAGAACATGAGGATAATGTCCACATTCAAGAACTCAGAGTCAACACATCATATTCTCCATCCTTAATTCAAAACCTTAGAATTCTTTATTTTGTTTTCCCCATAACTAACCCTTCTTTAAAGATCTTTCTAATGTAACAGCCTTTGTAATATGAACACACTGATCCCTCCCCACCCCCTTTTTTCCCTTTCAGGAATAGATTGGTCATGAGCTAATTTTAATGTTCATGCCTGGAATTTGATGTGACTAATTTAAAGGTCAGACTTCTTAACCGTTATGAATATTTTCTGTGTATCTTCTGACATTATAAAACGAAATATAATCTTATACCACTGAAATTTCTTGACTCTAGAGATTTTGTTTTATGCCATAAGCCATGGCACATCTTAAGTATAGAATTTCAAGTCTAATACTTAGAGGAAAACGAGGCATATTGTGAAATTGATTATATAGTGTTACCCAACTTGAATAGCGTGTAAATTCTCTATAAGACTCACACAAAGCATACTGCAAATACTGAATAATTATGGAAAAGCCAAAATTCAACCATCCCAGGCCCTTAACTGGAATCCTTCTTTTTAAAAAATGTGTATTTGATAGTAATGAATAAACTTAAATGAGACTTTTAATAATCAAAAGAGGTATGAATATCATTAGAATGCAGATCTCAGTAAAATTGTAAGGTTTCTAAAGGTATGATCCCTCTTTCTAGTGTTTTATTAATTTTTTTGTTTTTTTTTTGTTGTTGTTGTTTTCAAAAGGAGTTTTAAAATAAGTAGAAATCCTGTGGAAGGGTCACTCACCTGAATACATGCATATCTTGGTAATTTTTTAAACACCACAAAATGCATGAAATTCTGGCTGCAGTAGTGAAATCTAGAAGAATATCTTTTAGATTAGATGTTAAATCAATGTTTTCCAGCAATTACAGATTACATGGCAAATCTGGTAAGACCTAGTTGTACATTTAAATCCCTGACAGATGTCTTCAGAATACTTGTTTCCTCCGGGAAACAACGGTTTGAATATAACATTGAGTTATCAACATATTTTCTGTTAATAAGTTACCAAAAATATTTACTATTGCAACATGCATTTATAATTTGCCAGTTTCATAGTTTCATTAATGTCCCCTTTGTTTCTTTCTCTTATAGAAGGCTGAAGGGACAAAGGTTTATATTACATAAAAAATTTGGAAATTTGTAGTGTAATAGTAAAATATAGAGAAAATTCATTGTATAAAATGATAGAGCATTGACTTGAAATTTTAGGATTTTAGTGGCAAATATCATGGTATTTAGCATGGCTTAAGTTAATGTACTCCAAAGAAGATTGTTTTTAAACAATATAATATTTACAATCAACAGTCAAAGATTTTTTTAAAATGTAGTATCAGTGGTCTAGTTAAAGTTACCTTTGGAAATTACCTCTGATAGAGTATAGAAGTCTATCTTGACTATCAGTACTTGTGTTAAATAATTTGGTTTTGAATCAATAATACTGGCTATGTAATTATTGAAAAATATTTGTTTCAAATTTGTTCTCTCTCTCTCTCTCTCTCTCTCTCTCTCTCTCTCTCTCTCTCTCTCTCTCTCCTTCCCTCCCTCCCTCCCTTTCTCTCTCCCTGTAGAATTTCAAGTAATTAAAGCTATCCTCAAATTCTCTATGTAGATGGGAATTTCTGATCCTTCTGCCTCTCTCTCCTTTCCGTAGTAATGGGATTACAGGCAGTTCATCCCATTTTCAGGAAAAGGTAGATTAGTATAAATCTTTTAAAGTTCCGGGTAAACCATGATACATACATACATACATACATACATACATACATACATACATACATACGTATATGGAAAATGTGGGGCTGTAGCTCACATGTGGGCGTGGGTTCTGTTGGGCTGAGTTGTGGATCCTGGTTATCTGTCCCCTAAGCGGATGGAACTGCAGCTCAGGCTCAGGGAGCAGAAGCGTGGGAATTTGACTGAGTTCACTCCACACAGAGCCAGGTGGACATTGGTCTGTGAGAAGTCACAGAACTCTGCTTAGGGCATGGGGAGATCTCAGTCTGAGGTCCCGCGGGGTTAGAACTCTTGGATTGGGGGGTCTCTGGGCCAAGGCAGCTGGCCGGAAACCAGTGGTCTCAGACCTTGAGCACCCAGGCGCCACTAGGGGACCACAGAGGGACTAAGACGGGGGCATATGGGCTGGACTGGCCCTCAGCCTAGAGGGACAAAGGAGAGAAGCTCTGACAGCACCCTGTAGGGTAGAGACTCTTGGTCATAGCGACTCGCTTGGCTGGGTCATGGCTAGCTCGGCTAGCTTGCTTGAGTTGGAGGCCTCTGTGGCTGGAATGTAGAGAGATCCTCCAGTGGGAGTTTAGGCAACAGCTCATTAGTTGAATGCCCGCTCTAAGGTTCTCCACAGTGGACCCCAAGTATGAGAGGTAGTCCATGGTTTTAAAAGTTTTATTGTCATGGCTAAAAGTGTATGCAGCTGTACCCTGTGTCCTCAGGGCAGGCCTGATGTTAAATAGTTTTTGCAAGGAGGAGGGTCTGGGAAGGAATGCTTAATTGGCTGTGTCTTCTGGCTTTTAGGTATCTCATTAATATGCTGAGCAGATAGAGGAGCACCTTTATAGAGAAAAGAGGGAGGAGGGAGAGGAGGGATGGGATGGGAGGTTTGTGAAGGGGAAACCTGGGAAGGGAAATATCATAAAATGATTAATTAAAAATAAATAAATATAAATGCTTAATATCTTTAAGAAAATTGAAGTTAGCATATCAATCAGTGATTTGAGAAAACTATTATGGAGAGAGAAGCCGTGGTACGCTAAAATAAATTCACCAAATAAAATGTCTATGAAGAAAAATAAAAACAACACTGTCATAAAAATTATCCCTATGGGGATGATGATACAGCTCAGTGAGTAAACTGAGTGTTGATAAACAAAATACCTGAGTCTGCCTTCCCAGCACCCATATACAAAGCTGAGCATGACTTAAAGCAAGTACATACCTATAAACCAGTCCTGGGGTAGGGTTGGGGGACAAGTGGAGAAAGGCAATTCACCAGAGGTTGGTGACCAGAGTGTCTAGCAAATCGGTGAGCTCAACATTCAGTGACATTCGAGACCTTGTCTCAAAAAACTAAATAGAAAGTTATTTTTTTAAAAAGGATATTCCGTATTAAATTTTGGCCTATATGGGCATTATAATAGGTAAGTCCATCCACATGAATATAATACTTTGTGTGTGTGTGTGTGTGTGTGTGTGTGTGCATATGTCTGCATGTCCATTTATTCCTGTAATGCTGAGTTAAAAGTACCACTAATTTGAAGCTAGATTGGACTACAGAGAAGGATCTGACCCTAAAATATATATATCAACTAATAAATGGATAATGAAAATGTAATACATGTACATCGTAGGATTGCATTCAGTTCTAAAGAAAGTTGAAATTATGTGGTTAGCAGATAAATCAATCAAACTGGGAAGATTATACTGAGCAAGAAGACCTAGGCCCTGAAATCATGTCTATGTTTCACTTATATGTAGATTCTAACCTCAACTCTTTAGTATTGCATATTTAAGTTGGACCATTTCAAGAATCTGGGAAACTAGAATTTAACAGTAGACTAAGGGTTGGCCTTGAGCAAGGATGGATGGTAGTGCACAGGTAAAATCAGCGTAGAGGAATATTGGGAGTAGAAAGGTTCAAACAGGGAGAGGATTAGAAGTAGGAGACTTAGGAGAATTGGGCGTAATCAATAAAACAAGGACATGAGAAAGCCACTCAGAAGTTACTATTGTGGGAGAGAAGAGCACTGGTAAACTAGTATAGAATCATGTACTATATGCCTATTATCTGAAAACCTTATTAAAAGATATAAAAGAGTCTTTGAAGGCAGGTGCCAAATGAGGTTATCCAATGCTATTTCTAGAAGGAATGACTCACTAAATAAAATCCGTATTGCCAAGTATGGAATATCTCCATAGGAGTTGTTGGTAGCTGAAGTTCAAGAAAATGCCAAAGCTGTACAGATGTTTGCTATTCCACTTGATTTTCTAAAAGAATTAGTTGATAAAACACACCACACCTTACTGCTATATAGCTTTCATAGTGTTGGATGGTATTTTACAGACTATTGGGGAGAAGAGTCTAAAGCCATCCCAGTTTTATCAATACATAAACTCTGAATTTCAATATCTACCTGTCAAAAAAAATGAGTCTATTCTTGCAATAGTGCCATGACAGTTATAGGGAGTGAACATCCACTCTCTGCTTCAATTTGAGGCCTGCTGTATAAGAGGAAATCCATGCCCAGTACTGTAAATCTATCCCAAAACCCATGACTGAAGAAAACTGTGATCGTAGAAGTGAACCTAATGCAGCTGACTTAGCTATGTTGACATATAAAAAAAAAAAGCATTTTGTTTACATGTGTGCTCACATACAAAGGCAACTCACATGCTAAATCAGAGAAACTTCTCTTTGCACTATTCAAAGGTAAATGTAAAATTCCCTCTTGCACAAGATGCTGAAAGAAGAGGACAGGTAAACGCTTACTCCTAAACAAGATGTACTACTCCCTTAAGGCTCAGGAAGTACTGCAGAAGAGAGAGAGTAGGAAGATTGCAGGAATTAAAAGATAGGGAAAAAGATGGCAACATGTCATCTTCCAAGTATGGCAAGCTCCTGGAAATCATGAATTCACATCTACTGGCTGTTGGTTCACATAAATCAGGCCTTGTAATAATCAGCTGTGGAAGGAAAAGATCTCACAGGGCCCTACAACTCACTGTTCATTTATTAGCAACAGATTCAAAGACAAGGGATGGCATACCCACTAGTGAGCTCAACAGGATCAACAGACAGTTCCAAACCAAGGGTCACCTAGATGGTTCATGTTAAAGTCTGTGCAACACAAAAGAAATCCAAAAATATGGTAAATAGATTTACTAGGGTGAAGAATTGTTGCAAGCATGGGAGAGAAATAAGAGAGAGAAATAACCACAATAGATTATAGACATATAAAAGAATTGCCATACTAAATTTATTGATAAGTATAAAAGAGAGGCACAAACATATGGGCTAGTAAAAAGATTAAATATACTAGACTAGATGGTTAGTAATGACATAAGGAAAAGCTATCAAGCAATCATTCAGAAAAATAAGACAGATAAACAAACCAATTTATACATATTTGCAGTCAATCCATCCCAGAGACAAAAACAACAACAACAAAAAAAACATCTAAAATGTAATATTCTTTAGTAGTTTGATAATTAACAAGTTTGAGAAAGGCTAGTCAATTTTAAAAGAAAAATCAATTAAACATGAAAATATAGACATGTGCACTGTTCAACATCAATAGTATCTAAAATAGATGCTGAGCAATAATTAACATAATTATAGAAGTAACTTTTATCTGACTGATATAATTGTCATCTCAGAGGCTTACTGCTGAATAAGTTTACCCTTTCTATTTCTTTCTGAACTCTGGCTGGCTGGCTCAACTCAGCTGTTCTGGCTCAAACTCTACTCCAAGCTGCCTGACTCAATCTTGCTTCTCTGAGCTTCTCAATGAATCGCTCTGCTTGGCCTCAAATAACCTTTGGCAATTTGTTATAATCTTCTGGTTCTATTCTTTGGCTTCAACAGCCTCTGGTGACTTGAGTTTACTGAACTGCCTGAATTCATGAATGAACTCAACTCCCCTGTACTCACTGCACTGACTCCCAATTCACTGACAAACTGCACTTGCCCTCGCTGAGCTGCTCTTAAGTAGGCTTTCTCCTTAGTGTTAGGCATATCCTATCTCTAACTCATTTTGTCACATCTTTCTCTGATTCATCACTTTATCTTTCCCTTAAGTAGATGTCATTGTTTGGAACCAAAGGTGTTTACTAAAGGATTTCAGCCAGATTAAAGGTATGGGTTAAGGACATGTCTGCTTTCCTGCATCTTTGGATGTGATCAGAACAGACACATTGCTGGATTTAAGTTCCTTTACACATAATGGTAAAAACCTTTTATTTAACAACAGTAATAAAATTTTGATTTTTAGATATAGCTAACATTGTCTGTTATACTTAGAAAACTTAAGAGACCAAGTTCATGGGTTTATATTTTCATATATCTTGAAGCCTGTTTAAATGAAATAAAATGACAATTAAATTTAATCTGATACTCAAAATATATATTTAAGTGTGCTAAAAATATGTCCATTTTCAGGTTTTTTTCAATTTTAAAACTGAAGACTTACTATTCATGATATACAGAAGATTATTTTTAAATTATTATAAACCAAATTGTATTAAGGAAGATCTGTTGATTAGATATGATTAGTCTTCTATTAACCAAATCATACACATTAAAACACTGTATACTTGTTGTTACCTATACTGTGCTGAAGCTTTCTGCTTTTAAAGTACACATATACTGCTACTAAAGTAGCAGATGTGATCAATGAAACCAAAGGTTTGTATTCTATTGAAAAGACAAGAGTATACACTTCTTTTTATAAAAGAAAGTAAACCAGAAGTCCTCATGCTAGAAAAACAATGATGCATTGTAAATACTCAATTACTTCACAAAAGCATTGAGATTCTGTAGGATTTAATTTACTTGACTTGGTCTGAAGTTTAAGTTACTCCATCAACTGCTTTGTTTCTAAGTAATCATACATGCAGTCTCTTCTCCTCCTTTATGGGGGACTATAATTACCGAAAATACAAAATAAATCTCTTATAAGCTATTTACTAATATTTCATATTAAATTTTCCCCATAAATGCACTCGTTGGTATACATTTGACATGAAATAATCCCTTCTAGATGACATCATTGAAGTACATCTAGTTTCACATAAACTGTATAAATATAAACCGTGTAGGACAGTATCTTTGTGCATTAAATGTGTCACCATTTATTTTGATTCTTTAAATTCTCTTTCTATTTTGGCAGAAACCATAATTCATTCAGGGATTTGCACAAATTTTCACTTAGATATTTGGCCATAGTGTAATTTGAAAAAATATAGTAAAATTCAAGAAATTACAAATGACAAAAGAATCATCAAAATTTGAAGCTAGCCTGACGTACAAAGCAAGTTCTGATGCCACAAATAAGTTCATGGGTAAGAATAACAGTGCATGAATTATAACATACAACTTAAGAAGAAAACATTGAGAATAAGATGACAAATTCGATCAACTGTGGGAATTAATGAAGACATTTTGAGTTCAGAACATGTTATTTTCATGCTATTGTCAACGATGGAGGTACAAAGTATTCTTAATATGGGAACAAAGAAGTGAGTATTTATGATCCTTCAATTGATGAGTGCATGAGTGAACTTGTAGGAATCTTTGAGACCATGAGGCAGGACTTCACAGAGTAGGAAGTTAGAGTAATAGAGGAGCAGTATCTGCAAATTAACCTAAGTCCTTGGCAAACATGAACCAAGTCTCTTAGAGCTGTTTCTTACTTCATAGTGCTTATAACTGAAACTTCTAGAAAAGATTAAGCATTACCTTTCTAGCTGGGATAACAATAGTGAAAAATAGAGAATGACAACAGGTGGTTGGTTTGTTTGATATCATCGTTACCAGAAACTTATGTGAAAGAGCTGTAATGGAAGGTAAGAAGAACATAACAATTTTCTTACAGTCACCAGACCAAATGCCAACATTAAAACAACAATATAAAAATCTATAAATGGAGGAGGTTTGGCCCAGACAAGCTGGCAAATATTACATTTAAGTGAAAGGGGCACCAAAATACTTCCTCCTCTATTAAAAACCCAAAGAATTTTAATTTAAACTTAATTACAGTTTTAAGTAAAGCATTACACATTAATTATCCAGTCTCCGAGGACATGCAAAATAATGTCCTTTTGCAGGAAGTAGGTTCAGTGCTGACTAGTTGCCAACTGTCAAACTAAGGGTTTTTTTAAGAGACCTCATGTGCAGAGGTTTTAAAAAGTAGAGGAAATAAAATAATATATGTGTATAAATAATTAGCATGCCTTCTGTAATAATTCTCTGTGAAACCATAACTTTTACAATGAAAAAGAAGCACACACCAAATTGGAAAGCATTACATCAGCCTTTTAAGGGTGAGAAAATGCAGTATCATTTTACAAAAAGCTAAGTAATGTCAACCAAAAAAAGATTTAAGTTTAGAGATTCATTTCCTTACAGCACAAATATTTTCTAAACAAATTAATGCCTACTTTAAAGAATACAAGAATGAAACATACAAAGAAGGGCATAAATGATGCATAATGGTATCTAAATTAATTTATAGGCTAAGTCTAAGAACATCTCAAATGCATATGTATTCATCAATATCTATTGCCTTTATAGTTCACATGTACATAATATATGTAATTAACAGCAAAATACAGGAAATCATCATTCCTAAGGGGCTAATGTTGATTATAAGTATAGATCTTGGACAATCTTGAGCAAATGAAAAACTTTAATCAAAAGCTATTTTCAAAACTCCCAGATAACCATTAGCTTTTTGAACAGAAACTTAAGTAAATCTTCCATTGGGAAAGTTCAAAGTATCCCAAATTTCTCACTTTTAGGCAAGCAATGGAGTTGCAAGACACTTGATCTTCCAAAAGAGTTTTGCAGATTGTCATGTGGACAGTCTTATAAAATATATATATTTAAAAATGTAAAACTATATTAAACTTAATGTTGACAGTGGTAACACATGCTTTTGATACTTATTCTGACTCTGACTCTCAATTCTCATTGTGTTTCGCTTCCTACATCAGTCAGACTAAGGTGTTTTATAAATAAACTTTTGCTTATATTGCTTGTTTTTTATTCCTGTTCTGGGCTGCTGGAGGTCAAACTCACACAGTCTTACCTGAGACAGGAGATCCCGCTAACACTAAACTGAATTCCAAGTCATTCTTCTTTTTTCAGAAATGGTTCACTCACATGAGTAGAGTGTGTGTTTTCATTTTGATTTCTTTCTTGTTAGTTTTGCTCTTTTTGAAATAATTTCTTGAAAATGTCAAACATGATCTCCACTGAGGCTTTATTATGACAGTAGCCATTTTCTCACTAGGCCCATTCCTTTTGTGCAAGTATTGATGTAGACAGTTCCCACCATTGGATAGACAACAGACACCTGATGGATAGAATGTTTTGTCCAGCCTGAATTCCATATTGTACCTGAATTCCAACCTTCTGCTCACAGAGACCAAAGCTGAGCAACTAATAAGGTACTGTCTCTTCCCAAAATCAAATGGTCATTTAGCAATGGATCTCATTTAATACCTTCTCCTTTGAGAAGAAGCATTGTTACATTTTGTGGATAACAGACACATCTTTTTGAATGGGAGTTATGTCTTTAGTTTTTGGCCACATGGCCTTAACAACCACTTCCATTCACAGGCTTACAGATTATTTAATACACATGGTCTCTAGTGACTTCCTAGGATTTCAAGGCTAACTGAGCACTACTGCCTCATAATCCATTTTGGTTTGAGACAAGGTCTCAGTATGTATCCAAAGCTAGCCTCTAATATGTTACACTTCAGTTATATATCCTGGGATGATAGTCATGCATCACAATCCTGGTTGCCATAATACAATTTGAATTATGTGCTCTTGTCACCATCTAGATCACTAGAAACTATTATGCTATGCTTAACTGTATATCTTAAATGAGCTTGCTTAGTTTTCATACTGTATGCTAGATGATGAGTGTGTGGGACACAGAATAGCCGTGAAACAAGTTGGAGAGTCATGGTTGAATAGATGCATGCCACAGAAACTTGACTGCCTGCGTCTGATCCCCAGAATCCACAGGGAAAATAAATAATGGATTTCCAAAAGTTGCTTTCCAGCCTGCATGCCATATCTTGTGTGTGCTCACACACACATACACACATACACACAGACACACACACAATATTGTTTTTATTTTTAAAAGAATAACTGAAGGAAAAGAAGTGAACAGGAGTAAGATGCAGAGATAGAATTATAACAGGCCAGTACTGAGTCCCACATGTACCTACCCACTTACCCATTTGGTACCATGGAAACCACCTTCAGTGTGATGTTCCGACATTAGCATTAGCATCTATGTGCACAAAGGAAGATAAGGTTGCTCTGATATTTCCTCTACAAGCCTACAATCGCTTTGTGTATACACCTCACGTGCACTCTTCATTTCAGTTCTCATATCACCTTGTTGTCAAGGAAACAGGCATCAGCAACACTTTGGAAATAGTGAAAAGAAATTCAGGAAAGAAGAAATGTATATTGTATACTGAGGTATATAAGACTTCACTTCTCTAAAGAACAACATTTTTCCTGTGTAAGTGAATCAAATTCAAACTGACTGCAAAGCAAGGCATCAAAGCCTGACAGGGTAAATGCTATGAACAAAGCTCACTAAAAGCAGAATAATAACCAGGCAAAATATTAGTTTGATAATTAAAGTTTATTACAGAATGTACCCATTATACAAAACAATATAGTACACTATATACATATTTGAAATTATAATATTTACTTAATTCAGTGATCAGTAACAGAAAACATAAAAGTTCCTGACTATAGGCAACCAATTTATTTTAAATTATGAATTTATTTGCTTGGAGACTATATTTTTTACTAAAGACAATGTAGTGGAAAAACAGGCTCTATTGTTAAATATCTTTATAATCATATTGTAGCTAGCTTCCCAAAAGTGAGGAGAGTGGCACACTTTGAGCAGTTCAACTGTAAATAATTTAATGAAAAGGTCATTTTCTGAGATAGAAGATTAAAGCAAGTGATGGTATAGGTAGGGCTAGAAGAGTGGGTCTGTGGTTAAGAGCACTTGCTCCTCTTCCTGACAACCCAATTCAGTTCACAGCACCCTCACTGAACAGCTCTCAGGTGCCTATAATGCCAGATCCGGGAGATCTGATGTCCTCTTCTTCTCTTTCTTTCTGTTTTTGATATTGTTTGTTTGTTTGTTTACAGGGTCTTATTATATAGCCCTAGCTGCCTGGAGCTGATTATATAGCAGGTTCATCTCAAACTCACAGCAATCTGCCCTCCAAGTAGTGAGATTAAAGGCATGTTATCAGCACCAACAACAATTATTTAATGATCTATAACTTTAAATGGGAGAAAGAGAAAGAGCACTCAGGGATTAGAGAAAATAAATTTTAAAGAGCAAACAGCATTGCTGCTTACAGGATTTGAGAGACTGTTACCACAATCAAATGAGCATAGAGGGAAGACAGCTGACTACAGATCCAGAGAAATGAGCAAGGCAAGAAAGGAATGAGAACTGTTGGAGGACAGATCAGGATAGAGATAATGACTGGACTGTAAAAACGAGATTAAAAATAACTTTTAAAAAACATATAGTATTTTTAAAAAAAGATAAGAAAGGAGTGAGGATGGTCCTTGGGCAAGAAAAAAATAGCTCCCTTTCTTTCTATCCTTTTAAGAGTTCTGTTGATATGTGCCATTGATAGAAACCAGCCACAACCCCAATGAAAAAGGATTTAGACAAGCAAACAAGAAAATCATATTTGACATATTCACTTATCAGTTACACTACCTAAGGCAAATAACCTAATCTTACCTTTCTCTTTTATTTATTTTTAAAATATGAATAACATGAACTTCCTTGATTTGAAAGAAAATCTGAAAATCAGTTGGGAAATCAAAATAACACAACAAATTTTAGAAATTGTCTTTTCTAAGTGAGTTTTTTATGAAAATGTCATAGGATGTTTGCTGTGAAGTTAAAAGGAATATAACTTGAGGAGTTGAAAATTTAGACAATATTAAAAATATAAACACACACACACACACACATATATATTTATATATATATGTACTAGATAACAGTGATATATATAAAATATATAGTAAAATTTAGTAAAATATCAAAAAAAGAAAATAAATAAAAAAGGTTTTAGTTTGGTTATATATAAGTATATAATATATGTATCTATAATAACAGTTTACAATCTATAAAAATTAATCACCATACCAGTTTTAACATTTTTTTAATTCATGGAAAAGAAAGTAATTTTTGAAAATCAATTCTTGTCAAGCATGGTGATACACACCTATAATCTCAAGCTTTTGGGAAGATAAACCAGGAGCTCAAAGTCAGAATTTTTTGTCTAGTGAGATAGTCGCCAAAAAAAAGTAAGAAATAGATGAAAGAAGAAAGGAAGGAAGGGAAAGGAAGGAAGGGAAGAAGGAAAGAAGGAAGGAAAGAAAGATAGAGAGAGAGAAGGAGGGAGGGAGGGAGGAAGGAAGGAAGGAAGGAAGGAAGGAAGGAAGGAAGGAAGGAAGGGAGGGAGGGAGGGAGGGAGGGAGGGAGGGAAGAAGGAAGGAAGATGGACAAACAGAAAGACAGGGAAAAAGAAAGAAAACTAGATAGACAGAAAGATGGACAGAAGGAAGAAAGGGAGAGAGAGAGAGAGAATAAAAGCTGCTCTTTTTCACTGTACAATGTGTAAAACACCCTGTAACTTTAATCTCTCTCTATCAGGTAGTACCATCGTTCAGAGCAACAGTTAGAGCCTTCTACTCTGTGTACAGAGAAATGTGGCTCCCTGAGAGGTATCTACAAGCTAATCCCCAGAGCCTGTGAATGAGCTACCAAACACTGCAGTATGTAGGATTAAATTAAGCATGTTAAAATGAAGAGATTATCTGGGATTATCCAGGTGGGACACATGTAATCACAAAGTTCCTTATGGGAGGGAACAGGAAGGCCACAGTGGGAACCAGGCAGGTGATGATTGAAGCACAGTTTTCAGCCCAGTGACTGAGACCAGGGTCACCAGACAAGGACCATGCACTGGGGTTTTGAAAAGACAAAGCAATGAGTTCACCACCTTGAGCTTCAGAAGGTATTCAATGCTTCTGGGTTTTGTTGTTGTTGTTGTTGTTGCTGTTCAGTTTATACTTTTTAATCTGCACATATGTTGGATGGTAAATTAATGTAGTTTTAAACCAGTAAGTCTATAATTATAGCAGAAATAAGCGTTCCATTCTCCATATTGTTTTCCTCTGTCCCTTCTCTGGCTTGGTCTACACCATAGGAAGCAAACATTTGCTTCTAGATGAGATGTTATAAAGGCACTGTCAGACAATGGGCATGCAGAGAGGAGAGGAGAGAGCATTTATTCCTGTGAGCCTCTCAGCTCACAATAGCCTTCAGTTGCTGATTCTTTCCAGCTTTAAAGACATTCTTCCAGCAGCTTCAGGACCCCAGATCCCAAGTACCAGCAACTTCTAGTCCCAAGTGTTTGCCTAATCCTGTCCATTCCTGACCACCCTTCCATAATTACCCGCCTCTTTAACAGTTCTCTAGCTAACAGTTCTCTGGCATCTGTGTGCTGTCAGTATACTATGTGGTTCAACACAGAGTATCTTTTTTTAAAAAAATTATTTATTTATTTTTATTCTATATGCCTTGACGTCTTGACTGCATGCATGTCTGTGTAAGGGTGATGGGTGCTCTGGAACAGGAGTTACAGACAGTTGTGAACTACCATGTGGATGCTGGGAATTGAACCCAGGTCCTCCAGTGCTTTTAACCACTAACCCATCTCTTCAGTCTCACAGAGTATCTTTTATAACTATTTATTTAAGACACAGATACTTGAGCTTTAACTGTATTTTCAAAGGCTCTAAAGAGGGACTAAACATGAGATCATTTAAAAGCATATCAGTTGTCTATCAGTAAGTCAAGTTTAATTTCATCTTTTGCAAATTGAGTGGTAATGTAGCTGCCCTTACAATAGAAAAGAAAAGAAAAATAAGGATCTTCCTCAAGTATCAAACATTAAAACATACATAACAGTGGTTGTTCATATTTACACACAAAAATGTAAAATGCTACAGAAATAATCCCAAAGAATGGAAGAATTTATTTGTCACCTGTTCTATTTAGCCAAGACAAAAAGAGTAGACAATTCATGAAGTCTTAGAACTTAACTGCAATAAAAAGCCAATTTGATATTATCAATCATTACATGAATAGGTGAGTGGCAAGTAGAATTCAATCTTTAAAATGCAGGTGCCCATCATGGATATATTTCTTTTGCTTATGATATATAGCCTGAGGATGCATAGCTCAGTGGTACAACACTGGTTTACTTCAGGTATTTGGATTGGTTTCCAGCAGCACAGAGTTGGGGAGAAAGTAAAGAAGAAAGAAAGAAATGTTTTCTTCGTTGGGAAAGCACTGAATGGTGGAGGGGCAACGGAAGGTCTAGGGGTCCAGGATTCCTAGGCCTCAATGGCTTTGGCATTCAAGATTCAGTTGCTGTGGGCTTAGGGACTATTGGGTATGGTCCAGGCTGCATCACTCCTGGAGGTAATGCCAAAGACAGGAAATAGATCCCAGACACGAGGCTGGACCACATGATCAAGGACATGAAGATCAGGTTCCTAAGGAGACCTACATGTTCTCCGTATCTATCAAGGAATCTGACATTTTCCCTGTCACATCCTTAAATGATAAGACTCTATAAAGATTGTGCCAGTGAAGAAGCCAACTCTGGCTGGCCAGAGAACCAGACTCAAGGCTTTGTTTGCTATTGGGAACTACAATGGTCTTGTTGATCTTAGTATTAAATGCTCCAAGGGTGCCACTGCCATCCAAGGGGCCATCATTTTGGCCAAGCTTGCCATTATCCCTTTGAGGAGAGGGTATTGGGGGAACAAGACTGGCAAGCCCCTCATTGTTCCCTGCAAGGTGACAGGCCACTGTGGCTCTGTGTTGCTGTGTCTCATCCCCACTCCAAGATGCATCAGTACCCATGTAGTTGTTGCTTGTGGCCAGTGTTGCTGAGTGCTACACATCAGCTATGGCTGCACTACCACCTGAGCAACTTTGCCAAAGCCATCTTTGATGCCATCTGTCACACCTACAACTATCTGACCTCTGACCTCTGGCAGGAGACTGTACTCACCATCTCTTATCAGAAATTCACTGATCGTCTTGTAAATGAAATAAAAAAGGGGAAGAGGCAGAGAGCCTTTGGGACTACTTGGCAAGAATCTGACATGGGCCAAGGACAAGGAAATGGGATGCTTGGCAGGAATATGACATTGGCCAAGGACAAGAATCTGACATTAGGCTAGAACAAAGAAGTAATATCAGGTAGGAATCTAAATCTTAGGCTAGAACAAAGAAGTAATCTCAGACAGGAATCTAAATCTTAGGCTAGAACAAGGAACATGAAAATGACCATGGGCTAGGACAGGGAAGTAGGCTCAGATACTTTGGTCATCCTGATAAGCCTTAGAAACAGTGATTACAGGAGTGTTCACATAATTGGGTTTAATGCCTTGCTTTTTCTTTGACTATTTGTGTTTATTGTCTTGCTTGTTCCTTGACTATTTGCATCTATTGTATTGCTAGACCCTCAACCTAGAATTGACCTTAATATATGCTTGTAATTAAAATGGTATAAAAGCATAAAGGAGGAGGGGGGATGGGATAGGGGGTTCTAGGGAGGGGAAATGGGGAAAGGGGATAATATCTGTATTATAAATAAAATATCCAATAAAAAAAGAAAAAAAGAAATTCACTGATCATCTTGTGAAAATGTACATCAGAGTCTCTGTTCAGAAAACTGAAGCTCCAGCTATAGCTACTTCATAAGGGTTTTTATACACGACAAACAAAGTGAATTAAGTATGCTAAAATGGAGGTGGGGTAGAGCTCTGGGGAGACGGCTGAGTGGTTAGGAGTACTGTCTGCTCTTCTAGAGGTCCTGAGTTCAATTTCCAGCATCTACATGGTGGCTCACAACCATCAGTAATGGGATCTGACTCCCTCTTCTGAGTGTGTATAAATAAATAAATATTTTAAAATAAGTTATTTACACAGATGCTTTTAGAAACTACATAGGTGCAAAGTAAAATATATAGATTGATTAAAAGTGCTTACTCAGTTATCTAGAAAATAAATATCCACAATGAAAGCCATCTGACTTTTAGCTCTTTCAAAACTAGATAGATAGATAGATAGATAGATAGATAGATAGATAGATAGATAGATAGTTTAATTTAATTACATCCAAATAAGAACTGGGACAAAGTCACTAATGCAAAGACAATTCTGTTATATGCTTAACATTGTACACATTCATAGCTCATTGAATAAAACAAATGTAAAAAAGATGTTCCACAGCTCTATAATCTTCTCATCAGTCCCATCAAATTTGCCAAAGCATTGCTTGATACAAATCATGAATATGTCTCTTATTTCACAAACAGTAAATCCTACAGATTAATTTTTGTTCTTGGAGTGTATGGTAAAAGATGGTGAAGTAAAGCCAGAGTTCCGCCACCAAATATGCTTGTGATTTTTTACATGAATTAAAGTTGGTTTCATTGCCATTTTTTTCTACCTCAAGTTTTAGCTCTGATCTCTCTTCTGTGTCATTCATTAATGTCATATCAGAAAAATAGAGGCCTGAGTATGACCCAGTGCACATTAGCACTCCTGGAAATGACACAGCTTCACACTCAGAGACACAATAGTGTCCCTTCTGCATTCTCACTGAAACAAAGAACAGTCTTCACTCTCTAAATACTGCATAATAACAGTGCCTCAAATCAATGGGTTGTAGAAAAAATATAAAACCAATTAAATACACACATTCATGTTATAATTTTAGTTCCTGTCTTTAGCTCTAATGTAGATTCCCACTTCTACAGACATGTTAAGAAGAGGCCAGATTCATGTTCATATTGTCTGTGCTTGGCATTTGGATGAACTAATCTGAGATGCCTTCATTAAGCTTTCTGATGCTTATATTAAATTATAATATGCTTCAAGTGCACAGGTTTGTGTGAATTCTTACATTTTCAAGGTGACCTAAACATTTTTTACATAATTGTAAATAACTGTAGCTATCTGAGGAACAAAACATGGATCTTTAATTAATATGTATATTTATTCGGTGACAAGAAATTTAACTCCTCTTAAACTTAATGTTTAAATGTAGAATAACTTGTACAGAATATGTGTTATTATGCTGCAACATTACATTATATAGTAACTGTCCTAGCTAGGGTTTCTATTGCTGTGATAAAAAGATGCAGCCAAAAGAAACTTGGGGAGGAAAGGATTTGTTTTGTCTTATGTCTTGTACTCCATAACCCAGGGAAGTCAGGACAGAAACTTGAAGCAGGAACCTGGAGGCAGAAACCCATGTAGAGAACATGAAGGAATGCTACTATCTTGCTCCTTGTGGATTCTTTAGTCAGCTCTCAGGACCACTAGCTGAGAGATGGCACTCCCCAAAGTGTGCAGGTCTCTCCTACATCAAATATCAGTGAAGGAAACACACCAAGGGCCAGACTAAGGTTTGTGTTTTCTTAGGTGAGGTTTTCTTTTCCAAAATGAGGCTAGCTGTGTCAAGTTGAAGTAAAATTAGCCAGTATAGCAGGTAACATTTACAAAATGTATGTACATTAACAAACATGTGTTTGTTCGTATTAGTGCTATAACATATTATGCATGTTATATATAATATAATTAATATAATATAATAATACATAATGGTATTATTTTCCTAGTAGATTTAAGTAAATAGTGAATCTGTATATTTCTACTAAGAATAAACCATCAGCAGATGGTTAACTAGAAATTAAATACTTAATGCACTTCCTCTTCTTAAGTTTTTGTCGTTGTCTGATGTATCACTCTGCTGGGGAGAATTAAACACATCTTTACTCACCCTAGATTGGACACTGATGCCAGAGCAAAGAAGCTATTTTGATCTAAGTCTAGGATCCTGTAGAATTCACAGAGATAGGTCTCTTTCTGTTTCCTGAGCACTGGAATTAAAGGAGTATTCTACCATGTCTGGCTAACTTATATACTTCATCCTTCTTAAGGCCATTATTGACTCTATCATTAATCATGACAACAATAGTAAAATGACAGCAACAATAAATGATAGTAGTAGTGGTATTTCTTCTGGCCCTACAGGCCAATCTTTTTTGTATTTATAAATCACTTTTATACCAAATACTTTATTTTTCATATCAACCATATGTATTAATATATGGCTATTTCTTTATGTATTCAGACTCAATACCAGGGCTTCCTTCAAATCTTTGTGCCCAAGTCCTGAGGTGTTAAACTTCAAATAAAATGATATTTTATTTGAGTATTTGCATATAATCTGCTGACATCCTCTGACATGCTTTAAGTCATCTCCAGATTACGTATAATGAGGAATACAATGTAAATTCTATGCAAATAGTTATACGATATTAAGTCACTTGTCTTGTCACTGTGACTAACTGCCTGACAAAAAGCAGCTTAAGAATTAAAGGTTTTAGTTTTGGCTCTCCATTAAGAGGAATGAAGCCCATCAGAGCAGGGAGGGCATGGGGACAGGAGTGGCTTGGTCTATAGCACTGACCAGGAAGCACAGAAAGAAGAATTCCAGTATCCACAGTACTGGCTTTCTCTCTTTTCACTTTCCATTCAATCCAGGACCTTGAACCACAGGATGCTGCCTACATCTATAGTGGGTCTTCCCTCCTCCATTAAACCTCACAAGAACATATATCATTATTGATGTAGATATTTACTAATATATTCCAGTTGACAGATGAAATTAGCGATCACAAACCCACCACTTAACTATGTGATGTCCAACACAAGATGTTACACAATGATATTCTCTAGTCCCTATAGGCTTAGGGCCATCTCATAACAAAAAACAAGCATTCATTTTTTACTTCAAAAGTCCCATAACCTCAAAACTTTCATCACTGCTCAATAGTCTAAATTCAGAGTCTTTTACTAACACTCAGGTATCTTTTAACTATGTGCCCTGTGAACTTTAAAAAAAAATGCTTCAGGTTTTTAATATACTGTGAAAAGTCCCATGCCAAGAGGGAAGACTGAGTCACAGCAAGGAAAGGTCGGATCAAAACAAGACAGAAACTTAGCAGGGCTAACTTCAAATTCTGCACACAAATCCGTGACCAGAATAATCTGGTGATACTATCGAGGTACCCGTGACCTTGGATGATCACGTGCCTCCAGCTCAAGTTCTTTGAGGTAACTATGGTTTCTCTCTTGGGCTAGCTGAAATCGATGCCCGAAGCCTTCCTTAGAATGCATCCAGTGTTTCTGATATCACCAGTATAATTCTGGAGTATCAGGCCTCATTTCCATAGCTGCCTTTACAGTCCAAGCAAGAGTTCCATGTGTGGAATCTGATCAGGCTGGGAAGTGCATGGTTAGCTGATTTTCTGAATCAATGTTGCAAGCTTCCATGAACCCCTCACTTTTCATCTTGCATGCATGTCTGCAAAACCAGCACCATATACATAATACCAAGGAACTCAGTCCATTGGTTTGTTGTTTGTTTGCTTGGTTTGGTTTGGTTTGGTTTGGTTTGGTTTGGTTTGGTTTTTAACTTACCCTTATTCAAATTCTCAGGACAAACACAAGTGAAGTCTTGGCTAGCATGAAACAAGAATGGCCTCTAGGCTAATCTCAACAAATTCCTCATTCTACATTGAAGCTTTTAAGCAGGGTCTTTACTACCTACACTTGTAGTCTTGATCTTCTGCATCTGTACTTCCTCCAGAATAGACTGAGTAGTTTTGTTTTGAGACAGGGTTTCACTATATAACCCTTGGTGGCCTGGTAAACTAGGTTGGCCTTGGATTCGGAGAGATCTATCTGCTTCTGCATTATAAGTACTGGTATTAAACATCATCATCATCATCATCATCATTATTATCGTCATCATTATCATCATCATTTACAATCCAGCCATTGCCCCCTCCCAGTCCCCCCTCCCACAGTTCCTCATCCCATTCTTTCTCCCCTTGTTTCCAAGAGGATGTTCCTCACCCTCTCCACCCCTCCCCACTCCCTGAAACCTCAAGTCTCTTGAGGATTAGGCGCTATCTTCTACCACTGAGGCCAGACCAGGCAATTCTCTGTTGTATATGTGTCAAGGTCTTAGATCAGCTGGTGTGTGCAGCCTGGTTGGTGGCTACGTGTCTTGAAGCTGCCAGAGGTTTGGGTTAGTTGAGATTGCTTGACTTCCTATGGGGTCAGTCTCCCTTTCAGTTTCTTCAATCCTTTCCCTAATTCAATCATAGAGGTTGCCAACTTCAATCCAATGGTTGAGTGTAAGTGTCTGCATCTGTCCCAGTCAGCTACTGGTTGAGCCTCTCAGAAGACAGTCATGCTAGGCTGCTGTCTGTCAGGCTTTGTTTTAGTCAGGAACACTGACTCTGTCAATGAGAATAGATACCATAACCAAGACAAATTATAAAGCGTTTATTTGGGGCATTGCTTAGAGTTCCAGAGGGTTACTCCATAATCATCCTCTTAGTGGTGAGCATGGTGACAGTAAGGTAGATTTGGTGCTGATAGCATTGATCTGAGTAACAATCAGGAGGGGGAAAGGAAGAGGTACAGGGAGAAAGAAATAAAAAGTGAAAGACAAACAGAGAAAGAGAGAGAAAGATAATTGGAACTTGTCCTTCCTTGTGTAGACTTTTGAAACTTCAACCACCTACCCCACCTCTAGTGACACACCTCTCCCAAAGCCATACTTCCTAATCATTTCAAAACTGTTCCACCAACTAGGGAATAGGCATTCAAACAGAAGTCTATGGGAATCATCCTCATTCAAAATACCATAAGCTTCTCTAGTCTACAGGTCCAAATTCCATTTTGTAAACCAATCCAGAAGCCTTAAACTACTGGTCAGATAGTCAATAGCAATGACCTCAGTCTTTCTCAATTTACTGTCTTTGGTTAGTTGAATCCGTGGTTATGCTGAATTCATAGATTCTGTGGTAAGAACATGATGCAAAAGAAAACTTGGATTTATTTATGTCTCTACCATGTTGTCTAACAAAACATAAGTTGACTTTGTTGACTTCTCTAGAAGTTGACTTTTTTCCTTTATAAAACCTGAATCAGATACCTGAATGATTGTTTTTATTGAAGTTGTTCTCATAACTGAAATTTAAAAAAGCAACTATTAGCTGATAAAAGGCTGTCTTACCTCCCCAAAGGCATCATCTGAGAAAAATGACTGAACCTTATTGGCCAACAGCAGCAGGAACCAGACAAAATGAATGAACTGGAGATGAAAGAGCTTCCCTCACTGTCATACATTAAATAGTTAAACTCATTTAGCACCAGCAACTAAACTCAAGTCCTCATAAAATTCAGGACTGGTTGGTGTGTATGTATAGGATTCACGAGCAACTGAACCACAGTGCCCCACATTCAAAGAGAGTAAGCAAGAAGTAGAGGGTGCTCCAAAGAGGCTTGTTTCTTCCTTGTCCCTTTTTAAACTTCACCCACTCTCTTTTCCTTTTGGTTCACTGGGCAACATAGATATGAAGCAAGATTTCAGATTATAGACTCCAAGGTAAGTGGGTAGGACATCTGGCACGAACAAAGATCCGGAATTCATACAGTGAATTTTACCACTTTTGGCTGCTAAGCTAATCAGCTGATCAGTGGTCACTACTTACCTCAAGCAAGGACTCAAAATAAAATGCACATTGTATACTCTAGAATCTACAGCATCATTCCAGAGTGAAAGAAAGAAGGCGTAATATCTTTCCGACATTATACCTATATGGCACATAAAATAGAAACAAACAAACAAACAAACAAATCACAAAAGATTACCTTCTTGGAACAGTGAAATTCAATAGGAGCAGATAGCTTTCTTTTTCAGATATTTTAATTAAACAGGAGAAATTAAAACTCTCCTATTTAATTCTGGCTAGCAATCCACCTTGCCTTTCGGATAACCCTGTAACTACACTGTAAACAAGACTTATAGCACTAGTAAAAAGAAGAGAAATGTTGAGCAGTGCCTATTTTTCCACAGGGAACTCAGGATGTATTTGGAAAGGCACTGTATTTTGTAGAGGAGGAGCAGGGCTGGCTGATTGAATCTCTTTCACAAAATTTAAAGTGGGAAAAAGGGTTACAGACTAGATTGACTTTGAACCAAGAATGTTCACTGCCCTAGTTAGGAAGAGAATCTCTGTAAATCCTAAGGAAGAGCTGAGCCTTTGTTCGTGTTGTTTCAGTTGGAAGTATTTATTTGCCCACCCAATAAGATTTTCAAAATATAGCTTATTGAGATTATTTTGGAAGATAAATATTTAGAAGGATACAACATACTGAACATATTTTTAGAAAAATGTTGATATTAGCAGCAGCAGCTAGCTGTTTTTTATACAATTTTGAAACAAAGACCAACCATGATAAATCTTAAGAGTTCTAACGTAGTATTGATTCAAGACATATTACTGAAGGATGGCTTCTTTTAAAATTTATGCATTAAAAGTATACTTACAACCTATTTTGTATCTGTGCATGCATATATAATTGCATATGTGCATACATATTCACGTATATTAAACATGTATCCTATGTTGTGTTATGACCTGTATATGTACCTGAACATATACACATACATGTGTACCAAGGTAGGAACCTCACCACCATAGGGCATTTCTTAGCACTCAAATGTGATTAATAAAAATCTGAAATTATAAGCTACATTATTCCTTGCATAGATAATTATGTTTTTAAAGGACAGCTTATAACGCCACTATTCACAGTAGTGTACTGTGTAATTTCAGTTGTAGCTTTCCTTTTCTTTCAATAGAGAGGTCATCTAGAAGGAAGAAAGAAGCAGCCGCTAACATGGGAACTGTACCAACTCTTCCAGCTGGGCTTCTGTCCTATCAGAGGAGCTAGCCAGGCTCTTACAGAGAGACCAGTAATCTCTTGTTGAACAAAACAGATCAAGACAAGATAATTCTGGCCGTGAGTATGTAATACACACACACACACACACACACACACACACACCAAAACCACTTCATAATTCTATCTAAGCAAAGGACAGAAACAAGGGCATTGGACAAACCACAGAAACATCAGCTCTCTCTCTCTCTCTCTCTCTCTCTGTCCCAGCTATTTCAGGAAGTGACTGCTTCCTTTCCATTTACTGATTTATTTTCCTTGTGTCTCTTTCAGAAAGAGACAGAGTGACTCATCCCTAAAATTATGCCAAATTCTTGACAGCATCTACCTCAGGGGGGGAAAAATCTATATTTCTCAGAACTCTCCTGTAAATAACCCAAAGAAATCACAAATTTTCTAAATTTTTCTACCACTCTGCTACCAAGATACACTACAATGCTCCAGGTGATATTGTATTCATTGGTTCAATGAGTAATAAGTCCAAGTTGTCAAACTTTAAGTAGGTGTTTAGTGGACTTAGGTGGAAAGGTACTAACAGCTTTACCAGAATGCTATAAATTTTATTATTCAATTTAAAATGAATATAGAGATATGCATGCACATCTATAAATACATAATTAAATATTTTATTATATATTTATACATAAAATATTCACAGGGAAAGGACTAACATGATCAGAGTACCTAAAAGTGTCTACTCATTGTGACAGAGAAGATTCTGGGATATTTAAAGGAGAGATTTTCCTTTCAGTTTTCACTTTTAAAATCATTTGGGGGGGGGACAAGCATTGAAAAGATTCAAAATCAGTTGGTTCAGAGTTCATAGACAAAGGATTATCCTGGGCTATATGACTTCATAAGAAATCCTTTAAGAGATGGTGAAAATACTGCAGACAGAAGTTCTTTGAGTGGCCTTCAAGAAGAAGTGAGCCTCCTAGCAAGGTGAGAAGGAGCACACCTTTTATCTTAGCACTCATGAGGTAGAGTCAGGAGATCTCTGTCAAGCGAAGGACAGCTTGGTCTACAAAGTGAATTCCATGACAGCTTTGAGAGACTTTGTCTCAAAAACAAACAAACAAACAAAAAAACCAACAAAAAGTATTATATAGACTGAGTAGGTTGTATTAAGGAATATATATATGTATGTATATATACATATGTTCCTGTAACAAGAAGTAACAAAAAAGAGGCATTAGATTTGAGAGAAAGCAAGTAGAGGTGTATAGTAGGGAAGGATTCAGAGAGAGGAAAGGGAAAGGGCAAATGATAAAATATTATAATCTCAAGAAATAAAAGAAGCAGCTGGGCGGTGTTGGCGCATGCCTTTAATCCCAGCACTTGGGAGGTAGAGACAGGCAGATTTCTGAGTTCAAGGCCAGCCTGGTCTACAGAGTGAGTTCCAGGACAGCCAGGGCTATACAGAGAAACCCTGTCTTGAAAAACCAAAATAATAATAATAATAATAAAATAAAAAATAAAAGAAGCTATAAAAATAAAAACAGACTAATAGTTAGGTGGTAATAGTAATAAATTAAAAAGAACTAGAAGCTATCTTGTAAACACCTATAAGCCAGTACCCAAGAGGCAGAGGCAGGCAGATCTCTGAGTTCGAGGCCAGCCTGGACTACAGAGTTCCGGGACAGCCAGGGCTACACAGAGAAACCCTGTTTGGGAGGATATCACAAATAAGAGCTGCAATAAAACTAACTAATGTTTTCCTGGTCAGGAGCTTTCAAGATCTAAATCCATGTGAAATAATAAGCCTGGTCTTTTAGCCTTTCAAACCTAAATTATTTCTCTCCCCCTCTTCTTTGCCTCACAGAAACATCAGCACTCCTGTGCAGTTAAAGACAGAACAAATATGGTTGTGTAAAAGTCAAATGCTGGCATTAGCTTGCAGCAATTTCAGCTTCTGGAGAAGAAGGCATGAGGACATCTTTATGGATCAGAAAAGGAAAGATGAGTAAGCAATCTAGAAAGCTCCGGGTACAGTTCCCTGAGGACGGTAGTGATGTGAAGAGTACTGATGCCTGCTCCCACAGGACCAAGGGGCCAGGGAATACAGGAAGAGGTGTATGTGCTCAAGAGAATACTGACTCAAATCAGCAGGTGACATCTGGGAGAATACAGGCAAAGGACAATTGGTCCTGTAGGTTCCAGCCACCATTTAGGTTCAAGCTCAGGTCATAGGCTTAGCATCAAGTCCACGTATATACTACGGCATCTAAATGGCCCTCTTCTTTTTCTCTTTATTGGCACACTGTTTTTTGAAACTTTCAGAATCTTATAGATAGTAAAGGAACTGAAAGAAGAAATCACCTACACATAGCTTTGGCATTGGATTTTAAAATCTTCAAACAAAACCCTTGAATACCACAGACTCTCCCTGACTGTCCCAGAGGTAAATCATTCCTAGAAGTAATTGAAGTGACTAGACAGACACTGGAGGAGGAGTTACTCTTTTGGTCTGGATGACCTTACAGAAAGTACTCTAAACTACACATTTTAGAGTCTGCCTATTCAGTCCTCAAAAGATGGCCATGTATCCAGTGTTTGCTTACACAAATTATCTCAATGAGGAGAGCTTATGAAATGAGGGAAAATGCGAAATCTAGAGGCATAGGGGAGAATACATTAGAAGGACAGCCCCAGAGAGGCGCAGGCTAATAGCAACCAATAATATTCATAAACTGGTATTAGTCCAAAGTGCAAGCCATGAACGCGGCAGAGAATGCAATTTTGATTGCTTTGTGTTATACAGGATTGTTTGCACTGTTGAAATGCGAATTATTACCTTGTTTGAATATTTAAAAGATCCTTATATCCACCATCCACCATCAGACAGTCTCAACCTCTGCATGTTTTTTTTTATGACTTGACCTTGGCCAGCCTAGATGTGCTTTAAATGTATTTTTGAAAGCTGTGAATATAGAATTCAGGCTTGGAGAACTGTTATCTCTTTTGCTTGGTCTTTCACTATGATTAATTGCCAGTCAATTGTCTTCTGTGGCTGCTGGGCTGTGGCTGTTGCCACGGATGCTGTTAGTCTCATATTTCTTCTCCATAGCAGACACAGATCAAATCTTGCTAGATTCCGAACGGGTGTGACCTTTTATGGGGAGCCATTGCCTCCTGTCATGCTTTTATCTACTAGTTTATTTTTGCACACATGAAGGAGTACTGACCCTATTACATGCAGAACATATTACAAGAACAAGTATATCACACCTTTCTAAGACGCCAGACACCCAGTTGTTCCCTAAGTTACAGGTGTATAGGATGTTCCTCCTTCATGGTTTGCAAGCCAGTTCTTCTCAGAGCCGTGTAACTAGTCTCATGAAGCCCAATCAGAACTGCTAACATAACATGGCTGCTGGCAGCTCCTCAAGTTGCTTTGCATAATTTGGATCTTGAGCAGTGTTTTCACAACACCTTTCCCCTTTTGTTGTGGTTTAAATAAGCAGTGCCAAATATTTGAATTGCACTTTGTGCTATAATCCAATCTGCAGAAAGGGCAAAGGCTAATAAAAACTCTGGGAAACTTTGAAGTCATTTTTTTTTCCAAATTCCTTTTCACATCTGGTCTTTTCTCTTTCTGAGTCCTGAATCCTATCGCTAGTTCAATTTAGGTACATAAAATATCATAAAACTCCACATTATGGTATTTCTGGTACTTCTTGTTTATATTTTCTATGATGGTACCTCATACCAACAGTGAATCTGTCTTTCATAAAGATGCAAGTGTAACACATTTACAACTACAGTAAAAGTTTTTAAATCCCCCCCCATAACCTACTTTCTACAAAAGTAATCCTTAACCTTGGTTTTTAAAGTTTTAAGTATCAAATGAAAATGATTATAAATTCTGATTTTTTTCTCCTGCAACCTCCATCTATATCTGTCCCAGATCTGAGTTTCACTCTTAAGGACATACGGTGCCAGGAGAAGCTGGGTCAACAAGGCCCATCTCTTTCTTTGTTCCTTTAGAAATGTACCTGATGCCTCTTTCCCACAATAATCTTCTTTTTCTCTTTCCACAAGACAAAACACTTTTCTCATCTTAACCATAAACCTACTCTCATCTTTTCTTCTAGTGGCTGATAACTTCACCAAAACTCAGTTCTTCCTCTAGCACCATATTTAAAAATTTGATTATTTTCCTCATCCAATTAAGTTTTCTTCTGTGTTAAAAAGATGCTCATGTCCCTTCCTCACAGACAGCATCTTCAAATGCAATATATTTGCACTACTGAAATATAGCCAAAGTTACACACACAGAGAGCTCCTTTGGCTTGAGTAACTTGGATAGCTAATCCTCATTTCAAGAAATGCAAGAAACAATGTAAGTCCTGATGTTTGGTTGAATTCTAGCAGTCCTGTAGACTACTTATGGATAATCACTAACTTCTTGATACATTTCAGGGTGTAGGGTTCTTTAGAGATGATCATAACCTTGAGGGAAAGTCTGGAGATTCTTAACATACAACAAAACATCAATTTAGCCTCAATCAAGTGAGAACACACATCAGATAATATTGCAACATTCTTGTTTGTTTATTGAGACCGTGGGGGTTCCTCTGTGTAGCACTAGCTGTCCTGGAACTTGCTCTGTAGCCCAGTACTGGCTTCTGTAGACAAGACTGGCCTTGAATTCAGAGAGATCCACCTGCTTCTGCCTTCTTAGTGCTGGGATTAAAGGTATAGGCCATCACTTTCCAGTGCAGTGTTCTTCTAGATAGAATGAACCCTCTGATAATAGTCATTGAAACAAATTGTTACACAGAAATCTTTCCATTATCACTATTTAATAATGGGCACATATCTATTAGGTATTATAGAAAGCAAATCTATTCACAATGCTTGCTTTTATGTCAATTTCTTATAAAATATGAAGTGATAAAATCTAACATTACATTAATTTTTATTATAACATTTACATTTGAATAGTGATCATGTGATATTTTCATATCTGAAAGGTTAAATTTATAGTTAGCCCTTAGGTCTCATTTAGGATTTATTTATATTTCAGCTATTGCTGGTATAATTAAAGATTTCTGAATAATTAGTCATGCACACATTTAGTACACAACTTTGTAATATTTTTTTATACATAAACAAATAAAATAGAAGAGTACTTCCTTGTAGTACTGACCCCTCTCATCTAGTTTTAGATCATGCTGTTTGATTGGACCTTGGTTAATGAAGTTTCCAATATTGTTCTATTTTCTCTATGAAAGAATATTTGAATATAATTTTTAAGCCTGCCAATTAGTTTCTTGGTAGAAGAAGGTTATGCATATTAGAAAGAGCACTTGAATTTTTTTTCTCTATGGAACTATCTTCTAAAGTAAAATGGCACTATCATTAGCATATAATTACTTCATAATTACACTTAAAGGAAATACTGCGTACTTTTTGATATCTTTACATATCAGATTGTGAGGTACATGCAACCTATAAATAGAGACAGATAAAGCTTCAACAGACATCTTTTGAATTATTCCTAATTAAAATTGTTTTGTTGTTTTTGTGTTTTTTTTTGTTTTGTTTGTTTTCTGGACTGAATTTTATACAATAGAGGTGTGTCAGATATCTTAAGAGCAACTGAAAAATGACAACAAGGTAAAGTCCTTTTGACTGAGGAACTCTTAAATCAACAAAGATGGCAGTTGTCTGGATAATCAAGCCATGTTACCCATCCCCACAACACCCCTGCATCCTAACATCTGAGCATGGGGGGGGGGGGTTGCAAACAGTTCTTCTTTCCTGGAGAAAATGTTTGCTTAATAAATTTAATAAGACAAACCTGAGAAAGATGCAACTAACGCTTTGGGACACCAAAGTCCCAAAAAATTTAAGGAGTGAAAAATTTAAGGTTCAGATATCCATGTGAACGTTTCGTTGCTATTAATGCACTGTAATATTGTTTCCAAAAGCTGCTACCAAGACATATCCTGTTGGTTTTCTTGAAAGTGGGCCCTCAGGAAAAGCAGAGCCCCCAGTGATGTTCGCTCTGTGATGCTTCACTCTGTGAAGCAGCTAAAATGCCGCCTCAGATCCTTCATTTCCACACGCGTGCATGCTCATGCTGGGAGGAGAGCTGGGTAATGGAGCATGGGTGTGTCTGTAGCCAACCTAAGCCTGGATGTTCAGCCTATTCAGAGGGCAGCAGCTATGAGCTCACATTGCCAGGGGTTATGCTTCTTTTTCTACTTTTTTCCATGCTTAGGATTTTGGAGGGTCTCCCAGTTGACAGCCCATACCAGAAGTAGGGACATCTTCATGCCCCATTTAGACATTTCGAATTCTCATCTAGTACAAGGATGTTCACTTTGATAAGCATCTCTGGGCCCACAGGCCAGAGGCCAAGCAAGTTAATTCCCTGTTGAAGCCAACTCAAAGGCTATGCTCCACTGTTGGGCTCGAATTTTCTCCTTTATTCTAGTAGGAACTAACATTTGTGATGGGAGGGACAGGTTCAGGTTGTAGGTTGGCAACTTGCAGATTAAGCCAAGTAGAGGCCCGGGATGGGAGGAGGGTTAAAGGAAGACCTGGTGGTGTTGGGTATCCAGTCTCCATTTAGGGGCTTTCTCTTCCCTGCAAGGAAACCAGGTTCAATTTCTGTCTAGAACATAAGCAGGAGGCGATTTTTACAAAAGCTAATCCCCAAGACTTTGTATGTATCCTTGGAAGGATAAGAAGACAGAAATTCCTGGTTTTTACTGCTCCTCTTGCTGTTCAGAGGGAAGGGCGCCGTTCACCCTTCTGAAGCCTGTTAACTCAGTCCATTTGATTAAAGTTGTTTTCTAAAGGAGCCATCTCCCGGAGCCCCCTTTCCCTTCCCTGTTCATATTTATCAAGTATGGGGAGGGGAGGGTGAATCCTTTTTTCTGCGTGAAATATGAAAGCGATTAATTTTATCAGCGTGGATCTGGAGGCATAGAAGATTCTCAACAAGAGCTGTTTCACCCATTCATTAACCTCCATGGGGTCGCAGGACACAACAAACTTAAAAATCTCACTCCTCAAAATGATTAAGCTTTTACTAGGATATGAAGATCTTTTTCCTGCCCCCAAACTCCTTCTGGCGCCCAGAATCTTCTGGTAGTGCACCAATGACTCCCCGCCCCTTTAAAAAACCAGCCACATCCAGGAACCTCAGCTATGCCACCCGCCACAACACGCTTTAGCCAGCAGTTTAATTCAAAGGACGTAGCAGTAACTCTTGACATCACCTCCATAGCCCACCGGAAAACAACAGCCCTAGGAGGCCATCATAACAACACTGCTATAGAAACTTAAGGGAAGGTTGCCCTTAGTCAATCCTGGTAGATTCCCAGCTTGGCCGGTAATTTTCTACTCCTCCCCCGCCTCTTTGACCTCTGAGGTACACCCCACCCCTCCTCCCCCGCTCCTCCTCGCTGTAAACCTCCCGAGGCTTAAGGTAAAACAACTGCAGAGGCTCTAAATTCAGAGCTGAGGCTTAGACAGACTCCAGAAGAGGAAAAGTGTCCGGGCTTTCTGAAAGGACGATCAAGCTGGATTTGATGAATTCCGTCAGCTAAATGGAGCTACTGTGCTCCTGGGTTCTCCGAGAGCTTGGGCAGCAAGGTGGGTGCAATTTGCAAGCTTTGGAGCAGATCTAGTACAATACTCAACTACGGGAGCCCACAGCTCCTTTACCAACCTAGGATCCCTCTCCATCCTCTAGATACACGTAGGGAAAGTTTTGTCAAAGGTAGGGCTCTGGGCCGAATTGGGCCAAGCCTTTTAGTGTATTATGATCTCTGGTTCCAATCTAGGGTCCCAGGCAGAACTCAGTTAAATTTTTGTCTTGATCATTCAGTAGTTACGGAGGGGAAGGGGAGGATTTCCTTTGAAAAGGATTGTTACCCGATTAAGAGAAAATTGTAAATACCTCCAGAAGCACGGTTTGTAAAGGAGGTGGCAAATCTCTGTCCTTACTTGACCCAGCTCCTCACAGCAATCAGCTTCGGATCCTGTCTCAGGACTGACCTGAGGTTTGTGGCTTCGCCGCTGCCGGGAATGTGCAATTTTATCCCGGCTGAGAGCCGAGCAGCAGACCGCCCGTGAGCACTGCCTTCAGAGCCGGCCGGCAAAGAACCCGAAGAAAGGATCGCTGATGACAGAAACGACCACCTGAACTCAAAAATGCAGGCTAGGAATCTCTGCCCGGAGACGAAAGTTCTGGCTAATTCATTCGGATTGTTTTAACAGGTTAATAAAGTAATTGGCACTCAACACAACTACATTCTCAGTAGGAGTCCTAGGCGATAAGATGTGAATCGCAGTGAAGGTTTGTTATCGTTAACAGCTACCTTTATTGTCGTTGCTTTTTTTTTTCTTAGCAAAATGATAAAAAGGGATGAATAAAAGGGTAATAATTTCCGACATGATCTCTCTGCGGGGATCTCGATATCTCTCTCTCTCTCTCTCTCTCTCTCTCTCTCTCTCTCTCTCTCTCTCTCTCTCTCTCTCTCTCTCTCTCCTTTCCCTGTGAAATCAGAGAAGTCTCTCCCCAGATCCCCAACAAGCCACAGGCAACTGGAATAGAAATAAATTAGCTCTAAGCATCTCCATCCAGCTCCCCACGGAACAGAAGTGCTAATCCCGACTCCCTTTAAGAGCACGTTGTTTTGTCTGATCTTTGGACATGATTAAAGATGCCAATGGTTCATATAGCCTTATTCTACAGGATTAGAGACTGCTCAGAAAAAGTATAAAAGAGTACACATGCATTCTTTCTTCTTTTCAAAGCTGAATGAACGTGTCCGTGTTTCATTCTGACCCCTGAATTATGTGTTTAGGAAGGTGAGGGGAATATACCCTTTGGTTATATTTTTCTATCTGAATTAAAAGAGGAAGTCTAGCTGTTCTACCAGTTCAACCCACATTCTGGTTCCTGAGAATAAATAAGCAAGCGCATTCATAACTTTAGGAGAAATTGACCAAAGAAATCTCGCGTTTTCTGCTCAATGTTATTTATGTGGGAAAGCATAGCTCTTCTCATTGTATAGATTTTTTTTTCAAAGAAACATTCAGGGTTCTCTTATATCTGCTAGACATTAGAGAATAAGTAAGTTCTAAGCATGATTTTACTTTCCAATGGCAACTAGAACATATTAAGATTTTTTAAAATGGTGTGATTTCATGATATGTAGGAATCTGTCTGAGGTTAAATGTGGAATGTTTCCGTTTTGATTAAAGCAGAAAAAAGAAACAGGAGCAGACAAACAAAACCATCTTAAATGGACCACCAGAGAGCTTAAGTGTAACAACTGCACCCTGGGAAGTGTGTTCCAAGGCATGTGGGCAAATACTACAGACTCAAGAGGAACTTATTAAATAATTTTAGCATGTATCTCTTATCTGAAGAATCTTATATAGGTGAGGGAGGATGAAGAAATCATTTCTGCATTTGACTCATTACTTCATTTTCAAAACGAAGGAGCTCAAAGTACAAATTCACACCCCTGCTGGTTTGAAGGACATATATTTGACCTAGCAGCATACAAAGGTCACAAGGAGTCCAATTTTGACAGGCGAGTGTCTAATCTCTCATTGAACACAAGAGGTCGCTCCTGTAATCAAGTGCTCAGGAAAAATATTGCTAATCACCTTTATGTAATCAGTTTTATGTATTCTATAAAAACACTGACAACTTTACAGATATGCTTGATGTGTTAAATACACACATAGCAGTCAACTAGGGAAGGAGGAAAAAAATTAGTGGTCATATGAGAATCTCTAGATAGAGGGAAACAGTGTAGCTGGCTTCGGGATCTTCGATTTGTATGCGAATTGTATAATAACAAACACAGGAATCTTCAGAGCACATTAATCATGGGATCTTATTATTATTGAGTTCTCTCCAGAATCTCCCTATGAGTGGAGTATCTTAGGATCCTGGCTCTTTTTTCAGTCTGAGAACCAGGAAAATGTCTGTTTAAAATAGGGTCCTGAACTAAGAGAAGGACAACGTGTTTGGAACACTGTGGAAGAACTGCTCCCAGTGAAAGTTTGTTCCCAAACTGTATGCTAGATTTTCGACTTGGAATTGCTATCGCCAACGATTCTTTGTAATAATGTATTGTTTGAATTAAAACATTACTGATTGCTTATGAGAACATCTGTATGTTTGGAAGGATGCATAGTGAGGGTCCTTTCTGGGTCTCAAGTCATTAGATTCTGATGCTTCTCTTAAATGCCACGTTATAAACATGGCGTGAGGAAATAGAATTGGTTCAGATCCCCTATTTATCTTTGGTGCTGTTTGTTGTTGTTTTAAAACTATGGTCGGCTTGATTATATAGAAGGGTAGCATGCCCTTTACAAGGCTAACTTGCTTCGCTGGGCTTTGCAAAAGCAGCTTGACAAAAGATTTCATGCATAGGATATCAGAGAGCAGAAACCGGGATTGAAAGGAAGCGAAAACAACTGGTAAACTTAACCTCGATGCAAACTTTCCATCCTGCTCAGGCAGTTCGAAATAATTTCTAATTAAAAAAAAAAAAACGGAAAGGAAGAGATCACATCTGCCATCTTCTTAAAGAAAACAAAGCAAAACAAGACAAAACAGAGTTCTTGGTAAATCTACTACAGGGAAAGGGGGAAAACACTGGCTCCTGCTTCTTAACTTCTTTCTCTCTGTGTGTTCTCTGGAAAGTCACAGGCTTTCTAATTCACTGCGGCCTAGGTGGGGTTCACAGGTTTTATCAAGGGTTAGATCTGGCGAAAGATACAAAGAAAGGAGTTCCCCGACCCCTGGATCTTCTAGGAGGCAACAAAAACAAAAAAATAAAAAACAAAAAACAAACAAAAAAAAGCTGAAGCCTTCTACGTTTAGTTTGTTTGTAGTTCTCATATATTCTCTCTCTCTCTCTCTCTCTCTCTCTCTCTCTCTCTCTCTCTCTCTCT
>NW_021604578.1:3121461-3180983 GCF_004785775.1 Grammomys surdaster
CTCTCTCCCCCCCCCCTCTGATGAAACAGTTTCTCTAGAGAAGAAATGACCTGTGTAGATGCTTTGGGAGAAGTGTGGGGATTCGGTGTGTCCCCTAATAACTGCCTCTGAAAGACTGTAGATTTGGGGAATCACGAAAGAAATTATTGGCAAAAGTTACCGGTGAGATTCAGCCAACATCTCCTCCAGAAGGCTTCCCCAGAGGAAACAAATTAGAAAGCTAACCTCAGTGGAGGGGAGTAGGCGCCCCACTCTTCTTTTGCAACAGACCCTCCCTGCCCAAGCCTTCATACTAAAAGATTTAAAAGTCTCTGGAGAGTATTGTAAAGTTGCGCTTTATAATTACCAAGCCGTCTAAGGGCTGGGTGCACTTTTGCTTTTAAAAAGAGTAGACAAGAGATCCATAGAGAGACCTGGAACACCCTGTAGACTTTAGGGCACTGCACTCTGACTCTAGATTAGAACACTTTCATGCTAGACTTAAAATTGAAGAGCAGACCTCACGGATCGGGAGGAAAGGAGCCGACCTCAGAGTTAATTCGTTTTACCTTTTCGTTTGACCTTTGCGTTTCCAACCCGAATGTCCGCTAAGGTGACAAGCTCCCCTTTCCTCCCACCCCACGTCTTTGGAGAGCTCAGCTGGGGAGTGACAGGGTCAACAGGGTAGCAAGAAAAAAAAAACACAAAACCACAAAAACCAAGTCATAAAAAAACATTTCCTCTGGGTCTAACCGTCCCACTCCGGGTTGGTCCCCTAGCGCGCAGCGCGCTGCCTGCTCCAGGAGATGCACCCTTCCCGCTGGCAGCGAAGTTGGCCGAGCCCAGGGCTGTGCGCGCCAGCTTGGGAGCCGGTAGAGGAAAGCGGCCGGTTCCAAGTTCCCCCCACTTTTCCTGGAGCCTGGGAGGGATCCTGTTCACAGGAAAGACCTACCCACCAGCTACTCGCCACGGGTGGCAGAAAAGGGAGCCCCGAGATCAGCGCAGCCAGACGACCGCGGGGACCCGGGGAGCCCGCGGCGCTGGAGCCCCACAACACGAAGCGGCGCGTCCCGGAAGGCGCGGGGAGGGGGCGGTGGATAAGGAGGCGGGCGGCCGGGGACCTGGGCCACCGACGCCCGGGGACCGATGTGGCCTCGGGAGGCTTAATCCTCTCCTGCGGGCTCGCCGAGCGGGCAGTGGCGCGCGGCGGCGCCGGGGCTGAAATATGATAATCAGAACAGCTGCGCCGCGCGCCCCGCAGCCAATGGGCGCGGCGCTCGCCTGACGTCCCCGCGCGCTGCGTCAGACCAATGGCGATGGAGCTGAGTTGGAGCTGAGAAGTTTGAGTAAGAGATAAGGAAGAGAGGTGCCCCGAGCCGCTCGAGTCCGCCGCCGCCGCCGCGCCTCCGCTCCGCCAACTCCGCCGGCTTAAATCGGACTCCCAGATCCGCGAGGGCGCGGCGCAGCCGGGCAGCGGTTTTTCCCCCAGCCTTGGCAACCCCCGGGGGCCACTATTTGCCACCTAGCCACAGCACCAGCATCCTCTCTGTGGGCTGTTCACCAATTGTCCAACCACCATTTCACTGTGGACATTACTCCCTCTTACAGATATGGGAGACATGGGAGATCCACCAAAAAGTAAGAGGCGATTTAACCTTGTGGGGCTCGGTGTACTGTTATGGTGTGTGTGTGTGTGTGGGGGGGTCTCTCTCAGACACTGATGCCAGGGGTCTTTGGATTTGTAGTCACTGCCTGGAGAGACTGAAGCAAAAGTGGTTCTTTTGTTGTTGTTGTTGTTGTTTTGTGTGTGTGTGTGTGTGTGTGTGTTTTCTTCTTGTCGCGCTTGCAGCCTGCATGTTTGGTGTGAATTCCGATCTTTGGGAAACTGATCAGACCTTGTGTTTGAACGCTGTGTGCCCTCCCAAACTCTAGTCTCCGGGTGCTTAGCGGTGATTTCCTCCTCCGGAATCCAGAGCTCTTGGAGAAGGTTATTATGTACCGAAGGTCTGCGTGCAGAAACCACACCGGCAGATACGAATTAGCATTAGACTTGCAAAAGAGAGCGAGTGACAACTATATTGATGTCTAACTCTTCTAACAATATCCATTCCCGTGTGCTATTGAAGAACGTGCTTCATGGAAAATATAGACATCCCAGCGTTGCGTTAACGCTTCTAGTCAAAACCTTTTCTTTGACTTGACTTATCCATAATCTTGCCTAATGATTATAGCAAAGAAGGAGGAGGGGAGAAAACACAAAATGAGCGGGTTTGATTGCGTGCTAAGCTTACAATGTAGACTATTCAAATCTGCGTTTTACATATATTCCACCTCCCCTTTTTAAAAAACGCGAGTCAACGTTTTGATGGCACATTCCAATTACCATCCCAAAGTGCAATACTCTTTAAGAGAAGAAGAAAAAAAAAGGAAAGAAAAAATTCTTCCAGAGTACACCCTATAAGAGAACGACACTAAAAGTGTGTTTATCTCTGTAGGAAGTAAACGGTTAGTCAATCATGTATTTATTTTCATTTCAGAAAAACGTCTGATTTCCCTATGTGTTGGTTGCGGCAATCAAATTCACGATCAGTATATTCTGAGGGTTTCTCCGGATTTGGAATGGCATGCGGCATGTTTGAAATGTGCGGAGTGTAATCAGTATTTGGACGAAAGCTGTACGTGCTTTGTTAGGGATGGGAAAACCTACTGTAAAAGAGATTATATCAGGTATGCCATTTTCACAGGGTTGTTTTCTGAAATTTCCCAGCTCTCCTGGTTTATTATTTGACATGCCTTTGTTTTTGTTTTTGGGTTTTTTTGGGGGGGGAGGAGAGGACGCTTACTTTAGAGCGGCCAGTGTGCAGAACTGTTTTAAAAATTAAACTGTTGTTCATTTCATATCTCTGAGGGTAGGGTGTCGCTGTGTTTCGTAAATTTTTGTTGATAAGATTTGTAAATAATTCTTTGAATTTTTCATGCAAAAAATATTTTCCCCTTTCAACTTCCCTTCTAAGGACAAGAACAAAATTAAGGCAAATAAGTTTAGGATTTTTAAACCTTAACATTTCTATTTTCACTGCCTAGTTTATCATCTTATTTGTTTTTATCCTGTATCTATCACTGTCTTAAATTATTCTGGAGGTTCCAAATAAACAGACAAAAGTTTCACCAAAGGATTTTTGAAGAACAGGTACAACCATTGCTCCCTTTACTTTTGGGATGAGTCTTCCTTGGTAGAAAATTTTAAAAACAAGATAAAATATTCCTTACAAAAAAAAACCCATCGGAAATTTAATCTTTTTAAATATTAACCCTTTGGTGATATCTAACTGTCTTTTCTTTCTTATCTTATCTGGGCTGATGAATTAGACAGAGCAGATCAAATTGCCCATCATCTGTCTGCGGACAATTGGTATATTTAGGTAACTGAACAGCTTCCTTTCTCACATTAAAATCTAGTCACTGATAAAATGAAAGAATCAGTGGACAAGACCAAAACCACAGAGGAACTGAGCTTGCTTTTGTTGCACGTTGTTGCTAATTTCAAGTTTTGGTGTTTTTTTTTTTTTTTTTTTGACTTACATGTATATATCAGAAACTTCACTTTCTACCTTAGAAAGCCTGGTAGAATTTCTAAAGGAAAATGTGTTTCTTCTGATACAAAGCAAGATACTGTTCCTCTTCACTGTTAGGCTAGTAATGGCAGAAATGTAGCTGATTTTAAATTCGGAAGTGGCTGCTAGCAAGTCATCGGCTTTTGTGAACTATAAAGGGTTTTGGAGCTTACGAACTTTCGTTAAAGTTTAGTTAAGATTTAAAATATGGCCACCAGTTTTTCTCCTGCTAGAATAATGCCCCCTGCTTTTTAAATCATAGAGTGGAGGGTATACTCGTAATAGATAAAATTAAACAATGTACTAGGGACTGTTTTGCTTGTTTGTTTGTTTTGTTTTAATGCCTTGAGGAGAATGGGAGGAAGTGCGATACAGGAAACAGGAGGAATTTTGTAAATGGTTTGGGAACAGGCAAAGTAAGTCTGCCTTCTATAAAATGGATGCTCTTGCATTGGAGAGGCAGAAGGTAGGAAAAAAATTCAAATCTCTCTTCTAACCCCTGACAAATAAGCCCTTTTCATTGTTTACTTGGCTGGTGTGTGCACTCAGGATACTGGAGAGGGAGAGCCCACTTTGAAACTCCAGAAGCACCTTTACTCCTCTGAAGATACTGTTTTCCTCTGTTGTATACAGAATTGCCTCATTCAGGATATGTCGATTTGCAGATGAAGTAACTCAATTGCTTTTAGTTTTCTCTTCTCTCCTCTCCTCTCCTCTCCTCTCCTCTCCTCTCCTCTCTTCTCCTCTCCTCTCCTTTTCTCCCTCTCTTTTTTTCTCTCTTCCCCCTTGAGTGTGTGTGTTTGCTTATGCAAACGGCAATGCACGACCCTTCGGAGGAGCTATAGTTGTAAAAGCAGGGCAAAGTGACCATTTTTACTTTAAGATCTCTCATTGGGGAAGCAATATGCCCCCTTCTTTGTGTCGATCTTGTCCTATCTCTTGCACTCTCTATGTAGGAATTACTGATAACTATAGAGGGAACCAGGCA
The DNA here is from genome assembly GCF_004785775.1 of Grammomys surdaster. NCBI lineage: Eukaryota > Metazoa > Chordata > Mammalia > Rodentia > Muridae > Grammomys > Grammomys surdaster. Next base: position 3,126,043 of record NW_021604578.1, read on the forward strand.
ACACAGCACTAGATGGAACCTAGAAGGACTGCTCAGTGGTGAGGAAAGGCTAGCAAAGAGGAAGCTTTTAGCAGTGAGGGTTGGGTCCCCTCCCCCATTTGTCATGCTAGCCTTGGCCCCCAGGAAAACTGAAATAGAGGTACATGCTTCAGGAACCTGGAAAAAAAAAAGACCGATTGGAAGAACAGAAGCTGGGCTTTAAAATAAAAGAGGAAGAATGGAGAGAGAACTTTCCAATAACAAGTGACTTGTGGAAAATCTAGTTGGATAAAAACTGGAAGGCTTTTGCTGGAGAGAATCTAGAAGCCCTCTAACACTTCATTTTGCTATTCCACTCTGCAATTGTGTGTGTTCACAGATGGAGGGGTGCCTGACACTGAGTCCTCTTCCCTACCTTTGTTGTTGTTGGTGGTGGGGGTGGGGGTGGGGTGGTGGTGATGGTGATGGTGGTGGTGGTGGTGGTGCATTTTCAGAAATACTTTTAGTAGCAGAATTTGAGGGATAGAGAATGGAAAGCAGAGGGCTACTGGCCACCAATGTCCCCTGAATCCTTCCCTATTAGTATTTGCAAGAATAATTCTGAGACTGGTTACCAGAGGCTGCTTCCAGGTTTAGAATCCACCGATAAATTTTCCTTGGTTTGGGCTGGGTGCCTGAATTAAGAGGTACCAACTGAGACAGACACAGAGGTTCCCAATAAAGGTTCCCCTTTTTAAAGGGGAGGTTAAGGAAGAAGGAGGGAGAGGAAGAGAAGAGGGGGAGGAAGGGAGGGAGTGGGATTGTTTCTATACTCTGCCCAACTTTACTATTGCTATATTTTTCCAGGCAGGTCAGGTTTATGGCCGGGGTCGCTGGCCATGTTGGGCCAGAACCTGCCTGAAATCACTCTTTTTTGTGCTTCTCTTCCCATGCCGGGGCCGGTCCATTCAGGTTGTACGGGATCAAATGCGCCAAGTGCAGCATAGGCTTCAGCAAGAACGACTTCGTGATGCGCGCCCGCTCTAAGGTGTACCACATCGAGTGTTTCCGCTGTGTAGCCTGCAGCCGACAGCTCATCCCGGGAGACGAATTTGCGCTTCGGGAGGATGGGCTTTTCTGCCGCGCCGACCACGATGTGGTGGAAAGGGCCAGCCTGGGAGCTGGAGATCCTCTTAGTCCCTTGCATCCAGCACGGCCTCTGCAAATGGCAGGTACTCCTCCACCCAGAGGCTGAGAAAAGGCAGGCGGGGCTAAATCATAACCTTTCCTTCCTGTAACCAGGGCGTCACACGATGGTTCAGAAAGTGGTCTGCAGTCAACAACGCGCGCTCTTTGCCTTTCTAGCAAATTTCCATACACTCATCGTCTGCCTTGACTGCACAACCACGCATCTAAATGTCTGTCTATATACAGGTACACAGCATACCCCACTTGTGCACACATGTATACACAAGCCCAGACTGTACTGTCAGCTTTACTTTGGCCTCCAATTCATAGCTTACTGAAAATGGGCTTCAGCTCTCTGCCAGGTTTTCTAGCTGCCGCCTAATTAAAGGGGTGGAGCCCTAGGTCTCAAGGAGTTTCCTCCCTAGCCCTGTGAAGGAAGCTTAAGGCCCCAAGGCATTTAGCTTCCCACGTCTCCCCCCCACCACACACACACACACACACACACACACACACACACACACCCCTCCTCCTTGAGACTTACTTTCCAATCCAAAAGCTTTTTAAAATTTATTTTTATGCTTTTGTCAAAACAAAACAAAACAAAAAACAGGTCCCTAAAAGATACAGTGTCAGTAACTGCAGGCACTGCACAGGGCTGTAACTTAAAACTGTCAACAGCCTAATCTGCAGTAATTGCCTTTAAAAAGGAGTCTGCCTCTTTAAGCCATTCATTCTACGTGATTTGGTGAGAATTTCATCTCCAAGCCTGTAGCTGTAGCTCTAATTTGACCCCATAGGTGTTTGGCCTGACCCCAGGGGGTCGTGGAAGGTGTGGGATTTGTACCGCGCAGATCAGAGGACCAGTTGCCCATAAAGGAAAGTGGGAACATAAAGGTTAGCTAAAACCAAGGCCGTCAGACAGCTGAACATTGTTTCCTACCTGCCTTCCAGTCAGAAGCAGATCTCTATTCCTCCTTCCCCGTTTAGTATTAAGTCATCAGCCCCTACTAAATACAAGAGGTGAGGAAATGACAGCTTTTCTCCAACCCCCACTCACCTCTTTCTAGCTGTTCTGAGAATTCTATCCTGAGTGATTTCTGACTAGCAGACAAGGAGTAAAGCCAAGGGTGGGAAGCAGCAGCAGAAGAGGCCGAAATATTGGGAGGGAAGGGAAGGACACTCTCCAGTCATTTTTATCTCAAGCCCAGACAGTTCAACAGAGTTTCAGTTTTCCTTTGCTTGGGGTCAGCGGGTCTCAGGAACATCCCACATTGTTGATTTAGTACTAAGAAAGACTGGGGACCATTAGAATAGTTGGAATACAGCATTTCTTTACCTTCTAAATATGACTGTCCCCTGGAATTGAAGTTCAAGGCTTTCTGGCAGGAATTATCTGACTTTTGGTCGCAGACTTCCCGGCCCTGTCATGTCTCTAGCTGTCACTGGGGTGTTCTGCGTTTTATTTTCAGGTACCCTCTATGACTTTTACCCAGAAGGGAAAACCGAGCCTGGGGTGGGGGTGGGGTGCTCTGTATAATGTGTGACCTTCTTCTGGTTATGAGGAAAGGGGAGGAGGGAGAGAACTTACTGGTGAAAAAAAAAAAATGTCTCTCATGCGGGTGGATAAACCAGCCCCGAGACAGGCTTCATTTGGCTAATTCTGTAGTGAATGAGTAGGGGCAGGAGCCGCATCTCTTCTCTCCGGCATTACTCTCTGTATTGTCTTCTATTGATTAAGGAGAAAGATATCTTCTCCCTGCTTATCCTCCCTCCGCAGTTTTTGCGAGATGTGCTGAGCTAGGGTTGGGTAGGGAATGGAGTGGTGCCGGGAGTGGCCTTGAATGCTCACGGAGTCCCTTTGCCCCCGTAGCCGAGCCCATCTCCGCTAGGCAGCCGGCTCTGCGGCCGCATGTCCACAAGCAGCCCGAGAAGACCACCCGAGTGCGGACTGTGCTCAACGAAAAGCAACTGCACACCTTGCGGACCTGCTACGCCGCCAACCCTCGGCCAGATGCACTCATGAAGGAGCAACTAGTGGAGATGACCGGCCTCAGTCCCCGAGTGATCCGAGTCTGGTTTCAAAACAAGCGGTGCAAGGACAAGAAACGCAGCATCATGATGAAGCAGCTCCAGCAACAACAACCCAACGACAAAACTGTGAGTAGCCCCGAGGCCAAGCAAGAAAGGGGTGGTAGGAGACCTTGGAAAGCCAGCGGGCATCCCTGTGAACTGGTGGATTGGTACTCTGTGGAACCCCAGCAGGAGCCCAAACAAGGAGGTCCTCTGACTTCACCTAAACCCAGGTCTGTGGCATGTACTGACTATAAAAAGGCTGAGAGTTGGCTGGTTAGAAACTGCAGAAGTCTGAGAGGTGACCCCAACCATTGCTGGTTCCAAAAGGGATCATGGCCTTCAACATCATCTGCACCTGGAACCTAAAGGACCTAGTGGCTCCCTCCCAGGGTAGATGGCAATGAGATCTCTAACTCATTTTTGCAAGCATTGGCATCATTAGAGTAGTCCAGTTTGTGAAGGACAACATCTCTGAGTGCTGATCTAGAACTTGATTCAATGTACTTCCCATCCATCCTGCATTCTGGTCCCACCCCCAACTCTTGGCAAGACCTGCCACTGTTCTTGCATTTGGGAAAGCCCTTCAAGGTGCCCATGCAGACAATCCACTCTTCCAGGTGGAGCCCTAAGCTTCTTTGCCATTATGTTAGGCAACTACACTCCCTCTTCATCCCCCTCCCACACCTCTTGCTTAAGTTAAGGTAAAGGGTTTCTTTCTCCTCTTTTTTTTTCCAACTTCAGTCCTATTTTTAAATGCCATAAAAAAAAAATCCGTTGTCATTAAACTTGGCAGGCAGGCCAAGACTAAGCAAGGGTACTTTCAAAGTCCGTGCATAATAGCACAGAAGTAGCTGGACCCAGAAACCTCTGGGGTGGGGTCTGACTCTGCAAGAAAGAGTGTTCAGCTAACTCCAACTGGCTGGAAAACCAGTATCAGAAGGCTGAAGGGAGACCTGGCTGAACCTCAGTTTTCTACTTCTGGGAGGCGGTGGCCTCTTAAGGCACATGGGAGGGGTTGGAGTGTGTGTGTGTGTGGGAAGCTTGTGAAGATGAACCAAAAGATGATAGTTGGAGCAGAATTGTTTTAATAAGATCTTAGCCAATCTAATAATCCACCACACAGAAGTAGAAAAACAAAACTGAACTCTAACTAACATCCATAGGTGCAGCAGATTAACTGAGTCAATAGAGGGCAACTACATAGATAAGATAATACTTGGGTATATTTACTTAGCACATGCAGACAATGGAGGGAGGGAATTTGCTCATTAACATGTTGGGATGGGGGGGTTATTCGCAGAACATCCAGGGGATGACAGGAACTCCCATGGTGGCCGCTAGTCCGGAGAGACACGATGGTGGTTTACAGGCTAACCCAGTAGAGGTGCAAAGTTACCAGCCGCCCTGGAAAGTACTGAGTGACTTCGCCTTGCAAAGTGACATAGATCAGCCTGCTTTTCAGCAACTGGTAAGTGTCAGCTCCCAAAAGGAGAAGGCTGGATCTCCAACAGAAAGGAAACTCTGTTTTATCTGTCAAGCACTGAAAGGTCCCCTGGGAGGGAGGATGCTCGTGGGTACCAGCGGTTGGGGAGAAAGCAGGAAGTGGTGGTGAAGAGGAGGGTGGCAAATGGAAGGAAAGGAGATCTCTTGTGAATCTTTGCTTAAAAATGAGACACCATAATTTAACTATGTAGCATAGCCCCCCCCCACCCCCCATCTTTCTAAAAAGGAGGCGTATCTTTTGGGTTGAACTTCACGATGCCTAAGTAGTTGTGTGTACAGAGGTACAAATGGTGGCAGTGTCACACATTTTAGGCTGTTATAAATTACAAGGACTTCAGAGACCACCTTGGCATTTGGATCAGCAATCAGTAGGTTTATTTCTTTACCTGTATCTAGTGAATGGTTCAAGTAAATGTGGCTGTAATACCCATCCAGTGTAATGAGTTAGGATGTTGTTGTCCATAAGAAGCAGGCAGTTGTCTGAACCCAATTTTCTTATATGCCAACAGCAAGAATGGTTATTTAAATAGTTTTGTTGATATTTATTGTAGCTATGTTTCTTTCGAAGTATATATTAATCTGAGGCATAGGACTTTTAAAATATTTCTAAACAAATGAGCTTAGATATGACACAATGGCCTACAAGGTGGCATGTATACCAAAAGGAACATGACCATTGTCAATCAGAGACAATGTATATTTAACTTGTGAAAACACGTCTTAGCACTAAAGTGTCTAACACATCCACTCATAGCAGAGAATTAATTCATGTTGCCTACAAAAGTTTAAGATAAACAAAATTTTAAAGATATATTCCTTTTGATGTGGTCCATATGCTTAAGGTTTTTTCTTTCCTCCTTAAAGTATAATCAGCCCCATAGATACTGTTTTATTAAACACAAAGCTGTGTCCTAAAAAAACACTACTTTCTTTAGAATCAAAGCTAATGCACCAGTTGAGGATACGTTTCTTCCACCCCATCTCCTGTGCCCTGAGGGCATTTGCTTTCTCATGTCAACAGTTATAAGGGTGATTGGCCAGAGGCAAACAGTTAAAGGGGCTTGGTTCCAGGCTGTGTGTGTAAATGGACCAGTCTAGTGAACAGGCAAATTTGAGAAGTCCATTGACCTCTCAAGGGGGAAGGTTTTATAGAGTAGAAAAGGGATTCTGGAACCAAAGGGAAAGTTTTACTCTAAATAAGTTGTCCATAGGAAGCACTATGTAGGTAAAATTTGAATAATAGAAAGTTGATAAGGAAAGGCTTGGTAGCTTCTGAAACCTGAGTGTCAGGTGAGAACAGTGAAGTGGAATCCGAGGCAGGAGTAGGAGGTATGGTTATGGGTGGGGGAAGTTTACGTCACACGGCATTTATAATGAGATGATGAATATATGGATCTCCTTATGGAAAGGGGAAGAGGGAGCAAGCAATGAGACCACACTGTACATCCACTAAAGAGTTAATCATTGTTTCAGGGAGCCTGAATTGAATTTCTGGCCTAGAGAACTTTCCTACTCCCTGGGCTACATGTAGGCAGCCGGATAATTTTATTTCAAGCCTTCATGGGAGAGTTGTGATGCCACTTTACAGTGGGAAACACATTTGCTCTTCAATAATTTAATAGGACACAATGTTGGGAATTCAGCTTGGGTTAAAAGAGAGCTCTTTAGGAAGGTGGAGAAATGGAGAGAATTTCTTTTCAAGTGCTTCACCCAGGCTTCCTTTAAAGCCTGTTAAAAATTCTATGACAGGCATGGATAGCTCTGTTGGTATACCAGTCTGCTTATAGGAACTTGTGTGTGTAGACACAATGTAACACTTTTGTATCTCTCTGGGACACTATTGAAGCCCCCTTTGCTTACTTCTCAACCTTCCATACAGGTCAATTTTTCAGAAGGAGGACCAGGCTCTAATTCCACTGGCAGTGAAGTAGCATCGATGTCCTCTCAGCTCCCAGATACACCCAACAGCATGGTAGCCAGTCCTATTGAGGCATGAGGAACACTCACTCAGATGTTTTGTTTTGTTTTGTTCTTCCCCTGTTGGAGAAAGTGGGAAATGACGTTGAACTCCGAAATAACAAAGTATTTAACGACCCAGTCAATGAAAACTGAATCAAGAAACGAATGCTCCAGGAAGTGCACGAAGTCTGTTTTAATGACAAGGTGATATGGTAGCAACACTGTGAAGACAATCATGGGATTTTACTAGAATTAAAAAACAAAAACAAAAACAAAAAACCAGAAACAAACAAAACCCTAAGCCCAACATATGCTATTCAATGACCTTAGGAGTACTGAGAAAGAAAAAGAAAAAAGAGAGAGAGAGAGAAAGAGAGAGAGACGTTTTTAAAACGTAGAGGATTTATATTCAAGGATCTCAAAAAACGCGCATTTTCATTTCACTGCACATCTAGAGGAAAAGCAGAAATAGAGAATTTCCCAGACCATCCTATTCTGAATGGTGCTGTTTCTATATTGGTCATTGCCTTGCCAAACAGGAGCTCCAGCATGGAGCGGAAGAAACCGGCCTCAGTGGCTTGAAAGAGTCCTTTCAGGAAGGCGGAGGAGCTGCGTTGGTTTGCGATGTTTTTAGTTGACTTTGACAAGGGGTTAAGTGAAATTCTGGATCTCTTTAGCATGCCCTGTAGCTGGTTTCTCTTTTATGTTTGCCTCTTCTCCCATTCTTTTCTTTCCTTTTCTTTATTTCTCTTTACATTTTTTTTTGAGATCCATCCTCTATCAAGAAGTCTGAAGCGACTTTAAAGGTTTTTGAATTTATATTTAAAAACCAACTTATAAAGCATTGCAACAAGGTTACCTCTATTTTGCCACAAGCGTCTCGGGATTGTGTTTGACTCGTGTCTGTCCAAGAACTTTCCCCCCAAAGATGTGTATAGTTATTGGTTAAAATGACTGTTTTCGCTCTTTCTGGAAATAAAGAGGAAAAAAGGAAACTTTTTTTGTTTGCTCTTGCATTGCAAAAATTATAAAGTAATTTATTATTTATTGTCAGGAGACTTGCCACTTTTCATGTCATTTGACTTTTTTGTTTGCTGAAGTAAAAAAAAAGATAAAGGTTGTACCGTGGTCTTTGAATTATATGTCTAATTTTATGTGTTTTGTCTTTTTTTCTTTAAATATTATGTGAAATCAAAGCGCCATATGTAGAATTATATCTTCAGGACTATTTCACTAATAAACGTTTGGCATAGATAATTAAATAAACGCAATGATTCAGGGTCCCTCTTTTTATATGCTTGTTAGCAAGCCTTTGACATGTTTGAAATGAAGGATTTGCTTGCGAATTGGGATAAAATGACATACAGTATACTAGGTGTGATATTGTGTTGCAAGTAGTTCAGGTCGGGTTTGCAAGTTTCGATTTCAATAGTTGGATGAAGGCTGGTTAGAAGAGGCCCCTTAGCTCTGAGCTGTGATAATGTTACTTTTTTTTTTTTTTTTTGAAAAGGAGATACTATTTTCTCTTCTGCCCCTTTTCTTTCCTTCCCTCTTCTTTCCTCTCTACCCTCACCCCTACATCTATCCCAAAAGGAGGAAGGTCTCTGAGAAAGGGTTTTGATTGGAATCGCTATTTTCTTAACGCCAAGTGCTTTATATCAAAGTCACAGCTTAAGATCGTTAAAATCACCCACATTTCAAACATAAACTCCTGCTGAAGGAGCCTTCTGCCTAGCCAGTGAAGGATGACCATTGTAGACTAGCGGTGACTGATTGAGAAATGCCGCTTTATAAACGCAGAAGGTAGGAAAGACCTCTGAGAGAGAGAGGAAAGGCTTCTCTCAGCAGTTCTCAGAACTGTAGGTGTCTGCATTTTCTTACCTCTTCCACTTCCCCACCCCCACCACTCCTCCCCTCCCATCTCTAATTTCAACCCCTTGAGAGAAAGGTAGCTGGCGCGGAAAGCGCTGTGTTTGGGAACCGCCTTGTTTTGGAGTGAGCGACCCCGCTCTGTGCGTTGCAGGCGTCCCACAGGCTGCGGTAGTCAGAGTCGTCCTGCGCTCTGAATCAGACACTGCCACCCACGCGGCGTTTAGCAGAGGCTCACCTGTAAGCGATAGAACCCAGGGATGGACACAAAGCCCTGGCTCAAATTGAGCTCTTGTTCTGCGGGTTTAGGGTCAGGACTACTCAGTTCTCTCCTTTCCCCTCTGAACCCCCACTCCTCATTCCCGGTTCTTTCTCATTTGTCTGTGTGAGTATAATGCCATTTCCAGTATCTGACAACTTAATAAATACGAAAGCTAAGTACCCTAACCGCGTATAATGTGGCGCATTACCCTCTGTAGCCCCTGACTCAGAACAAGGCGGAGGCCGGAGGCTGGGCTGGAGACCCGGTGATGCCCGAGGCCCGCAGCTCTTAAGTCTGTTTTCACCCGCTCCAAACCTGCGCAAGTCGTCAAGCGAGCTTCAATTAGGCTTTTGTTTGGCATCGTTCTACATAACGGGTTAATTATAGGCTCTACCACGAGGGCAAAAAGAAAACAAACTTTGCATTGGAAATGTTACAGTGCATTAGACATGCCCTTGATTGCTTTGATTGTTTTGTCTAATTCTTGACAGAGGGGTAATAATTTGGCGGGCAGTAATAATGGCTTGTAGTTGTTTGCTGGGAAAAACAAGAGTTTTGTCTTATCTCCTAGGATCTTCTTCCACGAAAGGCTCTCCCCGCAGTCTTTTCTTGTTTTCTCTTCCCATTTCTTTTTTTTCTTCCTGTCTCTGTCTCTAATTTCCCACCACTAGACGTGATTTTCTTAGTTTCTGGGCTGCTATATAAATTCGTCTGCCTTTTGTTTTCCCCTTCTCTCACTATGTAGAAAAAGCTACCAAATAAAAGCAAGGTCAAGGTGGGGAGGTACAGTGTGAATTTAGAGTTGAGCTTACAAAGTTACCTGATTAATGCAAGCCCAGCGAGGTGTAAAGGCCACTGAAGCCCACCAATAGCCTGTGGTGGGCTCACATCACATACATTGGGACAGAAACAGGAATTACAACTCTAGATTTTTCATGCAGTGGTGGGACTGGGCCAAGACACATCTTTGTTTATCTTCCATCTAGGCGCTTATTTCTGAGATTAAAAGTGTGTGTGTGTGTGTGTGTTTGTGTGTGTGTGTCTGTGTGTGTTGTGATATCTCACATATATAGATGTCAGTGTGTTCTGAAGTCCGTAGCTTGAACTTAAGTAGTATAGCAGAATGTGATGGATAATTTTGATTTCACTTACTAGATTCAAGTGCTTGTTGCCTGGGGGCTGTGGATGGATTGATAGGTTGAGTTCTTGTATTATTAATGAGAAAGATTCCCCTTCTAGTCTCCTCAGAGTATGTGCTAAAATGAGGAGCTGATGTGCCTTCCTGTTTTTCACTGGTTCCCTCCTTCCCTTACTCTGCACACCTCTGGAGACTCAGTTTTGAGCACCCTTCTTCTAAACAAACCCCTTATTTGCTATTGTCTCACCCTTCTTCTAAACAAACCCTTTATTTGCTATTGTCTGTGTACCCCACTCTCCTGTTACTCATTCACAGTCCTTCATTCTAAATACCCTGACTCATTTCCTCTAGCTTCTGAAAGCTATTATTTGATGCATTTGAAAACATCTAGAATGCTCCTCTTAAAGAGGGGATTCATATCAGCTCCTACACCCTCAAAGATAAGATTATTATGCCATAACTTCTTCAAAACAGTAACCTATCTAGTTTACTGTTCCTCTTTCATCAGAGAGAACAATTTTTCTTAATATTAAAAAGTTTCCTTTCAGGAAACACCACTTCTGATTATTTATCATTTGGCATAGCTGTGTGTGTGTGTGTGTGTGTGTGTGTGTGTGTGTGTCTGTGTCAGTAGCCTACGGACAACTTTTCTGGGGTTCAATATCCAAGGGCCAATTTGGTGACACTCTCATGCCACTCGCCCCTTCAGCTTGTTAAACTCTATTTGTTGACCTCCCTGCCAATTTATCTTAATTCCTTTGACTACCAGTCACAAAGACAATGTGTGTTCAAGTTGTCTTAGAAATACTGGATAGCTTTCCTTAGTACTTTGCACTTATAAACCACAAATAAAATTGACCACTGAAGTATAACTTTTCTGATCCCCACGGGGTATCACATAGCTTTTATTTTTTTTCTTACTAAGAAAATGGAGTTTAAAAAAAACTTTTAATTCATCCGTTACTCCCCAAAAAGTCTATGTGACACGCAGCCACTTTGGATTTTCAATCCGATCCCTAGCACAAGTAAACCGAGGAGAAACTGTTTATTTTCTTATTTGTGAAGTTCAGTTTTGTTAACTTTTGTCAAGGAGATTTATAATCCGAATTAGGCTTGAGTTCTATTGATTGAACTTTCCCCCTCTGCTAACCAACAATTAAAGATTATGTCACAACAAAGCAAGTTAGATTTTCTTTGGACATGTGGAAGGCCAAGTATTTTCCTGCCTTAACCAAAAAGTTACTTTAGAAAATGACTCTAGACCTTCAATTCTTGTTACAGATTTGTAATAAAAGTAATGTAACTCCTACAATGTGATTTGGTGTTTCTGAGCTCAAAGTACCTAATTCAAGGCTCTGGTAGAGAATCTGTTTCCCTAGCTTTCCTGATTGTTGTTTTCTTGATAACCAAGCAAGCCACTGAATGGCTGTTTGAGCCCAGGCGCCACAAACATAAACTTCACAGCTTACAATGTCCCAAGCATGATGGAGGGTCTCTCCACACCTCTCCAGAGACTTCTGAAGTGTAGACAGAGAAGTTGGTTCACAGGCATCAGAGGAGGGGGAGGGGCGGTTGTTGTGCGCATTGTTACAAACACATTCTTTAATTTTATGATGCTTCAAACTTTGGCTCCGAGAAGTCAGTATCTGATCCTTCAATAATACAGTCCCCTCTCAGAACACCACTCACAACTCCCTGTTTCTACACACACACACACACACACACACACACACACACACACACAAAGCAAGCAAAATAATTCTGTTATACCTCTGCAAAAAAAAAACGTGAAGAAGGTATACATATATGACTTATGAAAAGAAAATACTGTTGTTTTGTTTCCAGAAAGGACACCCAATTTTATGAGACAGATGTGGGTAGTGACTGCTTTTGATCAGGCAAGGTGAGAGAACACACTGGCACCCCTTTTTAGGAGACTGGTGGGAGATTTTGCTTAGCTAGTGTGTTACCTATTTCTCCACTGGGATCCTTTTCGATTTTATTGATCGAAAAGTTCGCCGTCATTTTTTGAGTGATGTAATTTGTGAAATTGACTGGGTTGGCTACTTATTTCTTCATGCATCTCTAGTGGTCTTCCCACGGGTATGTTTCCTGTTTGCTGGGGGGCCAGCTAGTTGTGAAGAGTGCTGGGAATGGGGGCTGGGGGTGGTCCTCACACTGGTCTAACCAGCCCCACCACTCCCGCGGGCAAGTCGGCCCTTGATCCCTTAAAGGAGCGACAATCGTCGTAGCCCAGAAGAGGAAAAGGGGGTGTTTCTGGGCCCTTCTCTTTCAGGAGTTGATCAGGTTGGCAGATCTGGAGGGCTAATCCAAACAAGGCGCTTGACTTGTGAGGTCGCGAGTCTAGACAGAGCTGGTGGCTCGGCGGCTCCTTATCTTTCCCTGGGATCAGCCGAAGAGGCGCTCCCCGGCCCACTGCACTCGACTCCCGGGGCCGGAGCCACCGCGCAGCGCAGACCGCACAGCAAACACAGCACCTGAGGCTTTACAGCTTGCTTTATTGTTTAATGGAGAATGCTGCAAAACATTCATTTGTCTTTGCGTCCTGCATCTTGGCTGTTTTATGCCATCAGGACTGGGTGGTGGTGTCCTCCAGCTCTGGGCTGATCTGGTCCTCACACTTGGGCAGCTGTGCCATTTGCATGTGAGTGTGCATAGCCTCTAGGTCCTCAGCACAGAACCTTGGGGGAAACCCAACCTCCGCCTTTTCCTTGTTTCCAAATACCCAGGAGGCGGAGGATCCGAGGAACTGTGGGAGAGAGCCATGGGAGAAGCCAGTATCTCTGAGAGCTGCCTGGAAATGACTATTCTGTGCTACAGCCATTTAAGGTTTGAAGGGTCAGTGGGCACTGGCTCAAGGGCGATCAATAAAAACATTTAGTTCAATAATAAGCTACTTTTTTTTCCTTTCAAAATGTACCCAGAAGAATGCGTCACCATCTTGGACAGGGTGTCCCTGCTTGGCTGATGCCCTTTATCCACAGCTAGCATAAACGAGTGTCAATGTCCTGAGAGTTTTTCCGTGACTACTTCACTGGACAAACCATGGAAACCTTGGTCTTTCTTCACTTGCTTCCATCAGAGAGGCTGGCACTGCCATGTGCTTGGGAACAAGAGAACCCAAGAGTCAGATCTTACAATCCTTTGTTGGGGTAACAAACAACCAGTCTTCGGGATTAATAAACATTCTGTGGCTTGTATTTCAAATTAATTGAATGTGATTACACTAATTATAATTTTACTCATTCCCTTTGGATTTTTTTTCTTGTTTCAAAAAATGGAGAAAAGGTTCTAGTTGCTTCTTGTTATTCTCTGTTCTTGGAGAGGGAGGGAGAGAGGAATAGAGGGTGAGAGAGAGAAGAGGAGAGAGTGGATGGAGGGGGAAGAGGGAAAGGGAAGGAAAGGAGAGAAGACTAGGGAGAGAGACAGACAGCAGATGTGTGTGTGTGTGTGTGTGTGTGTGTGTGTGAGAGAGAGAGAGAGAGAGAGAGAGAGAGAGAGAGAGAATTATTAATAATTACAGCCTCTGTTAACCAATCATAAGTGTAGGTGAGAGTAATTGGATTCCTGGATTATTGTTTAAGACAGTGTTGAGACACTCTCTCCTTGTTTTTGTGGAAGAGCAAATGCAAGCCTTTCCCTGTCTGTCTTCTGCATAAGAACTGTGTACCACCATGAAACTAGAGAGACTTGGGCAAATTCAGTTTTTCAGTTTTGTGAAATGTAGCAGTTTCTATAGGGAGGTTTTTAAAGTGCATGCCCTTTGTTTCTCCCCAAAATAATCTCTAACAGTAACTTGGCACCAACTTTTCTTTTTCTCATGGATAAAGGTGATTGTTTATATGGACCTGTCACAAATACAACGTGTTGCTTGAAACTTGTTAAACTTAGCAGGTATATAGAGATAATAGTAGACAGACCACTGAATATGATAAGGTAAAGTATGGTGGGAATTCAGTTTTAAGAGCCATGAAAGACTTTACTTTTTCCTAATATATTTTTTAAATTCACAGTTCTAAGTATGTTCTGTCATTCTTCTCGTACAAATCTATAACATGAAACAGCGAACTATTCTTTGTTCAATGCAAAAGAAAGGTTTGCAAAATATTATTTATGTAGGTTCTAGTCTGTAGCTATTTTGATAATCTATATTTCATTCTCAGTTAATTTAAATGCTTTCCTTTTGTTAAAATTATTGCCTATATAGCAGTTAAAACAGTAGAAGCATATTTCCTTGAACTATTTTAACAATGCGTCATTGGAATAACTGTTAACATTTTAAATAAAGAAGTTTACTTTGAAATATTTATAAAATTTAATTTTATGTTTTACTTATTCACTTTATACCCTGGTCACTGTCCCCATCATGGTCATTGAAATATGTTTAACAAAAGCAAATCTATAGTTGATTCCTGGTAGAATTATTACAAAATAAGAAGGCAAAGAGTTTAATTTTTTAAAATGGACACACATACTTGAAACAATTTATTTTTGAATATTAATAAGAGAAGACATATTGGGCTTAGGGATTAAAGTGTTATTTTAATAAAAATGTCACATGTAGCCCAGAGTTATTTAACAGCTTTTTTTCAGTTGTCTAAGAATTTTTGTCATGGAAGGTTGCTTTTTGCAAAGAAAGAATTGAAGGAAAGTGGCCAAGCAACTGAAATAACATTTAAATGTTAATTCACCAAACAATGGGAGTGTCTTTCTTTGTAAGATATGGTCATCTACTCTTACTAAGAGTTAAGTGCTGGTTTCTAAAAAAGATAAGAGGAGTAAAATATGGATTATCAATTCATAGAGAGTAAAACTTCTTGAAAATTCTGACATCATTCAGTTTTCTTCATAATAAATGAAAATATTTTGGAGCATCCTACTTAGAATTCTGGGTTTTTTTTTGTGTGTGTGTTAAAGTATATTTGACATTTTATCTTATCCCATAGTCTTAATTTTTTTCTTTACAACTTCAGTCTCAGTAGCAATTCTTGCATTTTGTACATTGGCAAATTTCTCCCTTTACCAGGCTGGAACAATTGGATGAAGCATAGTACATTGCCAACGAAAGCAAGCTTGCATTTCAGTTCTATAAACCCATCAAAGGAGACTAGTACGTCTCATTAACATTAATGGAAAATGTCCTTGAGAATCATGGGTAAAAAGGGTCTTGGAGTGATTTCTACCAGCAGTGTCTTTACAGAAAGTGTTCCGAGGCCGAAACAATCTACAAAGTAATTTTGATCATATCTAGGCTCAGTCAGTTTGCTAGTCTCGCAAGTGACAGTAAACATATAAAATGGTAGAACTAGAATTTATCTTAGACACAGATGCTTCATGAAAGGGGGAAAATGTTCTGGAAATAATTACCCACAGCTTTTAAAATTCTAACACTAATCTAGAGAATTAAATAATATTTCAAGAAAATGCAGCCAGGCAAAATCCTGGTCTAGGACCAGAGCTGCTGGGTGCTGCTTACAAACCCTAGATAGAAGAGGTTGTTTCCATTGGATTAGGTATGGCATTTGAGTGATGCTGTTTGTTTGTGTTTCGTTAGTACTAGGAGTATACAATATGAAATCAGTCCTGTGGATAAACACATGCCTTTGCGATGTGGATGATGGCAGCCTTGCTTGGCTGTGGTTATAGGTTTCTCGGGGCAAAGGTAAGTGTGGTATTAGACTTCAGTCTGTACCTTTGGAGAGCGGAGCATCGGTCTGGTCTGCTTGCTGTTTAGGTTGTCCCATCTAAATCTTCTGGAGAGACTCTGCAGAACTAAACCGCTTTTAGATCTTTTAAAATCAGGAATATTAAGACAAGCGTTGTTTTCTCTTGTACCACGGGTAGAGCGTAGTTGTTTCTGCCATGGCATACTATGTCTCTCTATATAAAGCAGTTTCCAGGCGTCAGTTACGCTGTGAGAACTCCTAGGACCTGGTTCCCAGTGACCTGGGCATCTACTTCTCAAACAGCTTGCAGGCTCCTCATCTTTCTTTTTTATACAGTCCATCAAAGGAGTAATATGATGTTGTTTACGACTCCACTGTGTAAGGATGGCATTAGTTCAGAGGGTATCATCTATGGGAGTTTTTAGTGATGTCCACTTTCTTTAAACCCAGGTAGCAAGGAAGATGCTGTTGAGATAGGGGGTGGGTACCACAAGCAGCAGAAAAACCAAACCTACAATTATCTTCTTTAAAGCAGTCGATCTTAGCATTTCTTTATTTCAAGGCCACCATACACACTGATTGAAAACATTTTTCTCAGGGAGGGTCACATTTATGTTTGTTTATTGTATGATTAAACTTAGAAGGAAAACTTACACATACTATTATTTCATTTAAAGAGTTTCCAGGGACTAAACCACCAACCAAAGAGTACACATGAATGGACCCTGTGGCTCCAGCTGCATATGTAGCTGAGGATGGCCTTATCTGGCAGCAATGGAAGGGGAGCCCCTTGTTCCTATGGAGGCTCAATGAACCAGAGTATAGAAATGCTAGGGTGGAAGTGGCTGGGTGGGGGAGCACCCTCACAGAAGCAGGGGGATGGAGGATGGGTTAAGGGTTTGCAGAGGGGAAACTGGGAAGGGGGATAACATTTGAAATATAAAAAAAATAACCAATTAAAGAGAAAAAAATCTCACCACATGTTATCAAAAATAACTTTTTAACAACAAAATAACTTTTGCTCATGAAAAAAACAAAAGCCAAAGAAGAGTTGCCTCACTTTCTGGTTTTGTAAACATCTGGTTGCTAGATGGTGTCTGTATTCGTGTAGCTGTTTCTTCCTTCTGTCTGTGGCACTCACACACATGCTGTAGCTTCTGGACATCTGTGCCTGCTTGTCAAAAAAGGAAGTCAAGAAGAGAAAATGGTATCAGATAATATTCTGATCAGAGTTTTGGTCTCAGGTTGGGCATGATGGTGTGTACCTCTAATCCAGCATCCAGGAGGCAGAGGCAGAAGAAAGCAAACAAGTTGGAGATTAGGTTGGGGTACACAGCAGGGGTTAGACCAACCCAAGCTTCAAACCAAATCCTGTCACAGAACAAACAAACAAAGAAACAAACAAAACCCGGCATCTATAAATTATGCATGTGCTAACAGGCTTTGCCTAGCAGACCCCTAAGAAAATCTTCTCAGGGAGGCTTAGAACAGAATCTGATAACCACAACCTTAAAACGTCTTTGTACAGATGGATTATAGGAAACGGTTGCTTGTGGAAGTTTACTTGTGTGTATTATTGGGCTAATCCTAGAGGCTACTAAAAATATTTGTTTTTGTTTTATGTATGAGCATTTGCATTCATGGTACACACATATGTATATACTTATATATATGGCATGTACCTATGTATTTCTATATACTGCATGCATGTGCATGGCTGGTGTCCATAGAAATCAGAGAAGAGCATTCGATCAGCTGGAACTAGAATTATAATTGTGAATTGCTTCTATGATGGAAACCAAATCCAGGTCCTCTGCCAGAACAACTTTTTTTTTTTTTTTAACTGCTGAGTCATCTTTTCAGCTCCTTGTTTTTATTTTTAAGATAAATCCCTTATATATATGTATATATACATATACACACATTGTGTATTAAATAATGTATAAATACATTATATAATATATTTATTATATAATGTGTATATTTGCATATGTTATATATTTACATATGTTTTTACAATAACTCCATCATATATATATATACATCATATATATATGTATATTTATGTATATATATCTACATACACACACGTGTGTATGTGTGTGTGACTTTTTAATTCCATCATCAAACATTGATCTGAAAGCCCATTGTACCAAGGAAAAAAGTAATGGTACATAATGAACACTTCAAATCTACATGATAAAAAACTCATGAGGGGACAGGCATATGTGTGCTGAGTGATCTTAAAGTGTCTGAGACTCCAGGCTTTAGAAAAAACCTAACCTTGCAAAGTTACGGAAGTGTTGAGCGCTCAGTGTGTAGCAAGTACTATCGATACGAGATGGAACTTGATCCCGTTTTGATATAATGAATTCAACATGGAGATTATAATTTGGAAAAGTCACTTGGCTTTTGATATAAATGTGGCTGACTAAAGAGAATACAGATGGGGAGATAAGGCATGTGTCATGATGACTTAGGGAGACGATGTGTTTGTTACAGTTGTTCTGTGTGCCAGTTACGTTTCATGTTGCCACAAAATTCTTGACAAGAACAACATATGTGTGGAAGAGTTTAACCCCGTTTGAAGGAATGTTCTATCATGGTAAGGAAGACTTGGTGGGCCAGAGTATGAGGCCCCTGGTCTAATTGCTTCCAGTCAGGAAGCAAAGATTGATGAATGCTGCTGCTCCATTCACTTTTACTTCCCTGTTCAGTCTGCATCTTCATGTCACAAAATGGGGCTGCTCATACTCATAGTTGGGCTTTCCACCTCTGCAAAAGACTTATGGAAGCATAAGGACATGCTGTAATGTAAAAATGTCCTTCACAGGACATTTTCATTGGACTGAACTACTAGTCCTGGCCTGGTGGCTTTGCTTCAGAAGACTGTGGAATCTTTAAGGAGAGGAAACTTTTTGGAAAAATCGAGTCACTGGGGGTGGGCCCAGAGGCCTTATAGTCAGGGTCACTTCCTGTTAAATTTCTGCTTCTTGAGTGGCACTGTATTTGACAAGCCCGCCTCCTGCTTCTGCTGTCCCTCCTTCCCCTCTTGTCTTCCCCCTCCTCAATGAAACGATCAACCCGAATAAATCCTTTCTCTCTCAAATTCCTTATTATCAGATACTAGTTTGCAACAATAAGAAAAATAAGCAAAACAAAAGCCTAAAGGTTTGCCTCCTAAATGCTTATGCCATTGAGATGACGTATATGAGCACGCGTGTGCATGCACACTCACTGACACTGGTTGCTCTTCTGGAGGTCCTGAGTTCAATTGCCAGCAACCATATGGTGGTTCACAACCATCTTTGCTGTAATCCCTCATCTGAAGTGTCTGAAGACAGAGACAGTGTACTCACAGACATTTAGCCATCAAGATGAATCATGCTAGCATTAAAAAAAAAGAGAAGGATTGTTTAAGAGAATCTGAAAATGGCTATTGAGCTGTTTTCCTGCTGCCCTCCTTTTTGGTGTGTGTGTGTGTATGTGTGTGTATGTATACATATATGTGTACATGGTATGTGTGCATACATGTGTGTGTTCATAAATATTCTTCACCCTATGGTTTGAAATAAGGTCTCTCGCTACAGGTTAGCTGGCCAATGAGGTGCAGGCCTCTGCTCTCTCTTCATCTCTGCCTCCTCAGCCTTGGAGTTACTGATACCTGCTGACTGAATCTGTTTTTTATAAATGTGTTTTATAATCGTATCTGAACTCAGATATTTATACTTGCCCAACAAGGAGTTTACTTATAGAGTTTACTTATAGAGCCACTCTACCGTTCCCTCCCTTCTTAATCATATGGCTTGGCCGCACATCTAGGCCTCCCTGGATCTGGGTAGGCTCCATGGCTAGATTCTTGCCAAGGGAAACTTAGAGGTGATGTGGTTTCTCTTGATTTACTTAGATCTTAAAATAGGAAATGTGCTCCCTCCTTGCTCTTTTTGTCTGTCGTCCACCGTAGCACAGCTTTAACCAATCGGGCTCTGAGGGGCCACAAAAGTTATGGTGGAGTAACACTGTGGAATAACAAATGTTGTATATAACCTTGGGGGATGAAGTTGGCTTCCGAGTTAAAATATCCAGCTTAAAAGATAAAGGCGAAGCGCATTTTTATTTCCTTTAAATACGAAGTCTAGTGGATGCTGCCTATTTATGGTATCCATATGGCCTCATTCTGGATTCTAGAATACATGAATGCAGAGAACATTGAGGTAGGCAAGAAGTCGGCGGTCTCTAATGCTTGGAATCTAATTGATTCTTTACCAGTCATGTGTCTGTTTACTTCACCTTCCATTTCCTAATGGATTTAACTATTTAGTGCTTTCGACATGTCACTCATATATTGTTTAAATAAAAATGAACAAAACAACGTTCTTGCCTTCATGGAGCCTTTCCTTTTGTGATGTAGGTCTACATAGATGTTGTGAAGAGAAGAGAAGAGGAGGGAGAGGGAGGAAGGGAGGGGGAGAGGGAGAAGGAAAGAGAGAGGGAGAGAGGGAGAGAGAGAGAGAGAGAGAGAGAGAGAGAGAGAGAGAGAGAGAACACCTTTCAAGACATGGAGGGCAGTGACAATTAAGTACATATATATAATATATTAGCTCTTTCCTGAAACTCTGTATTTAAGTTTAGATTTTTTTCTTGTCTCTACACAGAAAGAAATAGATGAGTGTTGGAGAGGAAGAATCTGGAAGTTATTCTTTTACATGACAGTCAAAACAAAAGGATTTGTGTCGAGTAAAAAAATCAGGGAGACACAAGTGATATAGAATTTCACCAAAGATCTGTTGGAAGAAAAGTGACAAGGAAGGTATAAAGGAGAGAGAAGGACATGTCTAAATGTGAGAAATAAGGGAAGAGACCTGGGTGGTGATGAGGAGAAATAAAAGACAATAGAAATGTCTCAGGAACTGAAGCCAGAAGCCTTCAAAGGGGCAGGTATGAAAAGCTGTGCCCCACACATCAGAGAGATCAAGGAAGATAAGGGCCGAGAAAATGCCTTTGAACTTGGCTGAATGGAGGTCATTGGATACCATAAAGAGGTAAAGATGGAAGCCAGATTTAGGAGGGGAATTAAGGGGGGGATATTTTAAATATAGTCCATCTAAGTCTTCACCATTGTTATTGGACATTTATTGAGTGTAGTGATTCCATGAGTCTCTACTCTGATAACCATGTATTCACTGCGTCCAGTTACCAGGTTCACGAAGAGTGGCTGAAGTCTTAGAGCCTGTTACATCTTTAACCCTTTTGATGGTTGACAGAGGATAGACTCTACCAGAGCCTCTTGCTTCTTCAGTACTTTTAGACGGTTTGGAAGGCTAGAACTTACCGAAGACATTTTTTTTCCTCACTCTTATGGCTGTCTGGTTTGACTAAATTCAAGAGGTCTCAAGATTCCACAATCCAAGCAGACAGACCAATTAGACATTCAACTCCCAGAGGCTAGAACTAAGCTGTCAAAGGAAAGTGAGTAGGGAGAGGTAATTATCCAATAATTACAAGAGTCTAGGCAAAAATTTCGGAGGGAGAAAAAAGTGTGGCATGTTGTAAAACTGTTTGAGAGGTTAGCAATTTGCTTGGTTTTGTTGACACTGGGATAAAATCTGCTATTTCATCACAAGGTAATATTCCATACTCTGTATATTATCCTATTAAAAATAAAAACCTCAATGAAAGGCTATGAAAACGGCAGCACGTTTGAACATCACATTAAACTCAAACAAATCAATGGGCCGTATAAATTCAGATGCTGAGTAGCAAGGCACTTTGTGGATGTTGTAAAATGACTCATCCTTCAACAGATACTGGGGCAGTCTAAAAACTTTGGAAACAAGATGGTATGTTGTTTTGTATCACAGAGTGATTGATCTATGGTAGGAGAAAATCATGAAAACTACCTTCATAATGTGCCCCTCTTGGGGTGTATACAAACAAACAAACAAACAAATAAACAAACAAACCATATAGAATCTTTTCATTGTAGTTTGTTTTGTGCACAATGGTATGGTGTAATAGGCAGGCCTATTAAGGTAACTGACAATTAGATTGAATAGTACATAGGCTGTCTAATCTTGGTGGCTCAAAATAATTCAAAAGATTAATCATTCCCCACCATATATATATATATGCATGTGTATATGTTTATATATGTATATAAGTATATTTATGGGCACACACACACATATATATGCTCACACATACACACACACACACACACACACACACACACACACACATACACACACATATACTTTTGAGACAGAGTTTTTCTCTGTAGCAGTCTTGAGTTAGCCTTGTAGACCAGGCTGGTCTCAAACTCAGAAATCTGCTTGACTCTGCCTCCTGAATGCTGGGATTAAGGTGTGTACCACAATGTCTAGCCCAATATTTCTTTTATTTTCCCCATTCTCTCCTCTAATTCTTTCTTCCATTCTCCTCTGAGAAGGTGGAGGCTCCCCTGTTTATCCCCCAACCCTGATGAATCAAGTCTCTGCAGGATTAGGCGTAGCCACTGAGGACAGAGAATGCAGCCTTGTTAGGAGAACGGATTTCACAGACTGGCAACAGCTTTAGAGACAGCCCCGACTCTAGTTGTTGGGTAAACCACATGAAGACCAAAGTTCACATCTGCTACATGTGTGTGGTGAAGTCTATGTCCAGTCTGTGTATGTTCTTTGGTTGGTGGCTCAGTCTCTGAGAGCCCTCAAAGTTCCAAGGTAGTCGACTCTGTTGGTATTTGTGTGGAATTCCTATAATCTTCTGGGCCCTCAATTCTTCCCCCAACTCTTCCATAAGAGTCCAGGAACTCAGTTCAATGTTTGGCTGTGGGTCTCTGCATTTGTTTCAGTTAGAGGCTGGGTGGGGCCTCTCAGAGGACAGTTATGCTAGGATCCTGTCTGCAAGCACAACAGGGTATCATTAATATTGTCAGGGGTTGTTGCTTGTCCATGGGATGGATCATCAAGTTGGGCCAGTTTTTTGGTCAGCCATTCCCTCAGTCTCTGCTCCATCTTTGTCTGTGCATTTCATGTGGACAGGACAAATTTTGGGTCAAAAGTTTTGTGGGTGGGTTGGTGTCTTGATCGTTTATTGGGGGTCCTGCCTGACTCTCAAAGGGGTGGCCTCTTCAGATTCCATATCTCCACTGCTATGCATCTCAGTTAAGGTCACCAGCATTGATGGCATCTCCTAGAGATGCCTCTCACCCACCATGTACAGATTTCCATTCATTCTAATGGTTTTCAATAAGTATAAGAAGATAAATCTTGAAAGCTTTCTTTTCACTAGGGACCAAAAAGAGAAAGGAATGACTTATATGAAGAGTTCGATGGTCAATTAAGAAGATGTAAAGAAAAATTCATCAGATGTACAGGTAAATGTCTAAGGAATTGGATGGAAAAGTGGGCTGAGATAGTGCAAAAGATCAAGTGTTTGTTTACAAATTGTTAATTATGGTGACTCTTTAAAAGTTTCTCACCCCTGCAGAATGATAGTGGTTCTGTTTTTTCCATCTGAACTCTAATTTTGGAACTGTATTAATGTATGCAAAATACTGAAGATGCTTCTCCAGCTATAAATGTTTTTGTTTTTCTATTGCTTGCAGAGTCTGGATTGGTATATAACAATTTTCCCATTTAGTATTATTTCTAAATGATTAATATTTGTGCTCATTGTATATAATTTCACAAATGCACATTATACATAAAATATATTTGGCTCTTACCCTTGGGTCAGTTGTCTATCACTTGATATTAGTTGACCATTTTAAAAGATGGAGTGTTGATTAACCATTTAGAAAACAAAAACCCCTAAAACCACAAATGTTTTTGTTTACAGGAAATTGACTTTTTTCAGCAGAGAAATCCTTCCTTTATGATTAACAGCAGATGAGAATTATTTTCTTTTGTACCATAGATTACTCTGTGTAGCCGCCCAAGTCATTCACTATTGTTTCACAAAACTACATAGTCACATGTTTTGAAAACGTATAGAGTTAATTTTGAAAGCATAATATAACAATTATCTCAGGAGATTAGAAGTCCAAATAAGTTAGTAACAGCCAGCCACTCTAGGAGAGTCTTCTGATGACTCTTCTGAGAGTCTTTAGGTTAGTCTTGCTCCTAACCTGATTAGCTCTGAATTCAAAAGCCAAATTAACTTTGTGGTGTGGGTGGCAAGAAAACACACAATATAGGAGAAGTTCTGGAGATACTTTCTATTAGCAATGTTCTAGCTTATCCAGAGGCCGCTTATCCTGAATGGGTGAAGGATTCTGTTCTGAGAGCAGAACTTGATTCAAAAAACACTATCTTATATCAAACATAAAAGAGTCAGCTACATTAGCATATACTTGTAATATTAGCTCTGGAGAGGCAGAAACAGGAAGATTGAGAGTTCAAGGCCATCCTGGACTAAACATCAGGGTCATCTTGAGGACAAGCAAACCCCAGATATAAACGATCACAAAGTAGGGGAAATACTGGACTTTTCTCAGTCACTTTCAAGGTTGAGATTTGTAGTTAGTAAAATAATCAAATATCTGAACATCCAGTCAAGACTTGGGACTCTTTCTTCTTGGTTATTAAATTGAGATTTAAGAGCAAGTGACTTTGAGAACTTTTCTATAACTACCATTTGATATTTGTCTTCCTATGCCAAGCACAGAACTGGCTGATACACTGTTATCTCACTGTCGTCTACAGACATGCAAAATAGTGAAGTCCAGGTCTCATTTTATAGAAGAAAGTAATTTCTAGATAAGACAAGTTGCTCAAAATTTCAAAGTGATAGTGAGGATACTTATATCTGTGTGCACACAAAACAACCTTTCTTCCATTGACAATTGAGCAGAGAAAACTTGGAGGTTGTGGAGTTGATGTTTGAAACCTTGAATGCAGGGCTTTCAACTCAGGACTGTACTTGTTGAAATAGAATTGTTAGGGCTATTTTACATAGAGCAGTCCCTTTCAGTTTTTGGAAGGCGTCACATGTGGTTCCTTTGGCTGTTCTGTTGACCTTTTGTTTCAGCTTGGCTCTTCTACTGGAGTCAGTCTCCTGCATTTCTCAGATTCTCCACTCAGTGCCCTTTGTCCAGTACCCAGGTCATTATGGACCCATCTGCCTGTTGTCACAGCACACTGTGTGCTCCTGTTATGTGAGTGTCGCATGCATGTGTGCGTGTGCAAGCCTAGGATATATCTCTTTACTTCCTTACACTCCCAGAACTACCACAAAGAAAAGTGTACAATCAATTGTTCCTTCACCAGATATAAACAGATATTGAAAATGCTAAATCCAGGAAATAATTACATTTTGTTAAGGGGTAATGGCAGGAGAAAGAATAGAGTAGAAGTCTGGCACTTGCTTAAAGATAGTGGACAGCATGTAGACAGGACCATGCAGACTGACAACTGCTGGAGCTTAGTGGTTAAGGCCGTGAGGCGAGGCAGTCTTAAGTGTGAGTTAATGTGCTGATTGGTCTATGATGTCTCTGAACCCTCACGCTTACATGGAGAAAAACCTAGTGGGGCTGGTTTGCTGTGTACTTTCTGTGCAATTAACTCTGCATGTGGGATATTGCTGTGGATAGGATGAGAATATGAAGCGAAGTATTGCTGTCTTTATTAAAGGTACTTTCATTTCACTGGATCTCTCCTAGGTAGAATCTTTGCCTTTTGCTTGCTCTTCTGTGAGGAGGAGCATACCATACCTTTATCTGCATTTTTCTCTTGTCATTATTTTCTTTCGTTCTTTGTTTTGTTTTGTTTTGAGATAGAGCCTCTTTCTATGCAGTCCTGACTCTCCTGGAACTTATCATGTAGATCAACCAGGCTAGCTTCAAACTCACAGAGATTTGCCTGCCTCTGCCTCCCAAGTGCTGGCATTGAAGTCATAAACCACCAGCTATGAGTTTCTTTTTTAATTAAAGAGAATACACAGCATTGAAGACAACTTACAGAGTAGGTAAGACAGTTTTTAAAAGTTATGACTCCCTAGCACTAATTACTACTTTTTTGAATATATGCCACAAGTTCAAATGGAAGCACACACTTAGTTATATTTAATATATGTGTGCATATATGTGTATATTTGTCTGTTTCTTTCCCTGACAAATTCCTGTAATATACACCATCTCTGTGTACTTCTAGACTCACACATGTCTTGGGAAAACCACTCTGTTGTACTGTTTGTCTCCTAAGCTTTTGTCATTTCATGACATTGCCTGTGGCATAGATTTGTTATCTTTTAATCATGGTGAAATATTCACTATGTTAGTGAGACAACCCTCAAAGGTGCTTCTTGAACATTCTAGCGATGGAGACTTGCTTCCCCTACCCTAAAACCATGCGAGGGAACACCATGAGTCTCTAGAGGAGATGTGTTTCTGCATTTAGATGAATGGCTTCAGCCTCCAGCCTGGGCTGGCTCCCTTTATTTTAGCTACCGGTTGGGAAGCTGGGAAACAGAAGACTGGCTGGAGAGAGCCCAGTTATTTTTTTTCTAAAGTGAAATGTCAAGCTATGTGACTATGCCTGGCAGAAGACGACCCCCTGCAAGATGTGATAAGCCCCAGGACTGCTCTACACACTGCACTGAAAATGCAGTGGGAGGGCTTCCCAGGCTGATGGGACTAATGACTGTAATAGCTCTGGGTAATTTGTCTTTTTCCTTACTGTGCACATTCTCTCCATGTGGTGCACTTTACACCTACCACCAGGTTCACATCTGGAATGCTCCAGCCTCTCGGGCCTGATTCAGATAGGTTGAGCTCTCCAGTAAAGTAAATCTGACCCCTAATTTTCGTAATAATTCAGGATTATGCTAATGTTACTCAGCATCCATTGTATAGGAGCACAGAAGAACGCTTACTCCCTGGATCTGTGAGCGGGACCAAGCTTGCCTTAAATATTCGGTCATAATTTTTCCCTACATAATTTGAGCAGGGAAAATATACATTTTGGAAAAAGTGGAATTTGCCAGACTGACCATTGTTTTCTGATTGTAAGGAATCTCCCACTTAAGGAAAAATCAAATTCAGTTTCTTTTCCTTTGTATACAGGTTTTCTACCAAAGATTTATAAGAATACTAATGATAGCCTTGGGTTTTTAATTCCAACAATAAAAAATACTTAGATAGTTAAAGAGACTGACAAAATAATTTCAGAGACAGATAAAACAGACTTCACTGCAGCTTAATCTCATAAACGCAGAGTGCACTCAGGAAGATTCCAACAATAAAAATCCTATTTTAGGGCTGGCTCCATAGCAAGGTTGTTCATTTACCGTTGTATTTATGTCCTACATTTTTCTGTATTTATGTAAAAATAGCTTTATTATTAAAAGTATAAACATCTGAGCAGATGTTCTGGAAAAATATAAATGGCTTTATACTCTAAGAAATGTTTGTGCCTTGTTAAAAGGGTAGGCTCTTCATTCCTGACTCTGTGAATAAAAACTGGAATCAAAGTATCTTTATAGTATGTAAGTGAGTGCCCTAGAAATTAGGGCCTGTGTAGATAGTGTGAGGTATGGGAAGAACAGAGTTTGTTTAGCTTGGATATCTGAATCATTGTGTCAAGGTATTCACAAAGTTATTTCCGAGATATAAGTAGACACTTTTCTAACTATTTTCCTGTAATTCTCATCCAGGAAATGTGGGTGAAATATTCTTTGGTGTTTTGAGCTCCATTCTGCATAGAAACACAACAAATTGCAGGTTGCCTTCATGATCAAACACTTGGTCCTACAACCAATGTGGGAACTGTCAACACTCTTATACAATGATGTGCCCTTTGCCTTAATGGGTCAATAAAGAGATAAAGTTATCTGCAATACTCAGTCTCCCTCAACACCTCACTTAACTGACTCTATTTCTTCCTTTCTTTTTCTTTTTTTTCCTTTGTTTTTTTTTTTTTTTTGAGACAAGGTTTCTTCCTGTAGTCCTGGCTGACCTGGAACACTGAAGACCAGACTGCCCTCAAACTCAGAGAACCTTTTGCCTCTGCTTTAGGTGCTAGGATTAAAGACATGTGCCACTACTGCCTGGCTACCGATTATTTCTTAAACTCTGTACCAGTTTGCAGGCAGATGAGTTTGAAGTTGGAGTCATGACTTCTCATCTCTAATCCCTTTGGATCAATGGTACAGATGGAGTTCAAAAAAGGTTGGTCCTATATTACTTTGGACATCCTAAGAGGTGGACACTTAGTACTATTATTGGCTAGGAATCAAATTACAGATCCATAGAGTGAGGGTGAGGTCAGGCTGGATGCTCCAGTGACCTCTCAGAACCATTTCTTCCTGCTAGGTCGGAGCCTTTAGGACTATTTTCTAAGGAAAAAAATAATGACTCTCATTATCTCTATGTGAAACCAAGCGTAATGTGGGTGTTCTATTGGAGAGGCTAATCATGGCAGACATGGTCTACTGACCCTTTCTGGGCACAGAGTAAGGTATTCTGTATGTCAGATAGGGGAAAGACATGGCTAATAGTAGATTAGCTCACGAATTGGGATTAGATAAAGCCAGCATTGTTTTTTGGCTATTATACTCTTTTTACACACATTATTTTAAGATATTTGGTAAGAAAATTCCTCAAAGATAAAGAAATTGGGTTACGGTTCTGTGTTTTCAGCAGCATATGTGCAGGGTAAACAGTCTGATAGTGCATATCACTGATGAGAGAGTGACACAGAGATCAGGAATTCACTAAGGCATCCCATTCAGGACAATACCAATGTCTATAATACAGGCTATTATTATCAGTATCTACTGTTTGTAAAACATGGGCCTATATGCCTCTTCTCACACAGTTCTGACTACTGTTCCGATATCTTATAGTTCTATACTGAACCTGAAGACAGGAGAGCTCAAGTGGGAAAGGTGGTAAGGTGTGAACTGTCTAACTCCCAAGCCTGCAGGTTGTCTTGCCTCTCAGCCATCCTCTAATCTGTTCTTCATTCCTTTTCCCCTGTCCTTGCTTCAGCTGGTCGATGTTTACTCTCAATAGACAACAGTCCCAGTTCTGAAGTTGTGTGCCCCCTCTAGAGCCTTCTGTGGCCTTCCATAAACCCTAACTTACACAGGTGTCGTTGAGAAAACTCAGCAAAAGGATCATAAGACTGCTGAGCCCAGCACCTGCTGCCCAGTAGGCACTCAGCCATTGCCATCCATTAATCTGTAATGATACACCTCCAATCACAGTTTAAAGTTTGTTTACCTCTTTAGGAATCTGAAGTAGAGGTCTTTATAAAAGTATATCGCTCATCTTTAGAAGCCTTGTAAAATTGAAGTGCATTTAAAATAAAGGTACATTTATTTATAACATTATAAAACCTGGCCTCAGGATATTCAACACCTTTTGGAGGTAGTTATTATATGTAAAACAGTAGGTTGGAATAGTTTTCTTCAAACCAATTTCTTTAGTTTGTAAAAATGGTAAGCGTGGTATTTTGATTTAGAAAGTATTCAAGGTTTTATGACTGATTTATCTGATTCTTGAGAAATGCTTAGGCATTTATTGTTGTGAGATAAATTCTTTTGGGATGTGCTTCTCTGTGAATTGAAAGTTGAATGTGCTTATGGTGACCATCTCTTCAGAGAAGAAGGTAAGGAGCAAACATTGTAGACACCATCAACTGTTACATTTTCATTGATTTATTGACTTAGCATATGCAGTAATAGTGCCTTAACTGAAAAGACACACTCGAAGTGGCCATTTGACATAAAGAAGCTTACTGCTGAACAAGAGTGCAAACATCATGCATAAATACAAACAAATTTGTGTGAGTGCAAAATAGAGCATGATGGGAAAAAGCAATCATTTCTGTTAAGGGATTAAGACTGAGAATTGGGCGGAATCTTTGTTTCCAATGTAGAAGAAAAGCTTTTTATTTTGTCTCATGGCTTCAGTTCTTGATCAAAGAGCCAGTTTTCTTTTGGACCTATGACAAATGTCATTGTGGAAAGCATGTGATGAGGGTGACATGCTAATTTCCCCAGGGGTTGTGGGAGAGAAAGAGAAACTAAGATGTTGGTTTGCAATAGCTCTTTCAAGGCACATTGCTGGCAATTTAATCTTTTACTAATAGGTCCCACTGACCGTTTTTCCCTACCTCCCAGTAGTGTCATAGATTGGGAATGAAGTTTTTAGTGGACATTTAAGAAGCAATGTATAGGGGGCTGGAGAGATAGCTCACTGGTTAAGGGTACTTGCTGTTCTTCCAGAGGTCCTGAGTTCAATTCCCAGCATCAATGTGGAGGCTCAAAACCATCTAAATGGGATCTGATGCTCTCTTCTGTCATGCAGGCACACATACAAATAGAACAGTCATATATATTAAATAAAAAAATCTAAAAAAAGAGAAAACAATATATAACAATACCCTAGTCATAGCCACTTAACCACAGATCTATGGTACATTTTACAATGCTAATTTATAGGTTTTGGGGAATTTTTATATTTTATAATTTGATTATATTCTTTACCCTGCCTTAACTCCTCCTACATCTCCTCCTTTTAACCTACTCAACTTCATATTCTTCATCTCTCTCTCAAAATAACCCACAAAGATAAAAACACAAAAACAGACAAATAACAATCCCATAAGACAAACAATGCTAAAACAAAACTAAGCAAAATAGTTCACAAAAAGAGCATGAAATCGATTTTATGTTGGCCAGCTACTCCTGATGATGGGGCATGCCCGGAATGTAGATGTTTTTAAACTTGCTTTAGAGAACAAGTGATTTGCATAAAGACAAGAGACAGACATTTAGGGTAGAAGGAAGAAGTAAAATGAACAAAGGCATGGAATTGACAGTCTGTACTCTCTGTGGAGAGTAGTGAGTCCCTTGTGGTTGAGCCCAAAAGGCTGGTTTTCACCTTGGAGATACGGCAAATTGCTCCATATAATTTATTACCTGTGCCTATTCCCAGGTCCCACCCCAACTCTGACTAAATCTTCAGGATCACGCTTTTTCTTTCTTTGTGGGGGATGAGGCCGAGGAATCAGCATGCTTAACCTGTAGCTGTGTTACTTCTGAAGAACAACTATGATACACAAAGCTTTGGAGTCAAGAAAATTGTGAAGTTGCTGGAAGGCCCAAATGGTTTGTGGCCTAGACTTTATGCTGGGATTGTAAAATGACTTCCCTTTTTTGCTTTTCTTCCATTGTTTCCCTTTCCCAGTCTCTTTCTCCCCTCCCTCCCTTCCTCCCTCCCTTCCTCCCTCCTTCCATCTCTCCTTCCCTCTTTTTCCCTCCCTCCCTCCTTCCCTCTCTCCTTCCCTCCCTCTGTATCTCCCTCCCTCTCTCCCTCCCTCCCTCCCTCCCTCCCTTCCTTATTTCCTTCCTTCCTTCCTTCCTTCCTTCCTTCCTTCCTTCCTTCCTTCCTTTCTTCCTTCCTTCTTTCCCTAAGATAGGGATTTCCTATCATAGTCCAATTCCATTAGAATTTGTAAGGGAGGAACATTTCTCTTTCAATATATTCTTTAAAAACATTTTTGATAATATTTAGTGTTCACCAAGTGGGCAGGTCAGAATAGTGCATCCATTGGCCAACTTTAGTAATTATAAACTCATGTCACTGTTTGTCCTTGTACCCTGCCACTCCTCCAACTTTCTAATCAACTCTGAAGAAAACTTGATACATTCTAATGCTTCATTTATAACATTTCAGTACACATTTGTAAGATAGTACTTGAAAGTGCCAGAATACCATTACAAAACCTTGAGAAGAAAATAATTTTTAAAAACAAATTTAAATAATTTGTGCTTTGGTTTTTACTGTTTCAGTGTATGTAGGGATAGATGTAACTTGTTTTTTATACAGATTGGTAGTATAAAGATAGGACACCCTCCATGTTCCTCTTATAAAAGATTCGTTAAAAAAATTCCAGGTCCTTCTACAATTTTTGTCATTTTGTGTTTTATTAGCTGCCCCTTTACCATGACAGTTGACACATTTCTAGGTATCTTCTAGTATAAATAACTAGAAGCAAGATTCTTAATAAGATCTTAATACAATTTAGGGGTTGTGTTTGAATGTAAGATCATTTTATAGATTATGTGGTGTATTCTTTCATTAGTAGGCACATCATATCTGTTTTCTCTTCCTGAGATGTTAGTCATTTCTATGATTGATATGTAGATTCATTGATTTAATAAAAATGATAAAATGGTGATATTCTACCTTCATTTGGTTTGTTTACTGCTATACTTTGGCAGAGAAGCCTTTCTACTCAACTCTTAGTTGTGTAAATGGTGGTCTAGTTTAATAAGAGAGGATTGTGTTTTTCCTTTTTAAGAAAAATAGTTTAAAAATATTTTACCACACAATACGTTTTGATTATGTTTTCACCATCTCCCAGCTGCTCCCAGATCTTCCCACTCCTTACCCACTTAAATTTATGTTCTTTCTCTCTAACTTTTAAAGATCCTTTCTCTTGTTAACCAATTTTTAAAATAACAAATCTTCATTAATACCATGAAGTAGGGTAAAAATTGCTTACTTCAGCAATTGTTATCTTCAATTTATGGGCTTAAACATTTCTGGGACATTTCTTTTTGTTAATTGCAGTGTTACTGGTATGAATGGGCATGTTCATCCTTGGCTTGTTGGCAATCTTTCAAATTTGGTTTCTGAATTCTCTTGACCTGACCTTAATGTGTATAAACTCATAGTTCTTGATCTGACAAAATCACAAAGAATCCCTTTTCCACTTCGTATTCCAATGCTGCAGTTGCAGGTTCTCCCAGTGCTTAGATATTTTTCTGTAGGAATAGGATACACTCATGACTCACTGTAGCAGAGAAACATGTCTGAGCATCTGTAGTGAAAGATGCTCACTATGTCTGTCTGTCCTGTGTCTATTTGTGTACCTATTTCTACATAACTCACTTCCTCTTCCTGCTGAACCACTTCCTTATCTCTATCTCTAACTTCATAGGGCCTGGCACATATTACCACTGCCCTACATAGTCAGCTCATAATAGTAATTTTTCAGGTAGCATCACTGTAGTGGTTTGAATAGCAATGTTCCCCAGAGATGAATCATTTTAATGCTTAGCCCATAGGGAGATAGGGAGTGGTACTGTTAGGAGGTGTAGCCTGATTGGAGTAGGTGTGGCTTTGCTGGAGGAAATATGTTACTGTGGAGGCAAGCATTGAAATTTCATGTATGCTCAAGCTATGCCCAAATGCAGAAATGTGCCACACAGTCTTCTTCTGCTGCCTTTAGATCAAGATATAGAACTCTCAACTCATCTGGCACAATGTCTGCCTGGACACTGCTATACTTCCAGTCATGACAATAATGAACTGAACTTCTGAAACTGTAAGCCAGCACCAATTAAATGTTTACCTTTATAAGAGTTGTCTTGGTCATGGTGTCTCTTCACAGGGATAAAACCCTAAGAGAAGTACATTGAGAATTTGCACTAAAACATTCAATTTGTTTTGAATAATGTTTTATTTTATGTTGATAATTCATTCCCCTCAAATTCTCAGTGACAATGTCTGCTTGACAGTAGTATATTATGACACCCCTGGCTTTATTCTGTGTGCAACGTGTAAAATTTCAGTTGAACAGTACTGTTACTGAGATTTCTCTTCTGTCTTTTTTAACTTTTCTGGTCTTAGAGTTCATACCATGACACATCCATATTTGTCTATCTAAATGCAAATTGACTATCAATTCCCTCTGTTCATAAGTTTGCTTGAGGGTTGCTCATGTTCTAAGAATTTTCCCTACACCCATATATATCTAAGCAACACTAATAGGGCTCAGTGGATTAAAGATAAAAAAGAGGACATGAAGTTGGGAGGGGATATATTGGGGAATGTCTGGGAGGAATTGAAAGGATGAATGAGGATCAATATGATCAAAATACATCATAAAATGTATGAATTATCAACAAATAAATAAAAACATGGTTGTAAAGTTACAGAATGCATTAAAAAAAAAAAAGGTTTCTTGAGGGCCGAAGAGTTCCTCCATAACAAAAATCTTCATGCACTCTGTGTGAGTCCTGGAGATCACTCCCCAACACTGAAAAAAAATATTGCTTTGAATAGTTCTCTGATGGTTATAATAGCAATTAGCTATGAACAAAGATTCATTTATTTTTCTGTGTTAATTTTGTTCTATAATTATATAGAATATTAACATGGGTCCAAAGTTGAAAAGGACGAATAGGTTAATTTATTTTTAAATTTAAAATAACTTTATTGTAAAATAAGCACATATTTCAGACATGCATCTATCACAAAGCTTTTAAATATTATTCTTCTTCAAATAGGATAAAAATCAATCTGATGATATGAATCTATCATTTTTTTTGTTTTTTATTGGACATTTTCTTTATCTACATTTCAAATGTTATCCCCTTTCCTGGTTTCGCTCTCCCTGAAATTTCCTAAGCCACCCCCCCTCCCCTGCTTCTTTGAGGGTGTTCCCCTACCCAACCACCCACCCTTGCCTCCCAGCCCTGGCATTCCCCTACACTGGAGCATCAAGCCTTCACAGGACGAAGGGCCTCTCCTCCCATTGATGTCTGACAAAGCCATCCTCTGCTACATATGCAGCTGGAGCCATGGGTTGCTTCATGTGTATTCTAGTTTGTGGTTTAGTCCCTGGGATCTCTGAGGGGGGGGGTCGCTGGTTGGTTGATATTGTTGTTCTCCCTATGAGTTGTAAACCCTTTCAGTTCCCTCAGTCTTTTCTCTAACTCCTCCATTGGGGACCCAGTTCTCAGTCCAATAGTTGGCTGTGAGCATCCACCTCTGTAATTGTCAGGCTATGACAGAGCCTCTCAGGAGACAGCTGTTATCAGGGTCCTATTAGCATGAACTTCTTGGCATCCACAATAGTGTCAGTCTTTGGATGGTGTTTCTTCAGTCTCTGCTCCATGTTTTGTCTCTGTATTTCCTCCTGAGAGTATTTTATTTCCCTTTCTAAGAAGGACAGAAGCACCCTTACTTTGGTCTTCCTTTATCTTGGGCTTCATATGGTCTGTGAGTTGTATCTTGGGTATTCCAAGCATTTAGGCTAATATCCACTTATCAGTGAGTACATACCATGAGTGTTCCTTTGTGATTGGATTACCTGACTCTGGATGATATTTTCTAGTTCCATCTATTTGTCTAAGAATTTTATAAAGTCATTGTTTTTAATAGCTGAGTAGTACCATTGTGTAAATGTACCACATTTTCTGTATCCATTCTTCCATTAAAGGACATCTGGGTTCTTTCCTGCTTCTGGCTATTATATATAAGGCTGCTATGAACATAGTGGAGCATGTGTCCTTGTTATATGTTGGAGCTTCTTTTGGGTATATGCCTAGGAGTGGTACAGCTGGATCTTTAGGTAATACTATGTCCAATTTTCTGAGGAAGCACCAGACTGATTTTTAGAGTGATTGTACCAGCTTGCAATCCCACCAACAATGGAGGAGTGTTCCTCTTTCTCCACATCCTTGCCATCATCTGCTGTCACCTGAGTTTTTGATCTTAGCCATTCTGACTGCTGTGAGGTGGAATCTCAGGTTTGCTTTGATTTGCATTTTCTTGATGACTAAGGATGTTGAACATTTTTTTAGGTGTTTCTCGGCCACTAGAGTTTCTTCAGCTGAGAATTCTTTTCTTAGCTATGCATCCCATTTTTAAATAGGGTTATTTGATTCTCTAGAGTCTAACTTCTTGAGTTATTTGTATATATATTGGATATTAGCCCTCTATCAGATGTAGGATTGGTAAAGATCTTTTCCCAATCTGTTGGTTGCTGTTTTGTCCTATGGACAGTGTTCTTTGCCTTACAGAAGCTTTGCAATTTTATGAGGTCCTATTTGTTGATTCTTGATCTCAGAGCATAAGCAATTGGTGTTCAGTTCAGAAAAATTTCCCTTGTGCCCATGTGCTCAAGGCTTCCCCCCATTTTCTCCTCTATTAGTTTCAGTGTATCTGTTTTTTTGTGGAGGTACTTGATTCACTTGAACTTGAGCTTTGCAGAAGGAGATAGGAATGGGTCGATTTGCATTCTTCTACATGCTGACCTCCAGTTGAACCAGCACCATTTGTTGAAAATGTTGTCTTTTTTCCAGTGAATGGTTTTAGCTCCTTTGTCAAAGATCAAGTGATCAAAGGTGTGTGGGTTTATTTCTGGGTCTTCAATTCTATTTCACTGATCTACCTGCCTGTCAGAAGATGGAAAGATCTACCATGCTCATGGATTGGCAGGATTAATATAGTAAAAATGACCATCTTGACAAAAGCAATATACAGATTCATTGCAATCCCCATCAAAATTCCTAGTGAATTCTTCATAGAGTTAGAAAAAGCAACCCTCAAATTCATTTGGAATAACAAAAAACCCAAGATAGCGAAAACTATTCTCAACAACAAAAGAACTTCTGGGGGAGTCACCATCTCTGACCTCAAGCTGCATTACAGAGCAATAGTGATAAAAACTGCATAGTATTGGTACAGAGACAGGCAGAAAGATCAATAGAATAGAATTGAAGATCCAGAGTAGAACCCATACATCTATGGTTATTTTCAAAGGAGTATTGCTTGTCTCATTTACCTCTTTGCTTCTTCTTAAAGAATTACTGAATCATTGAGTAGCTTTATGATTCAATTACTTGTTTTACTACATGATTGTTAAGCAGCCCCATTGTTCTTGTGTAGAAAATCAGAAAAGACTCAGCTGCAGATTATCATGAGTTTTTCTGTGAGTCTTGTGAAGAAAGGGCTTGTTACAGCTTTTCAGGGCAGTAGCTCCTGTATCTAGATTACTGGAGCAGTGTTCACTATGTTTTGGAAAGTAGAACTTGAATAAGTGAATAATTATGTACTGGAAGTATACAATCAAAAGCTTTTAGGGCAAGAGAGATAGCTTGGTGGGTAAGATCACTTGCTGCTCTTGAAGAGGACCCAGGTACAGTTAACAACCTCTATATAACAGCTCACAACTCTCTGTAACTCCAATTCTGTGTACCCAATATCCTCTCTGACCTCTTTGGGAACCGCACACCTAGGGCTCACGTACGTACATGCAGACAAAACACACACATAAAATAAGATGAATAAATCTAAAAAAAAATCCTTATACGTTATTTCATTTGAGAACTCAGTATAAGAGCAGTTATACACAAAGATACTCCTCACTACATTAAAGATATTTGCGTAGGCATTTTCATTGCAGCTTTATTCATAGGAGTCAGAAATTGGAAATAACCATGATGCCCCCAACAGAAAAAATGGACAAAGAAATTGTCGTTCATAGAGAATAGAGTTATTAGTTAGCTGTATTAAAAAAGTGACATCATGAAATGTGCTGGCAAATGGTTAGAACTACAAAAAAATCATCCTGAGTGAAATAACTCAGACTCAGAAAGATAAATATGTATGGATTTATTTATAAGTATATATTAGATAATAAACAAATAATAACCAAGTCACAGTCTGTAGACCAAGAGAGGTTAGGTGAAGAGGAAAAAGGGTTTTGGGGGAATATAGAGATAGCCCTTGGATAGGAAAATGGAATAGATTATATAGGTGGACTGGAGGTGAGTAGAGATGGGGGATGGGATGTAGTGAGGGGGATATGGATGGAGGGAGAGTGTGGAGAGTGATAGCTGGAATTGGGGGCATTTGGGGAGTTGTGTGGAAACCTA
Source organism: Grammomys surdaster (assembly GCF_004785775.1). Classification (NCBI taxonomy): domain Eukaryota; kingdom Metazoa; phylum Chordata; class Mammalia; order Rodentia; family Muridae; genus Grammomys; species Grammomys surdaster. The sequence continues at coordinate 3,163,358 of NW_021604578.1, forward strand.
GTGCAGTGGAAACTTCTGGAATCTGTGAAGGTGATCCTAATGAGCACTCCTAGAAACGGGGGAATACAGTCTCAATTAGCCATATCTTGTAGCCAAGCAAGGCTTCCAGTGGTGGGACTAGGATACATTCAATTAAGTTATTGGCCAAGGGTGTCCCGTAGAAATCTCCAAACAACCCAGGTTGTTGCTAAGATAAAATGGTGCTTTCTGCAAATGGACAATAAGGTCTCACTACTGAGGAAAACACCTACACAACTCATTGACCATGGAGAAATAGAGCTGGTACCTATACACAGCCCTTGGTTTTGTGTTCGAATGTCTTTGTTGTGGGAAGGTACTCTGCCAGCTATTGAAAAAGAAATGTGGACAGCAACCCAGTCACAAAACAACTAACCTACAATCTGTCATGACTGCAAAATATGCTAGAGTAATAGTGGCACAGAATGTGTAGGAGTAGCCAACCAATGTCTGATTTCATCTAAGGCTTACTCCATGAGTAGGAACTCAAACCATATACTTCTTTGTTAACTAAGAATCAGAGGCTAGGTAGCTTAGAAATCTATAGTAAAAGCAACCAAATACTCTTGATCTTTAAAAAAAATCAGTAAAATGATTCCTAATAATACTCTGCTGTATTCATAGCCTTGTCTAGTCCTCATCAGAGAGACTTGCTTTGGCAGTAGATGAGAATGGATTCAGAGATACACAGCCAGACATTATGTGATGAGAGAGTCTAAATTGTAGATCTCCATCAGGTCCCTCCCCTCAGACCTCATGTAATCATGCAGAAAAGGAGATGAAAAGATTGTAAGAGGCAGAGCAGGTAGAAGACAGCAGGAGAACACAGCCCTCTAGATGAATTAAGCAAGGCAGATATGAGCTCAGGGAGATGGAAGAAGCAAGCACAGAGCTTAGGTGGATCTGAGCCAGGCCCTCTGCTAGTCATATTCAAGCTATTAGCTTAATGTTCTTTTTTTTAATTTATTTATTTATTTTTTTTTTAGATAATTTTTTTTAAATTTTTTTATTGGATGTTTTATTTACATTTCATATGTTGTCCCCTTACCCCATCCCCCACCCACCCAGGAACCCCCTATCCCCTCACCCCTCCTCCTTCTTCTCTGGGGATGTAACCTCTATATACCCTCCCACTCCCACTTCCCCACCCTTAAAATTCCTACCCCTTGGGGCTTCCAGCCTTCATGAGGTCAAGGATCTCTTCTTCCACCTATGCCCAGCAGGGCCCTCCACTCTTACTTATTCAGCTGAAGCCATGGATCTCTCCCTAAGTGCTCCCAGGCTGGTGGTTTAGACCCTGGGAACTGTGGTTGGTTGGTATTGTTGCTCTCCTCATGGTGCCACAAACCCTTTCAGCTCCTTCAGTCCTCACTCTAACTCCTCCATTGAGAACCCCATGATCAGTTCAATGGCTAGTTGTGAGCATCTGCCTCTGAATATGTCAGACTCTTGAGGGCCTCTGAGGAGACATCCATATCAGGCTCTTATCAGAATGCACTTCCTGACTTCCACATCAGCATCTACCTTTGGTGACTGCACATGGGATGGATACTCAGGTGGAAAGGTCTTCAAATGGCCCCTCCTTCAGTTTCTGTCCCTCACTTTGTCTCCATATTTGCTCCTTTGAGTATTTTGTTGTTCCTTCTAAGAAGGACTGAATCACCCCCACTTGGTCTTCCTTCATCATGAGCTTCATGTGGCCTGTGAGTTGCATCTTGGGCATTTCAAGGTTCTGGGCTAATATCCAATAATCAGTGAGTGAATACCATGTGTGTTCTTTTGTGATTGGCTTACTTCACTCAGGATGATAATTTCTAGTTCCATCCATTTACCTAGGAAACTCATTCATTGTTTTTAATAGCTGAGTAATACTCCATTGTGTAAATATACCACATTTTTTGAATCCATTCCTCAGTTGAAGGACATCTGGGTTCTTTCCAGCTCCTGGCTATTATAAATAAGGCTGCTATGAACATAGTTGAGCGTATGTCCTTGTTATATGTTCGAGCATCTTCTGGGTATATGCCTAGGAGTGGTATAGCTGGATCCTCAGGTAATGCTATGTCCAATTTTCTGAGGAACCACCAGACTGATTTCCAAAGTGGTTGCACCATCTTGCATTCCCACCAACAATGGAGGAGTGTGGAGAAAGTGGGTGTAGCTTAGTGTTCTTATGGGGCTCCTAACTGTAGGTACTAATGGGTCTCTCACTCTTGCCCTAGCTTCTGGGACTCTTTTCCTCCTGTTGGGTTGTTGTGTCCAACTTCAGTACAATAGCTTTAACTTCAGCTTATTACTTTGTTGGGTTTGATTGTGAAATCTTAATAGTCTGTTCTTTCCTAAGGAGAGGAAAAACAGAGTAGATTTGGAGGGGAAGAAACATGGGAGAGGAACTGGGAAGACTAGAGGGAGGGGGAATCAGGATATATTGTATGTGAAAAAGCTCTATTTTTAATCCAAGACAAAAAGGGGGGAAAGAGTTTGAAAGGAGGAAAAGAAAATGTGAAGCCTGGATGAACATTTTGGAGACATATTCATATAATTAGATAGCAGGAAATTTGAATGAGGTAATAAGAGGTGAACAGCGTATATGTTGTGTGATTTTGCTCTGTTCCCTCAAAAGTGCTTACAGCTCTGATGTATCTCCTATAGCCTGAAGAATATTCAGGAATACCAAGCGTGTCAGGATTGAAGTATGTCCTTCTCAACTCTTCCTTTCTGAAATTTCAGAGAAAAGTAAAGAACAATGGACATGCTTTTGGGAGAAAGCTATAAAGTAAAGATTACTCTGGATCCTGCCTGAACAGTGGATGAGAAAGAAGTTAAATGAAATAGTCTAGAAGTAGCTTCTCTTTAACCAGCAGTGATTTTTGCTTCAGTTTTTTGAAGAGATTCACATCCATATTGATTTGTAGACTCAGTAATAGACTAGGGGTCTTCAGTCATTTTAAGGTGGATATAGCAAATTGTGAGATATTTCTGAGCAATAATGGAGATCCATTCTGTTATTTTCCCTGTCAGCCTAAATAAGACGAATGTTCATAGTCTAGCTTGATCTTCCATAGGACAAAAGGTCACAAAGGAGTTAATATAGGTATATGGAAAGGATGCAGGCTTAAGTCAGGCGTGTTTGCAATCTCAGTACTTGGGAGGTTGAGGTGAGCAGACTGTTAGCTTGTGGCTAACTTGGGCTACTCATTGAGATTCTGTCTCTAATCCCTTCTTCCCAGAAATATAATGAAAAGAGAAAGAAACCAGGGCTAAAATGTTCAACAGTATAGTTTACCAGTGAGATCTATATCAAAATACAGACATCTAATTGGTGCTGATGTCAGTAGTTCTTTAAGACTGCTTCTCATAGGATTTGATTGTTTATTGTATGCATCAGAAAAACTACAGTGCAAAGACCTTGACTTCTTTGCATTATGTTTTAAATATTTATGCAAATATGCATATGAGCATGGAGATGTTTGAGACTGAAGTTTTCATGCATATCAAGTTTGCAGATTAGTGTAAAAAGGCCTGACATCTTTTTACTAAGTGATGGAACTTATCATGACATTTGCGTAGTCTAACATCTAATCATTTTTGTATTAATGAAAATATTTTGCTTAAATATTTTGAAAGCAAAGCATCATCACTGAATCAAAACTGACATTTTAATTTGAACTCTCCACTCTGAAAAGGGTTTGCAGTCAAAATTTGTCATTAAAAAAACTCGATGAAATAAAAAATAATGATATGCTGGCTTGCTCTTAGAAGGTTCAGAACAGAATTCTAATGATACTATATTTTAATGCTCAGTTGGCTTCTTCTACTGCCATATAGGGATTAAGTTGAAGTAGCTTTTGTTGCAGTGGGAAGTGATACAGTCTTAAACTCATAGGAAATGCACTGGGGTCAGATCTAGCTCATGCCTTAATGAAATGATTTGGCTTAAGTCAGGTAGACTTGGCTTCCCTTTTCAAGACTGGAATAAAATAGATATGTTACAGAGTCTTAAGATAAAATTGCATGACAAGATATAGAACCAGATCTTAGGAAAACAGAAGATTATTAAAGGCATATTTTGCACATTTTATATCAAATAATATTGAGAATAATTGTCCCAAATAAAAATCATGGAATTTCCATCATAATTTTTGCATATGCTTGTAGTTTCTGATAGTATGTTTCCCTTCCCACTTTCTGTCACTGCATTTACTATGAGTTTGAATGTACCCTCAGAAATGTGTGTTAGAAACAATCTTGGACATTATACTGTGAATTTTCAAAAATATTTTATTCAGCAATCATACAATTTTGAATTATGACACATAGTGAAAAAACAAGCAAGTTTTCCATCATTTTCAAATTTCTAGCATGCTATTCTTTGATCTTCAGGGACAATATTGCTGTACTCACAGGTCTTCCTAGGGTTTTCAAAATCATGGTATTCTAATCATGCTTCTAGCAAGAGTCACAGTGTACAGTTCAAGTAGCTAAAATTCTTGGTTAAAGAATAAAGTTCACTTAGTGGTGTAACTCTTACAAAGTACTACATTCTCTAGAAATATCCAGAGAAAACATCTGAAATACATGTCTTCCATTAAAGTAACAGTCCTTCATGGAATCCTATGTGGACACTGTCCATTTGAGGACTCAATTTGTAGTCAAAGTGTGTGAAACCTTGGGAGAGCTTTCAATATACTTACACAGAGTACATTACATATGCAAACTGATTAGTAAGTATTTTGTTATTTTAATGATCCTTTCTTATTTGCATCCTTATATATACCCATACATATTTGTTTATTCCTATTCGTGTATATATTATCAGCTAGCATCCATATACAAGTAAGAGCATGTGGTTAGTTTCTTCCTTTGATTCAATAACTCACCTAATACAATGCTTATCAAGTCAATCCAATTTCTTATAAACTTTGCCATCTCATTTTTTTAGTGCCAAAAATCATCTCTTTTTATACATGTAGCAGATTTTTAGCATGCATTCATCTGTAAATAGACAACTAGGTCGCTTTCATTTCCTTGCTATAGGGAGACCTTTAAGAGGTGGGTAGATAAGGGAAGTTTTCATAAATAAGTAGATAAGTCTGTTTTCATAAACAGACTGATGTCACTATCTTTCCTAGTAAAGTGAGTTCTACCTCCTGTTGTTCTCTCAGAACACATTTGCTGTACTTAAGGATTCAGTGGTTTTCAGTGGTACAACTGGAAAGTATAAGTATGAAGCAATGTCAAAGTTTTTTCTTATGGTTTAAACTGTAAAGAAAAATCTACATGCATTTAAGGTGAGGATGAACTTCATATTTCAAATGATGTCTACATTGAAATTTTTCTGTATAGGAAAACACATGTCTCGGGGTTTTGCTGAAGTTGCCCTGTTAATGATACTTTCCATGCACTGAAAGAACAAGATTTCAATTAGGATAAGAATGAGTATATTGAATAACGTATATCTGGTTAAAGTAGGATAATAGTGGATAACTATAGCCAATTTGATATCTATTTACCTAGTGTTTACCATTGGATAAATAGCTTTGTAGAACCATGTATAACCACGGTTTGTAAAAACACTGAAGAGATAAGAACCATATAGTAGATAATTTTATTAGCTTGTGCGTCTGTATTTACATAGGCCTTCATTATCAAATTATTTCCGGGGTAACTTATTTCTGGGGTAACATAAAAGTTGCCAATGTACATAATATACTTGGAAGAAATGATCTCTTCTGAATATCATCATTATTTGTACAACAAATTAACACTAAATGAACTTTATTTGTCTACAGATTCCAAATCATAGAGATGAGGAACAATGCAATTTGGTTGCAAAGAAAGATGGCATCTTACTGGAAAAGTGGAACACACGGAGAGGCAAGTTAGAGAAGAAGGGAGATGTGTGCATAGTATTTGCATTGCGTGAAGGATTTGGGTGTCAAGCAACAAACTGAACAGAATTACAGAGATGTGGGCAGATGGCAAGATACAGAGCATTCACCACATTAGTTCCTAGGCAAAACAGGAATCGGGAAGCTTAGAGCTTCTAGAGATTCCAGGAAGCAGAGCTGTTACAGGTTTAATAATTCAAACACACCTGCCTACTCTCCTTATTTCATGCTACCATGACTATGTTAACATCATTTTGAGAGAGCAAGGTTTTGTTTAATCTTCCCTGAAACAGGAGCTCAATTCACAGATTCTAGTTCTTATAAACCACCCTTACAACCAGAGGATCCTGTGGAAGCTCTCAGAGTCCCAGGTATCGAGTGTGAGAATTGTTGCTCCCTCCTGTAGATGGTAGCAGTGGCTCTTGAAGGCTTTGTTCTCCTCTTGCTTTGTCATCAGCCTGATCCTTGGTCATGAGTGTCTATCTGTCTGCACATTATCTCTGACCACTCACCAGTAGGCAATTGTGTTGAAATCTGGGGCTCTTCAAAACTGTCAAGTTGATTCCTCTCATTAACCTTCCATTTCTCCATTAAATTTCAAAACGTGTGTGTGTGTGTGTGTGTGTGTTATATTTACTTGAGTTTAAGTTGATGCTTCATTAACCGTAGTGTAATACTGGTGGTCTTCACCTTGCCTGTCTTTCCAAGCCCAAAGGTCTACATAGTACTCATGTATCTTGTTATTCTAAGTTGTGAATGTTGTTCAGAGGTCAATGTTCATTGTTTTTCTTCATCATTCACCTTAAAAAAAGATTCTCTTATTGAACCTATAGTTCATCAGTTTGGCTAGGCTGGCTGTCTCTGCCTACTCCAACTCCCAACGGTGGGGTTACAGATAATGTACTATCATGTTCAGTTCAGTTCAGTTCAGCATATGAGTGTTGGGGATGCAAGCTGAGGTCCTTATGCTTGCACTTTGCCAAATGACCCCTTGTTCCATTTTTATATGTATATTCTGATCAGTTAAAACAGGAGTACACACACAGATGTATGTATAGCTAATAGAATCAGGAGCTAATGGGCAAGACTCAAATCACAGGCTTGCTGTGTTTCGTATGTTCTGTTGAAATTAATTTTCTCCCCTGATTCAGAGTTTAGCCTTGGCTGTCCTAAAACTTCCTTGTGTAGACCAGGCTGGCCACAAACTCACAGAGTTCCACCTGCCTCTGCCTCCCAAGGAGATTAAAGGGATTAAAGGTGTGTGCCACCACTGCCTGGCTGAAATTAGTCTTTACATGTAAAGATTTTATAGATCTTCACTGTGCAATTACTTTCACATTACACACACACACACACACACACACACACACACACACTTCATTATAAATGAAAATTATGGCTTACTTTGTGTCAGAGAAGCTCAGGCTCATTCAAAATATGTAAGATATTATTTTATAGTAGCCAATTCATCTTTAAAATATTACTAATATCTTACACAGGAAAGTGAATAAAGATTCACACAAAATTTTAGATATTCTGTTTCCTTGAATTATTATTTATTTTATTAATTTACAAATCCTACTAATTACCACTCTTCAAAGTATGTTACTGTTTCACATGTTCAAGAATGCTCTGAATACTAAAGGATTTCTACTCTTAGATCATTACAAACACAAATAAATATTTTAAAAATTATGTGTATTTTGTATGCATTTATATCTATGTATCACATATGTGTCTCATTCATGAGGAAGTGTTGCATCCATTGGAGCTGGAGTTACAGATGCTTTGAGTTGCCCTTTGGATATGGAGAATCAAACCTAGGTCCTCTGCAAGGGTAGCCAGTGTTCTTAACTCCTAAGGCATTTGTCTTGCCCCTGCAAGCAATTCAAAAAACTAGTAAATGTCATGTTTATTTTTTTCTGATACTATTTGAAACTCCATACTTATTTTCAAACAGTGTTTCATAAAATCATAAGCAAAGAAAAAAGAACAAAGAACAAATTACATAGTAAAATGAGGGGGCCCACTCTTTTCATCAAGCCAGACTGGACATTCTACATTTAGTATGGTACTATCTGTATATCCTCTCTCTTCAAATAGAGATATACATTGCAGCCTCAACCATAGACCAGTGCAGCAAATGCATATAAGGCCTACATAGCTTTTCTCCTTTCACTTAGACATGAAACATAGCATGGTATCATACTCCAGCTCTCTAGGGATTTGATGGGATTTAATTATTTACTTGAATAAGATTTGATCATCTAAGGATAAACGCTAAACATATAAGTCACATATTCAGCTCCTTAAGATTTGATCTCATGTGCTCGAACATATAACAAGGACATCTGCTCAACTATGTTCATAGCAGCCTTATTTATAATAGCCAGGAGCTGGAAAGAACCCAGATGTCCTTCAACTGAGGAATGGATTCAAAAAATGTGGTATATTTACACAATGGAGTATTACTCACCTATTAAAAACAACGAATTTGAGAGTTTCCTAGGTAAATGGATGGAACTAGAAATTATCATCCTGAGTAAAGTAAGCCAATCACAAAAGAACACACATGGTATTCATTCACTGATTATTGGATGTTAGCCCAGAACCTTGAAATGCCCAAGATGCAACTCACAGGCCACATGAAGCTCATGAAGAAGGAAGACCAAGTGGGGGTGATTCTGTCCTTCTTAGAAGGAGCAACAAAATACTTAAGGGAGCAAATATGGAGACAAAGTGAGGGACAGAAACTGAAGGAGGAGCCCTCTGAAGACCATTCCACTTGAGTATCCATCCCATGTGCAGTCACCAAAGGTAGATGCTGATGTGGAAGTCAGGAAGTGCATTCTGATAAGAGCCTGATATGGATGTCTCCTCAGAGGTCTTCAAGAGTCTGACATATTCAGAGGCAGATGCTCACAACTAGCCATTGAACTGATAATGGTGTTCCCAATGGAGGAGTTAGAGTGAAGGCCATTGGAGCTGAAAGGGTTTGTGGTCCCATGAGGAGAGCAACAATACCAACCAACCACAGCTCCCAGGGTCTAAACCACCAGCCTGGGAGCACTTAAGGAGGGATCCATGGCTTCAGCTGAATAAGTAAGAGTGGAGGGCCTTGCTGGGCGTAGGTGGAAGAAGAGATCCTTGACCTCATGAAGGCTGGACGCCCCAGGGGGTAGGGATTTTGAGAGTGGGGAGGTGGGAGTGGGGGCGTAGGTAGGGGTTACATCCACAGAGGAGAAGGAGGAGGAGTGAGGGGATAGGATTTTTCTGGGTGGGTGGGGGATGGGGTAAGGGGACAACATATGAAATGTAAATAAAACATCCAATAAAAAAATAAATGAAAAAAAAGATTTGATCTCATGGGACTGAGACATACCTGGGATTCTAAAGAGGGAGCCAAGCATCTTCAGAAACACTCCTGTGATTTCACCTGAAATGCTTTATCCTTATTTGTACAAAAAATCTTACCCTTTACCTCCTTCCTCTGACCTCATTCCTCCCCTTGCTCCACATCCCCACCTCTCCCCTCCTGCCTTTCCTTGAGTTAGGATCTCATTCTCTGTCCCACTCTGGACTTAAACTCTTGGCAAAAATTTTGCCTTACCCTTGCCAGTGATGGGGTTACAGGTATGAGCCCACATCTATCTTTTTTTTAATTGGATATTTTCTTTATTTACATTTCAAATGTTATCCCATTTCCTGGTCCCCACCTCTGTAAACTCCCTATTCCATCCTCCATCCCTCTGCTTCTATGAGGGTGTTCCCCCATCCACCTCCACCTCCCCACCCTGGCATTCCCCTACACTGGGGCACTGAGACTTTATTTGTGTGTTTGTTCTTACTAAGAAGTCAGAGGACAACTTCAGGTGTCATTACTCAGGGACTACCCACCTCAAAACCAACCAACCAATCAACCAACCAACCAACTAACCAACCAACCAACCAACTAACCAACCAACCAACCAACCAACCATTCAAGTCTTGGAGTTCACTAACTCCCAGAGAATATGCCTGTACTCTCCAGAGTTAACAGAGATTACAGGTGTGGATTGCTATTCCAGGATTTATTTTTTTATGACTTCTGGGTATTAAACTCAAGTCTTATGCTTGGATGACATACAACAATTTTGGGGGGGTAGGGGAGCTGAGTTACCTTCCTAGCCCCAGTGATTAATTCTAACTAAAATGTTGTATTTCAGGGACCCTTCCTAAATAACCAGTTAAGCATAATGTCTCTGATGTGAGAGCACCTGTTGACTTTCTTGAAATATTTATGTCATTGTCATATAACTCATTCAAGTTTGACTTTCCCATTAAGCTGTTCGTTTCATGAGGCAAGCCTATTATTACTCTAGTTTAGTGTTTAGCGAGTCAATATCTGCAATGTAAGTTAACATTTGCTTAATGTATTATATACTAGGCATTGTGATCCTTTGTTTAGATGATCTCATTTGCATACATTTTTCCATTTTGAAAATGAAAAAAATAAATAGAGGAGGATGATAAAAGGACCCCGAGCAGTTACACAGCTACTTAGGACTGAAGTCGAATGATTCTGCAATAACAAACAATCTGGTCTCAGCAGTAGACTCTCTCCATGGTTCATTTCTTGCTCATATTCCCAGCACACAACAGGCTATTTGTATTTCCATGCTACTTCACCAGGGAGCCCAAGTTCATGGAACAGATGTTTTATCTAAAACATTTCCAGGTAAGTAGCAGAAAAGGTCATAGTGACAATCTTCAAGGTGCTGGCTCTTTATGTTTCCACCACGAAATGAAAATTGCCCTGTGCTCATATTTCATTAGCTAGTGTGAAGCTAATCTTCTTGTCTACTGGATTGGAAGCTTTACCCTTTCTCAGAGAAAAGCAAATGTTTTTTCAACAATAACACAGTCTACTATCGATAATAATCCAAGCATTCCTGACACTAGAGCCCATAGCTAGTGAATAAATATGACCAAATAACTTTGACCTTTCCAACCTTCTTCAGGTAAGCGAGTGAACAGTTGACACAGATAGATATCACTTGTAAATAGAGAAACAAAACAAAGATTACAGAGATCCATAGAGAGATCATTCATATTAGTTTCAGTAGCTCTTGATTGTAATTTTTTTTAAAAACCTGATTTCTTGGTCTATTCTATGTGTTAGATATTCACGTTCTTTTTATCTACTAGTCCACATTGGCATAAGTTTTCTCCAAGTACGGTTCTCTGCCATGTAGGACTGCTAGCCTGTCTCAGAACATGAATGATTGCTGGAATCTGAAGTTATATTTGTGTTCATCACTGCAGGGTTTTTCTGGTGTGTGTGTGTGTGTTTTATTTGATTTTTTAATTTTCAATTTTCAGTACTAAGGTTGAACATAGAACTTCTGTGCTGGGGAAGACCCATGAGCTGCACCCTACCCTTTCTTTTACATTTCATTTGACAGAGGTTTCACTAAGTTGTCCACATAGGCCTTACTGCTGCGTTCCTCTCTCCTTAGCCTCTTTGATAGCTGGGATTTCCACGGGCACCACCAGGCCTTACTTTGGACTTTTAAAAAAATATGTCTCAGCAGTTGTGGGAAGTCAGAAACCAATCACATAGATAAACTTTGTTGATATAAAATATAACGTACACTGTACGCTGTCTTCAAAAATTACCATTAAGGTTTTCAGGAATACAAAAATATTCTTTGAAAATGTATGATGATGTGTTGACAACAAGATAAATGTAGAAAGGGTTTGCTTCTTGTAACAAAAGATCTCCACTTTTCTACAGCATATTTAATTATACCGCTTGTGTATTTATTTTGAACATATGTAGTTTTCAGAGTTTTGAAGTCTGCTTGACAGACTTATATAATATTACTGAGTTTGTGTGTGAAGGTGAGAAAGAAAAGGAGAAATGGGAGAAGAAAGGAGATAAGGGCAGAGGGTTGGAGAGAGGTCAATTATCTGAGTGTCTAAGCTAACATATAGCACATCTAGGTTAATCTTGATATAACTACTATAATTATTGCTTTGGTTTAGGATAACTCAAAAGGTAGGGTTCACTCCTTCTATTCTCATCTTTTACATAGGAAAATCAATTGTAAAACTTCATGACCATAGGGCATAAAATAGCTTTTACTCACAATGAAAATCAATTAAAAAATTAGTATACTATTTAAATATTTGCATTTAAAACATTTTAAACGTATGTAGTCTATAAAATAAAACTTGTTAGCTCCTTTCCATTTGCTTTGAATGAAGATTTCAAAACATGGAGAGGTAAAAAGCCACTTTTCCTGTCACCCAAGTACAGTGCTTATGTAGTGTATGGGAGGTGACTGGCTGCTTCCTGGCTCAGGTTCCCACACTTGCAAGATAATCTCAATGGGATTGCAAGGCAGGATCCTATCAAGTGGTCAATGGGAGACTGGATCTGAGCTAAAGGCATCCTAGACACCACAGATTTGGTCTTGGTGTCATTGTCCCAGAGCCAATATAAATATTTAGAGTTTCTCAAACTGACTCCCTTAGTGTCTCCCTTAGTGGGTCTATCTGCTTAGAACTTTACATAGCTGAAGTCTGATGCAAATACCAGTGTTATTGTCACCAGGCGATGCCCCCCTCTCTTTCCTACTTCTCTCCCTCTTACTCTACCCCTTCTCTCTTTCCCTCAACATATTCTTTCTTATCTGCCAATATGGACTAACCCACTGTTATAAAACCATATTCCTTAGAACCATATGACCTTGGCAGATCATTGGGAAATGTGTCAGGGAGTTCTCCCATCAGGATCTAATTATACTTATCTATTTGACTTGAGATTTTCCTAGAAAATAAGGACACTGTGGGAAACGTTCTGAAGCATCGAATTAGATAATCAAAAACAAACCAAACAACAAGAAGAAAAAAAAACCTTATCTTAGTTTTATCTTGTAGTTAATTTATTTTTCCTGATTTAGAGATCGGTTCCCCAATTCACAATGTTCCCATATTTGGGAGACTTGTCCTAGTTCTTTTATTTAACAGTGGACTACTGAGAAAATGGACTTTGAAAAGTGGATGGATTCAGCTGTGAATCAATATCAGGAAACCACTGATTTTTGTTTTGATGTGACCCTCTTACCCATACTTCCAATCCAATTGATATTTGTAATTTTGTGTCATCTATATGACTCAAGTAAATGAAAATTGTGTTACCTTCAATTGATATATGAGACAGATAGTGATTATGCTTGCTTGTGTATGCTGAGTATCAGTTAAGTTGTTATTCTGTTAGGTACATATTTTTCTTATATAAGTATTTTCAGAATATTGTGATCTGCATCTACTAATTTTCTATAAAATGGCAGTTCCCCTTCTAATCAGAGATGATCTCCCAGAAAATGAGCACTCTGAAGGACAAGTGCTGTGTTGCCTGTGTTGTGCCTCTTACGTTAGCCAACATTCTTAGTCAGGATAGGACAAATACTAACCTCTTGTGAGAATTAGATATAAAAGTATAGTAAAGTCTTATTTCTAATCTACCCTATACCTAAAGCTTTCCCATGCCAGACTCTAATTTCTTCATTTTCTTCTGTCTCAGTGCAAACTTCTTTTCTTTCTGCTGAAGCTATGGTCCTGTCTTAGGTTTCCTTCTAGAGAGTTTTATTCCTTTGATGATTGTATTTTTTTCTTACATTATTTTAGACAACTTTATTCTCAATTATTTACACTAGCATTTAACTGTGTTATGATAGCTATGTTATGTTTTTTTCATCTTAAGAAAAAAAAATCCCATCTTTTAAAAAGAAAAAATACTTAAGCATCTGTACACATGAGCAACAGTAAATGGTTTCTCTCTCTCTCTCTCTCTCTCTCTCTCTCTCTCTCTCTCTCTCTCACACACACACACACACACACACACACACATTGTGTGATAATAATACGAATAATGAGATTATACTTTTGAAAGAAAGTGGGAGGAGACATAGGAGGAGTTGGAAATGGGAGAGGAAAGTGTAAAGTCAGTACAAGAACATAAAATTTCTTTTAAAAAGTAAAATTTCTTTCCCAGACTGCCTAACTGATGAGAAATTGCCTCTACACATCTTTTTTTCCTCTGACACGTCACAGTGTTCAGCAGCTCACTATGGGAGCTGCCCTTGTCTAGCTCTCCTAGTTCTGTATATCTAGCTTTTGTCCCCAGTTTTGTTCCCTTCCCTCTTGACACATATTTTGTTGACACAGAGGTCATGCCTCTCCCTTGGCTTTCTTCCTCAGAACTGACCTCGACTGTCAGCTGCTGAGATGGGTTTCTCCTTTATTATACATACAAATATTGGCATTCCTCCAGACTTGGTACCAAATTTACTTTTCTAGAGACAAACTCCGTATGTCCAAAGGAGAAAGTCTAATTCATTATGTAAATCCTCAGCCATCTCTATGTTCCAACTATCTGCTTCATTGTCGGAAACAGATGCTGGAAACCAATGCTAATCACTTTCTTCTCCTAAGCCCTGCTGTATCAGCAATGCTACTTATTCTCTACAGAATAAATGTGGACCCATTTCTCAGCTAGAGTTCCACCATTGTTGCTTGAACCCTGCCCACTACTGCTTACCTCCGGAATAACTACAACAGCATCTGAGATTAGCGCACCAGTTTTTGTTCCTTCTAACTCAATTTACACGAGGTAAGAAAAGTGACCTTATCACAATGTTAACAGAACCACTTTCCTTGTCCGGGATCCGCAACGAATTTCCCTTTCACTTACAGTGAGATTGAAACCTCTTCCCAAGAGTTGGCAATCTGTGTGTGATGGGACATCATCCTAGAGTCACTTTCATTTTTTTTTTCTAGGCTCCAGTTCTGCACTTCTTATCTTAAAAAGAAAAAAAAAATCAACAATACAACAAAAACTTGACCCTTTCTCTTACTACATTTGAAAATCTTTTTTACTTTTCACTGCAAATTCCAATGCTCTCCACCTTTGTAGATCCTCCTGTATTTTTTCTTTCTTTTTTAAAAAAACATTTTTTATTGATCATTTCATTTGTTTACATCTCAAATGGTATCCCACTTCCCTGTTACTCCTCCACAATACCCCCAATTCCACATCTGCCTCTCCTTCCTCCCCTTTGCCTCTATGAAGGTGTTCCCCCAACCACCCACCCATTCCCTCCTCCCTGCCCTCGCATCCCCTTACGCTGGGGGATCAAACCTTCACAGGACCAAGAGCCTCCTCTCCCGTTGTTGTCAGGCTAGACCATGCTCTGCTACATATGGATCTGGAGCCGTGGACTCCTCCCTGTACACTCCTTGGTTGGTGGTCTAGTCACTGGGAGCACTGGGGTCCAGCCAACCTATGTTGTTCTTTCTATGGGGTTGCAATCTCCCTCTGTTCCTCTAGTCCTTCCGCCAGCTTTCCTACAAGGTTTCCTGAGCTCAGCCTGATGATTGGCTCCAAGTAGCCACATGTGCATTGGTTAGTTGCTGGCCAAGCCTCCCAAGGAACAGCCACTGCAGGTTCCTGTCAGCAAGCGCCTCTTGGCAACAGCAATAGTGCAGGGGTTTCCCAGTCCCGAGGGAAATGAGAGGCTCCCAGAACCCAACGGGGATGACTTTAGCTAGGATCCTTCTGTTTTAGGTCTCTGATGGAACAGTGCTCTCTTTAGAAGGATCTTCCGGTCATCTACCGTCATTCTTGTCTTCAGACCATTGCTTTTATTTTCTCCCACATTCATCAGAATTCTACCTCCCTCTTTGCTCTCACGCTGAACCCACGGGTACTGAAGATACCATCCATAGAGCACATTTTGTCTTCAGTGAGCAGCATATGTTAGCTGCTTAAGAAAAATTGAACGAACAGCCATTTTATCCCTTGAGTTCATTGTGGATGGTGCACAAAATCATGTGGACATTTGCACTGACCAATAAATAAATAAATAAATAAATAAATAAATAAATAAATAAATAAGAAGAAAGGTGAACTGCATCTGATAGAGATAAATGAATAGAACATAGAATAAGCACATGGGCTATCCAGGAACAATATCCCCTCGTGTTATCTAGTTTATCTGTTGTGGCAAAGGCAATCAACGTGTGCATTCACCACGATTTAAGATATTTTGAAGATATAAAACCACAACTGTGCTCTACTACCTTCACATTTTTATGATTTACTTTTCTGCACTGATCTAATATAAAATAGTATAATAATTTTCCTGAAATATTTGGGTAATAACTTTTATAATCCAATAATTGCATTTAGTGGTAATTTTCTTCTTTGGCTTGGGCACCGTCTTTTGCGCTGGTGGTTTGATCTTCTATTAAGCAGAATAAATAGGAAAAATTTTCAGTTAACCTAGAATGCTCTTAAATTCAAGAATTCCACATTCTATTTAGGGTAAAAGCATTTTCACATCCTATTAGACTTTTGGCTCAGCAATCAGTGGGCTATAGATTTCAAGTGGCTTCCTTTCTGATAGGAACTATGAATTCTGCCATGTTCCTTTATGCTTTCATGTGTTCCTTAGTGTTGATCAGTAAGACACTGACTGGGGATCAAGGAACATGAAAGGCAGGTATTGCTACCTTCTCTCTCACTGATCCCACTGACACTCTTGCTAACATGTGCTCAGGAACCTCTCTTGTGGTTGTGCTTCATGCAGTGGGGACCACAGTATCAGGTGCTGCATCCAACCCTATGCTTGTACAGAGTTCACACTGCCCTGAGTCGTTCCAGGCTTTCCAGCCAATGGCTGTAGCCATGTATACCATCCACGTGTGTGGGTTGTAAGGCTTATGCAGCAGCCGCTTTGAATGAAGTCTCTTGACAGAGGTCTTTTAGATCTGCTCATGGGTTTTCCTATCAGGTTTTTGAGCATACTCTCTTTCATGCAAGTCAGGCCTTTAGCCTAGTTTAAAGGTTTCTCTCACTTTCTCTGGTTGTCACTTCAGACGTTTCCTTAAGTGAATCCCTTGTATCCTTCATCCTGGTCACAACAGAATGGCATCTGCTTCTTAGCGTATCCGGGTGAGTAACAGGCAGGTCACATTTTAGATGTGTAATCAGATCCATTATGAACTTCCAGATTCTTTCTGAAAGTAGTTGAAGGTCTTTTGCTTCCACCAGAAATGAAGAGTGCAAGACACTGTGCGTTTCACTAACACCTAGTTAGTGTGGTCTACTTCATTCCTGTGGATGTGTAGTAAGTGGAATTTCACAATAGGCTAGGCTTTTTCGGGTTGGATGACTAAACATGTGGTGGAAGTTCTTGAAACCTCTTTGAAATTTACATCACAATTATTGTGAGCCTCTCAGAAAATGTTTTTCTGACAGGCAAAAGAAGGTGGGGGGAGGATGAAGGTTAAATGAGGGTGAAGTTTAGAAGAGCAAGAAACAAGGCAAACAGAACAAAAGGGGGAAAAAGCCCTCAAATGTATTATGTAATTCCAGTCCTTTAATTGTATTTTGCTTTTCTGTTGTTTTGAGGAACGTTGCTGTAGCTCTAGAGTGTCATGCTTTACTGATAATGAATAAAGTATGAAGACAAAAATGCACTGTGCTTTAATGAAATAGAAGTAGTAATAGGAGCACGTTGTATGCTATAAGGTAATAAACACACAGACACAAAGAGAGAGGAGAGAGATAGGGAGAGCATGAGAAAGTGGGAGAGAGAGGGAGAGGAAGGGAGAGGCAAGGAGGGATGGAGAGAGGGAGGGAGGGAAGGAAAAGGAGGGAGGGAGAG
>NW_021604578.1:3181383-3193145 GCF_004785775.1 Grammomys surdaster
GAGAGAGAGAGAAACTGGACCTGGTATCAGCTTTTGAAGCCTGAAAGCCTGAAAAACCTAAGACAGGGAGAGGAGGAGAGAAAGTAGCTCCTGGGGTTTCAAAAATCTAGCATTATACATTTCTCTCAGAATGTAAACTTTTTGTATGTTTTAGTTTAGATAAAATGAGGAGAGTCAGTTATTGTTTTATAACTTATTCATAGATGTTCTTTGAGAATTTCAAATCTACCTACAATGAATCAAATCCTGAAAACCAATCTTAAAGTCTTGGCACAGTGATTGCTACCAGTCAATCCAGCACCTCAGCACTAGTGGTCAGAGACAAGCTATCTCTGGTACTCAAAACCCAGTCAGTCTTGCAGAAACAGCAGTTCATTGTGAAGTCCAATGGAAGACCTCCCCACTGTCCCACCCAAAATTACATAGAGAAGTGGTTTGAGGAAGACATTCTGTTATCAATTCCTGTCTGGCCTCTACATATGACTTTATGGGGATACCCCTTCCATACTTGTATCTACACATACCACTTTCACACACTCAAATATATATTCTAAATGTAAATCTTGGCTTTGCTCCTAACTTGCTCATGGTGCATGGCCAAAGAACTGTAAATATCTGAGCCTCAGATCTACCATAGCAGAAATTCATATCAGTTACTTATCATCCTGTTTATTTGACAGTTTAGGAATATTTAAAGCAAGGCACCTATCACCTGGAAAGATCTCTCTATGAAAGTATTTTGTTGCCAGTGTTTAGCATTAGATAAGAGAGAATGTAAACTTTTACAGAAAATTGGTAAAAAAAATAAAAAAATAAGAACAACCACACTGATTTATTATTATAAGATTCTCAGGGTTCATTTGTGGCAAAGTGCTGGGCAGCACAGGGCAATATCAGCACATGTTAGAAATGTCACGGTCTAAATTTTCTATTGTCCAAGCAATTGGAGCATAGATGGCTATAACTGGCCTCAGTGAGTTTCTTGCGAAGCTTTCATATGTAAATGCATGAGAATTTCTGTCCACACGCTAATATAACATGGTGCAGTTTTAGACACTGTCTTGCTGATTGCCACACAACCCAACTGCCACATAAATTATCATTATAAATGAAACTTTGCATACATATGCAGCACTGAGCATGGAGCAATAAATTGGTCACGACTCCCTGTCTCCAATGGCGCCAGTTCATCACTTCCTTCAGCATGTTGGGACTAAGGGCATGTTGGTGAACGCCCTTGACTAATCTCCTATCATGATGCACCTCATATTTCAGTACACACTGGCACACGGTGGCCTTTGGAAGGAAGAAAAATTTAGTTTCCTGCACCGTCAGTCCTGCCTTCCTGCCTACAGCAAACCTAAAAAAAAAATATATAATAATAATTGGGAGAAATGTTAGGCAATCAAAGCTTTTATAAAGCATGCCATGATTAATTGCCAGCTTCAATTATGCGCTAGCTGCTGTATAGACTGCTTCCTGGGATTCTCATCTTATTAGATAGGATGATTCATGTGCCTTTTCTTGGCACAACTTCTGCTTCTTTGCAGATATCTTCATCAATATTGCAGGCAGTTATGGGGTTCTGCTCACGAATGCAGCATCAAAAAATATCTTTTTAAGAAACATCTTTGATCTTGGGAACCCTGTGCAGTAGCCATGTGATACTGGTTCTCAAGCTTCTTCTATTTAAGCATATGAATATTATGATGTAATCCTGAGCCAGTTTTGTTGTTAACTCAAATTTGAAAGCTGTTAACGACAGCTTCAGAGCATCTTTGCTCAGTTCTTTGTTGTGATGTAGCTGTGCTAACTCTAAACCTTCCATGCCTTACAGTGAGTTCTTTGACTTTTCTTCCTGCCTGAGACTGACCATTTTAATGCTAAGTCTCAGCTTGCCTTCCCAGTTTCACATTCTTCAAACCCTCTTCCTTTCCTGGCACAATCCCACTGTGGGTTTTCTGAAAAAGCTTTTGCTTAATTTACACAAAGAAGAGACATAGCTGGAGCCATCCTGTGTCCCTTCCCCTGTCTTGGGACAGGATATGATGCTAAGAGGCAAGTCATGACCATGAGATGACAAGCTTACAAATCAGAATGATGGCCTTGTCTCCTTGCGAGAGCGGGGGTTCTGAGCCACTGTGAGCAGCCGCCTGTTTCTGAGCCGTGGTTCTGTGAGATAAATACAACCCCACTTATTGAACCCATTCTGCAAGAGGGTTTTGTTTCCTTGCAGCTGCAGACCTACTGATACAATTACTTCTGAATACAAACCTGGAAGTCAGTTTTACATTTGGACCCCAAATGGCCTGTTCAACTGACAGGGCATCTTTCATCTAAGAATAAGATCTGAAGAGTAGTGAAACTATAAAATAAGTTTTATTTTAAACATTCTTTATATGAATCCCCATGATAGCTGATACTGCTGGTGCTAAAGGCAGCCTCTTTATCTGCTATGACGATGAAAACTTGTTAAAATTCCAGCTCTTTAGGCAGACATTAAAGGACTTCTTCACTACAGGGGTGGTCTATTCCTAATTTCCTAGGAAAGCAATATGAATTCGGGTCTATGCTTCTTTCCTTTTATATTTTTAAATAGTATGTGTAAATACATATACATTTGTGCACATGTGGAACTCACAGGAAAACCTACAGCAGTAAGTTCTTTCCTTTCACCATGTGGGTCCCAGGAATTGAGATGACTCAGACCATCAAGCTAGGCAATGAGCACTTAGACTTGCTGATCCCTTTCGCTGCCAGCTCCTATGCTTATGTTTTATGAGTTCTTCAAAGACATAGCTTCACGTTTACTTTCATTTCTTCTGTTTAAACCACCCATGTCTTACCTTATATATAATTAATATGATTATATATTTATGTGTGTATATATTTTTATATGTATATGTGCACACATGTACACACATGCATGTTTATGTATATATGTATGTGTATGATTATATTATATTATATTATATTATATTATATATGGTGGGATTTGGGTATTTTCCTGATCACATCACTCACAATGATCATTCTCTCACTTAGAAGTAGAGCTGAGTTGTGTGATCATTCATTAAACATATTATGTATTTCTTTTCTATACTTAATATTTGGATGTTCAACATGATTCCATGATTCTTATGGGCAGAGAAGGAGGAGGCGTATTTGTATTAAACACACGGGAAGTGACTAACTTTCAGTAAGCACTTGGTAATTACTGTGGACTTTATTTGTGTCTGTATACATGATTTTAATATTCTCCATTCACTCTCTTCTCAGATACCTTGATGCTACATATTTTAATGTTTATAATACTAATTGGCTACTATTAGGAGGCATAGTTTGGTACAAGATTTCTCTCTAGCATTCACGAGCATCTGGGTGTGATCCTCACTCCTGGAAATGAAGCAAAATAATGCTATCCTTATTAAAATCAGAGACAAGGCTGCCCACTCTCTCCCTATCTATTCTACGTAGTACTTGAAATTCCAGATGGAACAATTAGACAACAATAGGATTTTAAGGGGATACAATTTAGAAAGGAAGAAGGTAAAGTATCATCACTATTTGCAGATGATATGATAGTGTACATGAACGACCCTAAAAATTCTACCTGAGAACTCCTGAAGCTGATAAACAACTTCAGCAAAGTGGCTGGATATTAAATTAACTCTAACAAATCATTAGCCTTCTATACAAAAGATAAATGGGCTGAGAAAGAAATTAGGGAAACAGCAATATTCACAATAGCTACAAATAGTATAAAATATCTTGGTATAACTCTAACCAAGTAAGGGAAAGAGCTGTATGACAAGAAATTCAAGTCCCTGAAAAAAGAAATTGAAGAGGACCTCAGAAGATGGGAAGATCTCCCATGCTAATGGGTCAGTAGGATTAACATAGTAAGAATGGCCATTTTACCAAAGCAATCTACAGATTCAATGCAATCCCAGTCAAAATTCCAATACAATTCTTCACAGTCATGGAAAGAGAAATTATCAACTTCATATGAAAAAAAAAAAAACAACCCAGGATAGTCAAAACAATTCTCAACAATGAAATTGTTCCAGGGGGGACATCACCCTCCCTGACTGAAAGCTGTAGTACAGAGAAATAGTTCTAAAAACTGGATAGTATTGGTACAGAGACAGGCAAGAAGATCAATGAATAGAATTGATCCAGAAATGAACCAGACAACCTAACACTAAGAGAAGATCTTATGCATTTGGTAGGACCTTTAGAATAGGGCAGAATTCAAGGAGAATGCTTTAAAGAGTCTGAGGATGAAAGAAAGGAAGAAAGAAGTAAGAAGAAAAGGAAGGAAGGAAGGGAGGAAGGAAGGAAGGGAGGGAGGGAGGGGAAGGAGGGAGGGAGAAAGGAAGGAAGGAAAGAAGGAAGGAAGGAAGGAAGGAAGAGAAAAAGCAGAGTGTTTTAGCACCAAAGCAAAGAAGAAGCTAAGGACAGCAACAAAAGTTGTTTGAATATTTCTTATAAATATTTGTTAAAGATGACAGGTATAGCCTATGCTGTACTGATGACAAGATGGGGTTTAAGTCAGGCATGGCTTCATATCTCCAGTGGAGAGGAGTATCTGCTTTTGATTGGGCGTGTGGGTTTTTGATGCTTCACTGAGCATGCTGCTGTTCTCCCTGAATTCTCCACACCTTCCTGACAAGAGAGAAATGGGGTTCAAGATCACCACTTAACAAAGAGAAAGGGAAGCTTCAAAACTGAGTAGCACTAGGCAGAGGCCTAATGTTTGGGTTTGAGTCCAGCCTGGTTTAGAGTTCCAGGATAGCCAGGGCTATAAAGAGGGACCCTAACAAGAACACAAAACAAAACAAACCAAAACAAACAAGCAAACAAAGAAAATAATGTTGCAAAAGTAACAGTTTCTGAAGGGCAGTGCCTTAATTTGAATTTACTTCTGTTCACAAAGGCCCGATTTTAAGTCTGTTTTTCGTAAACTGGCACATTTACCTCAGCGTGTTGTTAGGGCTTAGCTATCAAGTGTTCCTGGCCTGCAAAGGCTCGTATGCCAAAGCCCTGGTTACCAGCAGAAAGGCTTTCGAGAGATTCTTCGATTAGGATGGGCCTAAGAAAATCAATGGACACATTTACTGAGGAACGCACAGGGGACTGGACAACTAGAACATGGAGCTTGGTGAGGAAGTGGGTTACGTGGAGGCACGCTTCGTGCTTTCTCATATCCACATTGTATTATCTCTCTCTCTTTCTCTCTCTCCCTGCATGTGTGTTTCTTTCTGTCTCTCTGTGTCCTTCTGACTCTGTCTCTCTGTCTCTGTCTGTTTCTCTGTGTCTGTCTCTCTTTATCTTTCTCTCTGAATGTATATGTGTGTGTTTATGTTTCTCTCTCTGTCTCTCTCTGTCTCTCTCTCTCTCTCTCTCTCTCTCTCTCTCTCTCTCTCTCTGCCTCCTGGCTGCCCTGAAATAATATTTCTGCTGCAATGCCTCCTCCTCACCTGCTGATGCAAAATCAATGGAGCCAGCCTCTGCAAGCTGTGAGCCAAATGTAAATCCTTCCTTCCTTATTTGTTTTCTCAGGTATTTTATCATAACAGTAAAGTAGTGACTAAGAGACCTTAGTGTTATTTAGTTAATACTTAAGGACGTCGTAGTTATGTGGGAAGCCTTTTCTGTAGAGAAACCAGTTACTTTGACTGTCAGATCTATGTCCTGGATGAGCCAAGTCATTTTATATTCAAGCCTGGGGGTTTCTCATGAGCTGTACATAGTGATCTTAACTTGAAGTATTACCATGAAAGATTAATCTTGTAAAGAATGTATAAATGACTGACAAATGAACAAAAAAAAAGTCATCTTGAAAATGATCAACAAAATCAAAGCATTATGTCTTTAAAAATACCAGAAAGAGGCATTACTGTTTATGGAGTATACTTCTATGGTAATACAATTTAAAATATAAAAATTCGTTACCAACAGGTGCTTGCAGGGTTTTTGATTATAGCTTTATAAAAATTATGTCACCCAATATGGACTTCAGTTAGTCATTGTTAATCAATGCTTTATGGAAATCTCTCCTGCTCAGTGGGACATCTCTACCACCGTATTTTAAAGTCTGCCCACTATCCCATGATGGACATGTCATAACTTATTCAGTTATAACAGAATTGACTATAATTTATTGAGTTATTTCCATTTTTCAATTCTTTGCAAACCTGAACATTTTAAAACAGACTTTTAATATTTGTGCACACAGTTTAATTCCCTTGTCGTAGATTTCTTGGAAGAGCGTTTCTGAGAGAAAAAAAGAGTTATTTCAAAAATATTTATTTCGTTTATTTATTTGTGTGTGCAGTTGTGTGTGTATGTGTACAGATGTGTGTGTGTAGGTTGAGTGCTTCTCTATACATGGAGGCAAAAAAAAAAAGACATTGTTTTTTTTTTTTCTGAGACAGAGTTTCTTTGTGTATTTCTTGCTGTCTTAGAACTCACTCTGTAGCCCAGGCTGGCCTCAAACTCAAAGATCCCACTGCTTCTGCTTCCTGAGGGCTAGAATTAAAGTCATGCATTACAACCAATAGGACACTGGATCTTTGGACCTGAAGTTGCAGGTGTCTTTGGGAGTCCAGGATTGCCATTTAGGTGTTTGGATCAGAAATGTAGTTCTCCAGATTCCATAGCAAATTCTGTTAGCCACTGACCCATCCATCTAACTCAGAATCTTTGTGTTTTTTAAGTGTAAGGCTTTTGATCATTTTCTACAAAGGCCATAAAAAGGGATTTTCACCAAAATGTATAAGAATCTGCTTTTTGGAAGTCTCTTATTGTTTCTCTTTGAAAGTAGGATAAAACCAAAGCAGAACTAAACAGAAAAGTAGTGAGTAGGAAAAAAATTACGCAATATGAACAAACTGTGAGCACCTTTATGTATTCTCTGAGACAGACACAAAGTCACACAAGCACATGGTGTCTCTTCTAGAATCTTGCCCACTAAACCTATTTTGCTGATTCTTAACTAACCTCAGCCCAGACGGTAGGGAGTATCACCTTAGTCCCTTTTACCTCTTACACTCTGCTTTTCCTAACTCTTCAACCTATCAGCTCCTTAGTATATGTGATGAGGCTGGAGTCAGAGGTGGGAGAGGAAGGGTAATGATATTAAAACGTTTTTCTTATCTCAGAATATCCAGGCTGTCTTTTGGGATAGTTCATTAAATACATAATGAAGATAGCAAATTATTCAATGAAAGTTATTGAATTCACTTTAGGGAATAAAATTATATGCTTTTGTATCCAGAAGTCTCAGCTGTTCTGGATATAAAACATCTCACATCTAACATTGGATGAGCCCCACAATCTGTTTGCTGCTCCTACTGCTGGTCTGTGTGACTATTTTAGTTAAAAGGCAGTGAGAATCTTCACACATGTGGCATTGCTGCGATGAGACAGAGAACAATGCTGGGAGAATTGTCTCAGTTTTCCCTTCTGGAATCCATGTGTTAGCAATGTAACTTCATAAGGAAGCATGTAGGCTGGGTCCTTGGGATCAGCCAGAGGGAGTATAGGAGCCCTGTGCAAACCATCTAGGAATCCAGATTACTTAGGAACCAAAGTTAAAATAAAAATCCTTAGTGTTAAGCCTCGAAGATTTTGATGCTTGCTATCAGGCTAGTTCAGCCGATGCTGACTATTGTACTATCATATTACACCACTCTGTGGGCAGTCTCTGTCTACTCTAGTGTTTTACCTTTACTGGGCTTCTCTTGTGAGCAGAGCTACACTAATCCCCTTAGCTACAGAGAAGTAGGTTGATAGAAAATTTTTTAACTTAGCAAAAGGAGAAACTGTGTTGAAGTTTTTTTTTTCAGACCTTTGAGACCCACAATACGCATTTCCAAGTACCTAACAATCCATTTTCTTTGGAAGAGTAAAGACCCAAGACAGTTACATAATTGTATCATATCTGTAATTACTGATTGAAAATTCCACACAGATTGACAAATATGTTTGATAATGAATATCCTTTCAATTACTTTATATCTCAAATGATAACAAAACTGGAAAATACGTATATAGGCCATAATGAAATTGAATTCTACTCGAGGCAGAGAATATATTAGATAAGAAAGACTGTGAGGATAGGCCTCTAAACTGAGATTGACATCTCCAAAATGAGAAATAGTCATGCATATTTTAACAGGTTTTTGTAAAGAATGGTATCTTCAAGAGGACCCGTGGACAAAATCGTATCTTATATAATGTTCTTTCCTTTCTCTAACATCTTAAGGTGTACTAAATGCAACCAATCACTCTTTACTTCTTTAAGTAATTGTTTCTGTTCTTAGGTTCTAGGATGGCCTGACTTTGCCTTTTTTGCTGTCTCATGAGTTATTCCTCTAATCAAAGAAGGCTCAAAAGTGTGCAAACTGCCTCACCAGTTCAGAAGAACCTTGTGTGCTTGGCAGCTTGTAAGCCAGTAGGATGCAGAGTTCTCTCATCAAACCAGACATCTATCTGAGATTGTAGAATCATGTGTTGTGATTGTGTATCGCACATGTAAATGTCCAGAAGACATCACAACCTTGACATGACTGTAAAAGGATGTTTGACTATGTTTGGAAGTTTGATTCATCTCAGGAAATTTTTCATTCAGTTGCACAGACAAACACTCTTGGGTGTCATTGCCAATGCCCTGCCCACAACTATACTTCCATAGTCAAAGTGCTCTTATCACTTTCTTGTCAACTCTAACCACCTGCCCTTAATTTGTCCCCTTACCTCCATACTGACCTTGCTGCAGGTTCATTTTCCACCAGACAGAAAGATCATCTTTATGTCACATCACACACAATGATGTCACCTGTTCTTTCAGGACGTGAGTCGTCTAAACATCTCTTCTCATGATCTAATCCCTGTCAACCTAAAGACCTCATCTCCCTGCCCTCTGTCTTTCTTGTCTGTGTGTCAGCACCTTAGTCTTTTCTCTGCCACACATGCTGTGTGTTTCTAGGAGTTCTCCCAGTGTGTTTGGAAGGTTGCTCTCAGTTTGTTATAGCTACATTCTTCACATTCGTTCATGTGTGCACCCAGAGGTAGAAACTGAGAGAGCAGAAGTGACTTAGTCATAATTTTTATAGTCTCCCTTTTAGTTTTTATAAAAGACATTTCTTGTTGATGGGGGTTGTAACTGTGTAAATATTTGTTAATTCGGACCTTATTTGGAAAAGGGAAGCTGTATCAGCTAAAGGCTAGATTTCTACGTTTGCTGTCACCGTTCACACTTATATATAATCTTAGGCCAACAGTAAAGGACAATGATCTGTGACATGGCTAATTCAGCCATCTCATGTTAAACCAAGTCTACTATCTAGACTGTGACTTCTAATAACTTCATTACCTAGTTGTACATATGACTGTATCATTGATTGTTTTATTCACTGTAGATGTAAATCATCTTTCGTCCTCTCTATTTGCCAGATTGAGTTAAGTATATCATGCACATGCTGTTTTCTTCAAAAACATGTAATGCTCAGGCCTTTCCAGGTAATCTTCATCTGTGAGCAGTCTGTTGAGAATCTAGGTTGTTATCCTTTTCTACTCTTGTTAAACCTGATTTCATATTTGTACCACAGACAACTAGCAAATGAACATATAAATCCAGCTATTGTTAATTGGAATTCACATTTTTATATGTTAATTAAATATATTAAATTTTTACCTTTTTAAAAGAATTGTAATTTTCACTGGAATATTTAAGCCCAAAATTAAAAATTAAGTGTAGGAAATGACAAGAAATTTCAAATGAGGGAGAGCAAGTGAGAAAAAAAGAGAGATAGACAGAGAGACAGAGAGATGGAGAGACAGGGAGACAGAGAGGAAGAGACAGAGAGAGAACAGACAGAGACAGAGAGACAGACAGAGAGATAGACAGAGACACAGAGATAGATAGACATCGAGAAGGAGAGAGAGAGAGAGAGAAAGAGAGAAAAGGAGAGAGAAAGAGAAAGAGAAAAAGAGGAGAAAATATATAGATAGGCTGATTTAGTCTTTTAGGATTCTACCTGCAGTGAATAGCATGCCTTTTTTTTAACTGTTGAGAAAACTCCAGAAATGTTGTTGTAGTACCTAAACTAGGTGTTCATCAATAGAATAATTAATAAAACAATGGGGTACATATGCACAATGAAATTTCATTTAGTAATAATGATGAACAATGTTATATTTGTTGGAAAATAGGTGCAACTAGGCATTATTATAAGTAAATTAAGTCTGTCTAAAGGCAAATATATTTTCTCTTATTTGTGCATAACAAATTATATACATATGAGTATATATATACACATATATATATACATATACACACATATAAACTAATATGTGTACATACACACACACACATACACACACACACATATTGTCAAGAGCAATAGACAAAACTAGTAGGAATGGTAATGGGGAGAAATGTGAAGGCAGGAATGCATGGGCAAAACATATTCAACATACATTATGAATTTGCCTGGAAGTATCCTGATGAATCTCTAGATAGCTCACAATGAGAATACGCTAATAAAGACAGAAAATAAAGTTATTGTTGTCAAGTCCCACACAGATTCACTGAATGTTTGGGAAGCATAAAACTGTGGTGAACATTTGGGTCAGGCTGTAAAGTTGGGGGAATTAGAATGGTCAGATCAAGTGCACAGAAATTTGAAACCACAGAATATAATTGTCCTTTGGGATTCTAAATATTCATGCATCTGTTAGGTAACAGATTCTGCTAAACATGGCTCATCAAAGGAATTCCAAAATCATGTTGAGGACAAGTTTATAATCCATAAAGGGGATAATTTGTCACTGGGGAAGTTATCCTAGAAGAAATGTAATTCTTTGAAATATTTATACCGTTAAGTAGAAGTTTCTGGAAAAATTATTTCCAAAAATTTAACCTTATTTGCTTCTATTCCCACCTTGCCAAGAGAGAGAAAAATCCAGCTGGTAGGGAGACTGGTTTGAAAAAACCACATTGTGATGTTTAGAAAACAAATGAGTGTTGTTGTTAGTTCAGAATAGTGTGTTCTAAGTGACTTGGAATTGAAGATATTTACTCCAATATTTTTTCTTTGTTCATTTGTTTTTGTTTTGTTTTTGGCTACATTTCACATTCAAAAAGGGTAGGTAGTTTCCTTATTCTTTAGAAATATTTTACTTTCTTAAATGATCCTTTAAGCCATATGTTTCTAGGAGAAATTGGAATGACCAACCCAATCTTGAAAGGATAAGGAGAAACTCTGATCTAGAACTGTAGAACTCTAAAATTTGAAATCTCATACTGTTCCCAGGATATTATCTCAGTGACAAGAAGAGCATCGTTTTTTGCAACAAATACTTGTTAACTGCCTGCTATGCCTTAGGTTTTAAGATTACATGAATGAAGAATACAAGGAAAAATGTCTGGTTTACCAGAAGTCCCTTCTTTCTTACAGGAAAGCTTACAATTAGAGTGCTAAGTCTGCAAATTGGAATGTCTCACATCACTTCTTCCTCTCTCTCTCTTTCACTGTAATCTCTCAGCAAAATATCCTGTGAATATTTTTAAATCTTTTCTTAACATTTTATTTACTTTACGTTTTCAAAGTTTAAGATTGCATATTTGGTATACACTGTATACATTGTGATGTACATATATTAACCTACCCCAAGATATGTGCTGAGATACACTGATCCGTCCATCCATCCATCC
The DNA here is from genome assembly GCF_004785775.1 of Grammomys surdaster. Classification (NCBI taxonomy): domain Eukaryota; kingdom Metazoa; phylum Chordata; class Mammalia; order Rodentia; family Muridae; genus Grammomys; species Grammomys surdaster. Next base: position 3,193,109 of record NW_021604578.1, read on the forward strand.
ATCCATCCATCCATCCATCCATCCATCCATCCATCCA
>NW_021604578.1:3193155-3217455 GCF_004785775.1 Grammomys surdaster
CCATCCATCCATCCATCCATCCATCCATCCATCCATCCATCCATCCACTCGCCCATCCAATTTTCTATCTATCTATCTATCTATCTATCTATCTATCTATCTATCTATCTATCCATCCAGCTATCCATCCAGCTATCTATCTATCTATCTATCTATCTATCTATCTATCTATCTATCTATCTATCTATCCTATCTTTCTATGTTTATGTGTCTACTGATCCTTACTCATTTGTATTGATGGAAAATCTATAGGACACCCTCCTCCCCCAGTTCACTGTGCACATGGGGAGGATGCTCTGATGAAGGGTACAGAGATTCCAAATAGTTATGTCAGAATCACTACAGGATGTATTATGATACAGCCTTTATTCTTTACTTTATGATTTTCTCAGGCGTGTACACAAAATTCTCTCATCCTCTCATCTTCTCAACTCAATTTATTTATTTATTATTAATTTTTTTTTGCTTTTTTTTAATACAGCCTCCTTTCCTGCTTAGAACAGTTTGATTTTCCAGCCCGTAGAACTACTTGCAACATTCATGTTAGAGCCAATATTGGAAAGATTTTGGTTCTGATATGTAGCTGATTTGCCTGCAGATGATTCAATTGACAGTCTTTAAAACCATAGTTACAACGCTACCAGCATTTTAAATAAATCTCCTGGTCACATTTATTTCCCACCAATGATTGTTGTTGTCTATTGGCTGAAGACTATTTAGACTCTTTGTTTCTTTTCTGCCTAGTTGGTACCTTTACATCATGGTCATTTTACTGCTCACTGACAGCTCTATGAGCTATTCCTCAAATTAATCAGTTCTGATAGCTGGCCGATTTAGTCTGTTGTGGGGAGGAAGTTTAAAACATTTGCTGACATAGGTTTGGAGGCCAATGCATAACTCTGACATTGGCAAATTGCAGCAGATTTAGCACAGGTAGAAGACATTAAAGCTCCAACCCCCCTGCAAATTCCCAGGGCTTGCTTTAATGACTTAAGCATAGTCCTACTCTACAGCTCAGATGAAGACTTCTTACTTGTTTTTACAGCTCAGCTCCTTAAGAGAGAACATTCACAATGGAAACCAGCAGCTAGGGTTAGAAAACTTTAAAAAGGAAGCTGTTAGGGCAGCAGTAAAATTTGTCCAGGTAATTTTTTTCTCTTTTTCATTAGGTTCCATTCTTCTTTACTATTATGACTTATCCAAAACAGACTAGCATTGAGTCAGAGCTTTCTGTTTTTTTGAAAATTATGGGAAGTTTGCCTAAGCTCTCTTTTAACTTGTCTGACTGTACTCTGGGCCGGAACTTTAATAATTTTTTTATTAACATTTTCAGAATAAGGACTTCAGAAGAAAATTCTTGAGCTATGTCCTTAGCAAGGTTTTCTGAAAATTTATTGAACGTGAAATCATTTGGATCGTTTTAATAGCTTCATCAGTTTAGAAACATAAGCTCTTACGCTTATGTATTTTTCTTTAAAATTCTTTTTTTTAATAGTGGAAATTTCAAAACATCACCCAAAGTAGAAAGTATAATAAACCTACACACACCCATTCCCAGCTTAAATAACCATCAACATTTGGCCATATGTATTTATGTTTTAATAATGATCATTACTAGGTATTAGCAAATGAAAATCAATTTGCTCTGGGTAGACACTACTAGGAAGATCCCGATGTTTGAGAGGAATTATGACTTTTGAGGCAGTTCATTGTAAGAAAAAAATAAGTAGACCATTGATTATTGTAGTTGTCTGTTCTGTGTAAAATTATAAAATTACTTATTTTAACTTTTTCTGTTTCATTGAAAATGTTAGAGAAGGGTAAAGTTTGGGTTCCCAAATGTTAGCTGCTCCTTTTTCTGCTCCTGACTCAAAGCCAGCATTGTCAGAAGGGAGACAGGTTGGCAAGCTGCCTAAATACCCGTGGGAGTACAGCATCTCATCTGGATGTATATTCTTAAATGGCACCTTAAACATCTGTAGATAATTACTGTAGCAATGCTGAAAATATTAATTAAGAAAGGAGCTAATAATTACCATGTTTGAAATGGGAAGTGATATAATTAGACTTAAACTGTGGGGTTTTTATTTGAAATTGATTAAGACTTTCAATAAATTACTTGGCAAGGAACATTTCCCTATTTTTCCTATTCATCAAAAAATAAATAGGCCCCAATATCAGTTACTTATGGATTCTTGTGTCTGATTCCTTTTTAGTTTAATTGTCTACCTGTGAATTGCTTTATTTATGAAAGTGAAATTTGTCAGACCTGGTCAAATAATCTTGACAAACTGGTGAAATCTGGTTGTGCTTTTACAAAATGTTACTTACTTTGAGCTATGTTTTTCTCTACAGAGTGTTGCTTACAAGATTTTCTACACGCTATTATTTATGCACATTGAACAATGCTTTGAATTTACTCTCCCACCGCCCCCAAGCAGAGATGCTTGTAAGGGTGACGGGAAAAGCAATGCTTTCTCATGCGGAATGATGCCAGCGTGAGTAGCATGGTGCTGACAGGGTATGAGCAGTGGAGCCCTGGTTTCTGGCTCTACCCTTGCTGTGTGGATGGTAATGACTACTGTGAATGACTGCCTGGTCTGACTGCAGAGAACTTAACTGCATCACTCAGCCTCCTTTTGCCTAAGCTATGAGGTCATCATTATTACCTCATTTTTTATTCAGACATAATCCAGGCTGAACTTCAGAAGGCTTTCTGCTTTCTCCATCACAGGTTATTACCCTGACATATAAAAATAACCCATGAGACCTTTTATGAAGCATGTCCCTCTTTGTTTCCCACTCAGTGTGTATTTGAAGCCACATACTGTTTCTCCAGGCAGTAGATCTACAAGATCTAAATCAACCTCAGGGGAAAGATTCAATGGGAGTAAAAATAAGAAAGATGCTATATATACAGCCAAGTATTCTCCACAAAACATTTTAAATGTCAATATTTCTTTCACGATTATCTGTCTGTCTATCTAACTATAGATGTTTACAAACTCTCTTGAGTTACAGCCAGTCTTATCTTGACATCATATGCAAAACCTTATAAAATACATTTGTTAAGATGAATGACCTAGAAAATTTAAAATCTATGTTATGCCATCAATATTAGAAACAACGGTCTCTGACCTGAAACGTCATAATGACCCTGTGAAGTAAGACATTTCTTGGTCAGTCATACTCAGCCCTGTTTACGTGACAGTCTTAATGCAAGGAGATCAGAATTTCTCCAATTTATATTTGCCATTTTAGCCAGCATTTACGAAGAAAAACTTCTTTGTATTCTTATAAATATTCTTATACGTTTGACAGATGGGTAATTTGGATAGAGAAGATATTTAGATTTCATTTTGAGGCTTATGTAACATTTAGAACTTTAGACTATTTCTTTATTCAGTAACTTATTAGGATGTCTAAGAATAGCCCTAGTGGAAAATTTCAAGGAAAAAAGAAAAAAAAAAACATTGTCAAGACTGCATGATTCAGAATGAATGTTAAATAGCAATAACATTGCCATGTTTTGCCCTAAATAGAAATAACTATAATCGAAAGGCTTCCTACTTTCATGCTTATGTATCCTCAAGTGTCAAGCTATTGTATAGAAAAAAATATCTTTTACTCTTTAACTGTACTAGGACCCAAATTTCCCTACCTGACTACTACCTGAAATTCTCTAGAGTGAGATTATTCTGCCAAGAAGCACATATTTCAGTGTTCAAAGAGCTGCCCTGTACCCTGAAAGTGACCGTTCCTACTGTGGGTGCACCTTGTCGAATCTGGCTCACTCTAGGGTGCTGACCTCTCCAGAAACACTGAGGCTTAAGTGAACAACTTTTGTTTTATTTTTCTTTGTTTTACTAGAGGTTTGTGAAAAAGCCTTCGCAGTTCAGAAAACACACCCACTTCAGTGTCAGGTACAGATGCCAATGCCTCCTGCCATCTTCGGTCAATAAGGAGTTTTCACGGTCGTTGTTGTCCCTGGACATCTCCAGCTTCCCTTCAACCTTCCTCCAAGTCTCCTGTCTTATTACACGCCAGTACCATATGTCCTAAGCTGCACATCATTGAGCAGAGTGACAGTACGTTTTTGTTCTTAGTTATGTACTACTTACTGAGTCATACACTCGGACCTGGGCTTTCTCAACCTTGGAGTTAAAAAACTTATACCATGAAGCTGCATTTCTTAAAAAACAGCCATCACTTCAGGGGTGAATTATGCCATTTAGTTGCAAGGCAGAATCAATGTTAGGTCTTGCTTCTGGTGTCAGTATTACTTTATCCAGTACATGTGGGGGTTTCTATCCAGGAAAACCTCTGTATTGCCTCGTGGGTACAATATTTTTAACCACTCAATATAATGCTCACATTGGAGTTGGGTGAACGCTATGAATGGATAATGTAATTCTATTATTGTTTTGGTTAAGCTATGAGTGGCATCTTACCATCCCAGATCCTACAGAGTTTTTGTCCCTTAAAAGTCACCAGTTCCATTCTGGTGCTGTCTTTTCTCTCAAGATGTGATCTTTTTACAACTGGATACAATGTTATTTTTGTTATTTTTTCCACTAAATTCCCTATAGATTACTGTTCAGTCTTCTTGGAAGATCCTTCTGCTTCATTCTGAGATTCTTCAGTCTTTGGATCTTAGCTTTTATGTTTATTCTTAATTTTTGTTTGACTATAGCAAAGATATGGCCCTGATATATCTCTATTGGTACAAATATTTCTCATTTGTAGCTTTTTTCATTTCATACCACTCATTTTGGAAGCAGGGTGACTGTCAGGCTGTTGGGAGAATCTAAGCATGCTTGCTGAGTGTTGCCAGTATGCCTCCACTAAAGGCTTCTACAGCTAAAGATTTTTTTCTCTGTATTGTTATTTTCTTCCCTCACAGATCATTCCAACCCAGGGGTGCAATACCTCTTCTTTGTTGATCCACGCATTTATTGTTTATTGAAAAATTCCGTACAATATATTTCAATCATACTTTCCCTACCCCATCTCTGCCCAGATCTTCCCTGCTTTAAAAAGCACATTTCATCTCCTCTATATTCCACAGCAGTGTTTCCTGTATGTTTACTGCAGAGATCAGATCTATTTAGAACTCTGTAATACACACTGGACTCCTCAAGCTTTTGGGAGGTTTTGCATAACTGCTTAATCTTTGGGCTTTGCCTCCTCCTGTTACCCTCTTAGCCCATACCATTTCAATTCTAGTAACTACTTTTTAATCTGACATCTTAGGAGGTGTTTCTTATTTGCTCAGGTTCTGTGTATAAGTCTTGCTTGCCTATACTAAAAAAAAAAAAAAAAAAGCATCCAGTCATCAAGCAAGTCCTTCTTTTATGTACCTAAGCACTTACTGTCTAAACCTTTACTTTGTTTTCTTTAGAACTGCGGACTGAACCTCAGTACTTGTGCATGCTATGCAAGTGCCCTACCACTAAGCCATGTTACCAGCCTTTATTTAAGTCTTTTTTCAAATTTCAATTTCTGTGAGAAAATTGTCCTCATTCTAATGGTTTCATCTAGATAAATGCTGATGACAGACACAGTAAATGATGGCAGTGATATTTATGCTTTAGTCCCTGGAATCTTCGAAGGTACTAGGTAACATAGTAAGGGAAATTTAAAGTTGTAGATAGAATTAAAGTTGCTAAACATCTGAATGTGGGATAGGGAGTCTAGTCTAGATTATCAAGAGCCCTATTTGGCAAACCTCTTTCTCCAAAACTTTTATATTATTATTAATAGCAGTAGCAAAATTACAGTTGTAAACTAGCAAGGTAACTAATCTTATGGTTGGGGGGTCACCTCAACATGAGAAACTGTGTTAAGATGCAGGTTACAACATTAGGAAGGTTATGAACTATTGATCTAGGTGGGTCTGATATGATTGCCAAGGTCATTACCTGTGAAATAGGAAGGGAGGGAATTTCAATCACAGAAACACAACATAAGAAAGTTTTATTGAAGGTTGCTGTCTTTGAAAATGGAAGGCACCAAAGGCTAAGGAATGCTGCCAAAAACTTCTTGGAGGTTTGGAAAGCCATGCAATTAATTTCCTGAAGAACATCCAGAAGGAACCTTCCTAATGGTGCGACTTTTAAACATAGTTCCTCATGTTGTGGTGACCCCCAATCACAAAATTGTCTTTTTGGTACTTCATAACCCTAATTTTGCTGCTGTTATGAATTGCATTGTAAATATTTGGTGGGGCGGAATAGAGGTCTGCCAAAAGGGTCCCAACATATAGGTTGAGAACCACTGGTTTACATCAAGATGGTGAAAGCTCATATGAACTCACAGCAGCTGAAGCAGCATGCACAGGGTCTGCATGGGTCTGCACCAGGTCTTTTGTATGTATATTACGGCTTCCTGTTTAGTGCTTTTATGGGACTTCTAAGTGTGTGAACAAGTGGATAGATGTTCTTGTGCCTTCTCTTGGATTCTTTTCTTTCTGCTTGTTTGTTCCATCCAATTTCAATGTGCTATCTCTGTTTTATCATATCATATCGTATCATATCACATCATGTATCATATCATCATACCAATCATCCCTTTGAAATCTATTTGTTTGCTAATGAGAGGCAGAAAAGGAATGGAGTTTTGATGGAAAGGGAGATGGAGAAGAAGTGAGAGGAATCAAGGGAGGGAAACCTCAATCTGCATGGAAGAAAAAAATTTATTCTCAATAAAAGAAAAATAAAGGAGAATTTTAGGAAAAAAATCTCAATTCATTATAAAAATCAGGGGAAGTTATAGCACTCATTAGGCTATTGAAGAAGAGAAGATACGTTCTACCCAATTATAACAATTGCAGTATATTTCTGTTATTTATTTATTTATTTATTACTTCTGTTATTTTTGGCTTGTGACTGTTCATGCACTTGAATTCCAGAATGTTTCACTAACTTCACATTGACAGAATGCAAAGTGATCTGCAGAGCCTGAGGGTCACGGACAGAGAAGGAGTTTGTAGTTTGCAGGTTAAATGTTAAACAAGGAGATTTAAATATATTTCCTTCAGAAGGGCTGTAATTTATAGAAAATAGGAAGATTCAAAAGGAAACTGGTCTAATGTCTTTTAGATAATATCAAATGTTTATCAAGTTCTGCTGTTCAGATAGGTCTGTGAATGAAGCCAAAGAAGGAGATGTCTTGTGGAAGGATGAGACCCAAAGCATATAGGAATCTGCTCTATCTCCTCACAAGCTGTGGCACCTAATCTTCACTGTCAACTTGATTTGGAGTCCTCTAGGAGAAACCACCTCTTCCAGGGTGTTTACTGAAAGATTTTAGTGAGGATGGACCATCCACCCTGAATGTAGGGCCACTGCCATTCTAGGTACTAGAGATTTACAAATTTGAATATGAATGGAAAACAGAATAATGCTAACCCAGATGTGAGCAAGTTCTATAGCAACATCTTCCCTATCACAAGAGACTGCCTCCTCACAAATTTAGACTGGATCCAAACTCTTTCTCCTTTAAGTTGCTTTTTGACATGGACTTGTTAACAACGATGAAAAAAGTAATTACTATAAAGTCCTCCAGAATACGTTTTGAGTGTGGGTTAGAGCCTAAAATCTGACTCAGGAGCAAAATATGTATCAATGAACCTATTACAAAGCAAAAAAAAAATTCCCAAAGTATATCACAAACATAAAACGTTATAAAATGGAATGGAGGCAATAAATGAGAGTGAACACAACAAGCTTTTGTGTAACATGTGAAGAGACAATCAAATCTCTCTCAAAAATGTGCCTTTATTATCTTTTCCACCTCAGATCAAGCCGCCAAGGGATTTAGAAACACATACTACATTAAATACATAATTATTGACGTGTTCATTTTACTGTATCCAACTGAACAATGTCTCTTTTTCCCTCTTACCTGTTCTATGCCTGAATATAAAACATGCAGCGTATGATCCCCACATTTCCATGTTTGAAAGTCATGCTGTTGTGGTTGGGTCTTCCATTCATGCACAAAACACCTTCACACCCCCTAGTCTTTCAATCTTTCCATAAAGTCCCATTGTCCCCAGCACATTTGAGTGCTTTGCTGGACCAAAGCATCTCCTTATGGTCCTTCCGCAAGAATTTTCCATGTGGAAATGTAGTTTATAGAAGGGAATTTAGTTTTCATCCATTTTGGTGCAGACTTGTGTTTGCTGTGATTCTACTAGCACAGGGACAAAGAGTAGTGACATTGGAAACCCCAGTGGGGAGTGCGCTATTGTATAAATGAGACAAGAACTGTCTCTGTATGTTGTAGAATAGCAAGAATTTAATCTTATCATTAATTTACTTCATTTATCATAAATTATTTTGGAGGCTAGCTCCCTTGAAAAATTAAGACCTATTCTTGCCATAGGTTAGTTTCTGGGCTGTAGGATGTATTTTAGTAGTACAGAATTTGTTTAGCTTGGACAAATTTCTGGATTCGAATTCTAGTATCAAAACAAAAGAGCTCAAAAATGGTGAATATCTGCAGATATCCACTGATGACATATACTCTTACTATGTATTAAACAGTATCTCTAAAAAACTGGTGTCCGGTGAATGACTCCTAATTTGGCTAGTAGCCAATTTTTGGAATTGTAGTTGAGTTCGCTGATATTTAAGTTTCTCGCTATCTTCTTTGGCGTAGAATATTTTTCATACTAGAAGATTTCTCACCTAGTGAGGAACAAAAGAACATTTCTCTTTTTGTCTAAAGCTGAAGCCAGAATTTGAATTTCTGGCCTTTTTACCCTCTTCATGATATTAGAATGATTGGTTTTATAGGACAGCATCCTTCACTCTGGTAGCAATTATTCACTATTATTGGGTTGTTGTGGGCTATTTGATTATTGTCTATCTCTGGTAAAAAATTTTTCTTTCTCTTCTATTGTATCCTGAAAAGACTATTCAATTTTGTCATTAACTAATATTGAACCACTGTAGGGCCATAAAGCCCAACTCAGAGAGCTGTGGGCTCTCAGCCTGAACATTCAGCTGTAACCCCCTAGTTTACTATTTTCTCTTTGAGGGGGAGATAGTGTGGGGGAAGATGGTGGCTGGGTAAGGAAATCTTCCATAGCACTGAAGAGAAAGGTCTTTACCAGCACAGAATTATGGAGCCCAGTCTGGGACAGACCTTTATGGAGGAAGAAAGATAAAGTTCTTTGATATGCTTGTAGCATCTGATGCAAAGTTTTATCATTGTTCCCAAATCAATTATCTATTAGAGATCAGAATGTTTTTTTGTCATGCTAGGCACACATAGAAAAAATATGGTATTTAGCACACTTCAGCATATTTTTACTATAGATCATATGGTATCTGTGTCTATGAATGGGATAGATTTGCTATAAAGAATTCCACCAGAGAATCTCTGTGTAGAACAGAGATTTTATTAATCTTGAAAAATATGTCTCTGTATTACTGCTGACCAAAGTCAAACTAGAATGTTAATCAGGAAGACAAAATAAATAGTACCTATTTGAAATTAGTCCATATAACTTAAATAATTTTGAAGGCCAAAAGAAGAACATGTTAAAATATAACATTTTCAAGTTTCAAGACAGTTAAATAAGTGGCTGGAGAGATGGCTCAGAAGTCAAGAGCACTTCCTGCTCTTCTGGAAGATCTATGTTTCATCTCCAACATTCACAAACATTCCCTACATCTGTAACTCCAAGAAAACCTAACACACTTTTCTGGCCTCTATGGGATGCAAATAGCGAGCAGACACACATGTAGAGTAAAAACCATAGGCAGAGCATAAAGAGAAAAATACATAAATAAAAACGTTTTTTAAAAAGATAGTTAACTTTCCTATAGTCTTGATAAATGGGTTGATTTAATGTACCTTCTTTTTTATTTTAAAATAAGTCCAAATAATAATATGGATTATCACCACTGTATAGTGTGAATATACATGAAGCACTCCAAGTACAACTAGAGATGGACAAAAGGAACTTAAAGTCTTTCCTGCCATTTCCTATGTTGCAATAAGTCTCCAGCCAATTAACCTAGCTTCTTGATGCATTGATGAATTGATCTAGCTTCTTGCTTCTTGATGATTGAGGATGACAGAGACCACTTTAGGAACAAAATGATGAAAGAAATGTGATTGGTGAGTAAGAAGAATAAGTGAATTCCAGAAGAAACAGTATTCTCCTTCAGCCGTTGTTCTTAGGAATATTTTAAGTCCATAATTCTCTCTACTCAAGGCCCAACACATCATCAATATAGATGATAGGTCATCTATAGCATATATATATATATGTCATATATATGACATATATATATATAGTATAGAATAATTATGTACAATATCAACCTAGTATATAATCATTTAAAAGACTAGGGAAAGTAAGACTTTACTTATTACCTATTGTATAAAAAAATTCCACAAATGATTTTAAAAAAATATAAAAGGAATATCATCATTCAGAATCCAGCCAGTAAAAAAGAACTCATATTGATCTTACTCATTTCGATAAACACCTTGCAATGTTTATGTGACTTTAACATAACTAGCAGTGGTAACCATGAGTTCTTGACTTGTGTGAGTAGAAGCAACTCCACAGACTATGCACACAATATTCTCGTAGTACTTGTGTATACACATTCCAAAGAGCAGAAAGAAAAGACATTCAGACTCAACACCAGACAAATAAAATGGAACTTTAAGAGACGACTAAGTGTTTTTTGAAACCCCACTTTGAAAATAATTTGGCATCTGCTCTTGCTTCTTGACTCTTAGTAGCAAATTATAAATGACAAAATCTTCATCACCACTCAAGTTTTAGAAGGCATCATATGTAACAAAAACTTTTAACTTAAATATTGAAGTGAGTACAATTTTATAAAGAATATACACAGAAATTTATCCTAAAGAATGATCCATGTAACTATGTGTTATTTTACTGTTTGTAAATAGATAATTTGATTTGCAATCAAGTGATAAAAACTACATAGAATAATATCTGGATATATTCAATTTAAAGAATTTCTTGTGAAAATTATGTGGAAATCTGTTTAGCAGCTAGGCACCAGATTGCACAGTAGTTGACCATCTGATTGAATCTATGACAAGAATCCATGTAATTGGATATAAGGTGATTTAAAAATGCACTGCCTAGTATGTGTGTACACTTGATTTAAGCCTATCAAAAATAATATAAATTTTAATTTTAAGTCTCTGTTACATACAGTGTTCTCTCAGGTCACACAATACGTTCTTATATATTAAACCCACTTTCTGATCAACAGCAATCATATGAACCTCATAAAATATCCCTGTGTGGTTTTGAAATCTATTGATGTTCAATTTTTGGGTCTTCATTTTCCTAATGGAATACCTTAAGAAACGATCAAGACAATTTACTGTTTAGAGTAAATGTAATGCAGAAAAAGAATGTATGACTAAAATGCATTTCATTGGAATTCAAATCTCCAAAACATACTTCTAGAAGGTACTTCCATAACTGTTAAAATTCAGTGTTGTAATTAGTACATCAATGGCTTAGAACAAGGAGAATCATAAACAATAAGATACTCAGTAGATTGTGATGATTAAAAGAAGTTGGATCATTTTTAGTTTCTAACTTGATAAAAGTCTATAGCGAGAGATATTTTTGATGCTTTAAAATTTGCAAATTCACTATAATGTAATTTAATTTTATATGCTAGAAACTGAAAATAGAAATTGTTGATGGATACATTGTTTCCCAGAGAAGGTCTGTGAATAGCTTAATTCATCTTATTTCCAAACTTCGCGTGTTCGAACAAGCTGGTCTTTGTCTTAATTTTCAATCTTACAATAATGGAATTGTTAGTAAATCGTAATGCCGGTTATTTCTGTCTGATTTAACTTACAGTCTTTATTGACTCATGGAGAAGTGGAGGTTTCTCCTCTCGCTAATAATTATATCGTTCTGGTTGTTGGAATTACAGGGTCGCTGCTTGGTTCAAAGCTGGTCAGGGCAAGTTTAGTGATGTTGGATTTATTACCACTGACTCGTCTGAGGTCTACCGCAATCTCTAAAGTTGTGACAGAAACCCCTTACCTTATACTTTAGCAGGTTAAGAGGACAAGAACACAGACCGGTACAAACAAGGTTTAGGAGCGCTTATTTCTAAAGGAGGAAAGGTGCTTAGTTGCTATGTGCATTTAGAAACCCAGATGCGGTTTAGGCATCAATTTTCTCAGACGTAAAACACAGAATAAGTTTCCTGAATTTTACGCTTATAATTTGCCAAAGGGAAAAAAGCCAATACTTTTTAGGCAATAAGAATAAAGATATTTTTGTGTTTGAGAACATTTTTTTTCCTGTAATATTTCCTTCCAGACCTTTCGTCCAGACTTCTGCTTACAACAACAATATTTTAAGTATTGTGACTTTATCTGTCTCTTTCACCTCCCACTTTTCTATCATTCTCTTTCAAAAGATTTTTTTCTTCTTCCAATTTCCCATGAGGGACTGAAAGAATATTATTTAGTCTTGGCTTTTCCCTCCACTTTATTCAGCAAAGCTACTGACTGGAACAAAAGCAGCACTGTACCTGCTTCTGCTCTCCAGAAACAATGACAAGCGCCCTGATAAGATTAGATGCAGTTTTAAATGCAGCGGGGACAAAGCCTCCTTCCCTCCCTCCCACTCACCCTACCCCTCTTCCCCCTACTGTAATTCCACCACAGCCTGTAGTTGCTGAATCCCAGCCCAGCGCCAGACTGCCCGGTAAGTGTCACCTCGCAGGCCAGAAACACGATCTGCATCATTTTCAAGCTTGGCAGACATTTTGTGGAAGGAAAAAAAAAGAAAAAAGAAAAGAAGAAAAAAAAGGCCATCTTTGAAAGCAGACACAAGCAAACTTTATACATTCCAGTTTTATAGCTTCGGGAGTGACTTAAATTTCAAATCGTCAAACAAACACAAAGCTCACAAAGAAAACCATGTTGACGACTTGGATCAGAAACCCTCCCCCTTTGCTTTTCATTTCGTTCTTTGGGCAGCGAATGTCTTTTTACAGCCGTGACAGGCTGCTCTGTAGAGGACACATCGTGTTTTCAGCTAGTGACTGTAGGACCCCAAAGGGCTGCTATGCCCTGGCTGAACCTTTTCGTATGCTGCTGTCTACTAAGTAACATTCTGCGGTTCCTCTAGGATCAAAACATCCTGACTAAGGCATGGTGCCCCAGGAAGGGAATTTACTCTTGACATCCTATTGCCCCCCAGTTGAGTTCCTGTTTTTTCCTGAGTTTGTATTTTTCCTTCCCTGGCTTGCTGTATATATATTGAACCTGCTCAGTAAAGGCATTGACATTCTCCCACAACGAATGACCAGAGTCTGAGTATTTCTTTAATCCCCCAGGCCTACGCCCGAGCTCGATACCGCAGGCAGCGCTGGCGCTGTCAAGTGACCAGAAGCAGAGGTGCACATGATTCTTCATGGATCTAGGAATGTACAACATGTCTTCCCGCAGTTTGTAAAAATGTAACCAGTTCTTGGACACATCTGAGCTAAGTCCAAGAACATTCTGCTTTTTTCTGCTATTTAAGAAAACGCTTACATGTATTTACATTTTACATGTTATTTTTCTTCTGCCTTCAAAATGCTGTGGACTCCTGTTAACATTCAGTGATAGGGAAATTTTTTTCTTTTCTGTTCAGTATTTACCTAACTACCTGTCTTTACCTATTATCTGTCTACTGATACCTACTATCTCCCTGTCATCTGTTTTTCTATCAATCATCATTTTCATAAACAGTAAACAGTTGTTCCACAACTTTGAAAGAGTCTTATCTGAGCAGCAATGAAAATGTGTTTGATTATCCAGAAGCAACTCCTTTTGCCCACAGAAACCCTTTCATAAAGGATCATAATAAGGCTGATCTTTTATGTAAGTTGAAACACTTAATTTGAATTATAGAAAGAGTTTGTAAGATACGGTGTCTATTTTGTAGGATGGATATGATCTTAATTTATCGTTGGAAACATTTTTTTTTTAAACAGAGGGCATGCCCACATGCTGAAACACAGTCAGATGTTGAAAGAGGATAAAGCTTCGGATTGAATTTGAGAGGCTTGCTAATCTCTGAACTTCTGATCCCGTAGCAGTGGGTGTTTTTGAGTAATACAAGAGGAAAATTTTCTATACTCATCTAGTTATGGAAATTAGTGGCATTTTGAATTTGGAGCCTTCTCATAACCTGGTACACAGACTGCGTGGGCACACAGTTATTACTCTTTTCTCTTTTTTTGTCATAAAACTTCAAAAAACTAGGAAAATGCCTTCAGACTCTATTACAACACATCCTAAGTTTATATGCTGTGCCTCTCTAGGGAAAGGAAGAGCCTAAGGAGAATTTACACTGAATCCCATTTTAATAGATACGGCTAAACATCGCTATAGCATTATGTACCATCAATTTAACGTAGTGTTGTATTCTACATCATGCACCATTGTACAGTGTTGTACACAAGTCTACACTCAAGAATAATGAACCATGCTGGCTTTCCCATTGTCTTGCAGTGAATGAAAGTTTTCCCCCTCCTTCTTTCCCTCCCTCTTCAACTCTCCCTTTCCCCTCCCCTCTTCCGTCCTTCTTCCTTCCTTATGCTTTTCTGTTTTAAAATCTACCCATGTATGATCATTGTCTTCACTATCCATATTCAATCAAATAAGAATGATTCTCCAGACAGCCCCTTGGTAAAGTGTTCTTGGTATTTCTAACACCACAGTAATCTTCTCTGGTGGCTTCCCATTTTGTTGTTCTTCCCCTTGGTTTCCTAGACACCACACATTCACATACACCTACCCCCAAGCTCCTAGCTTTCTAATTTCCTGCAGTATACAGAAAGTCTCCTGGGTGCTGGGGATTTGAAAAGAGGTAACTATACGATAGTGAATGTTCCTGAGAAGTTAATTGTACGTTGACAAGAGAATGAAAGGAAGGAGGAAGAGGGGAGGAGGAGAGGAAGAGGAGGGAAGGAGAGAAAGGGGAGGAGAGGAGGAGGAAGGGGAGCAGGAGGATGGGAAGGGGGAGGAAGAAAGAAGAAGGAGGAGAAGGAAAAGAAGAAAAGAAGAAGAAGAAGATGAAGAAGAAGAAGAAGAAGAAGAAGAAGAAGAAGAAGAAGGAGGAGAAATATTTAAATACTTGTTTATAATTGTTCCTTATTCAGGACCTGAACAGATCAGAATAAGGCTTTCAATGTCTTCACCTGCCTGTGAGAAACTGGGAAATGAATGGGAGCTAAACACACTGTTAATATATTAGAGTGTTGCTCATTTCAACACTTACATTTTACCTCTTGCTTAGAAAAATGAGATAGATGTGGCAACTGTGGCTAACAAAGACTACAACTGAAAGAGATTCATTCTACATTCAGAACATATTATATTCTTTGTATTCAGAATATTTTAATCACATGGAAGCGTGTTATCGATAAGATTAGCACTGGTTGTATTGTCTAGAGTTAATTCTAACCCAGAAGATTTCAGCACATTTCTTTTTCTGATTTTCTATATTTTGACATGTACCATTCTGAACATAAAATTTATGAAAGAAAAGAAATCAACTAATAACTTACATGCCAGTACATATAGATTCTTGAAAAATGAAATTTAGACATAGTTTAAAAAATTGATGTTCTTTTCCCTCTACTTATATGTTCTTATAAAAATCAAAGATGATTATGTGACTCAGAAAATTCATAATTAAAGACTCTCTCATTCTTCCTATTGCATTATTGTTATACTCATGGTAAGTTATTAATTAATGCATGTTTATTATGATATCACCCATAAACAAAAAGAACAAAACTAAGAACGAATCAGACTTAGTTTATTTCTAATGTTTGATACCTCCCTTCAACATTTTTATTCAAGTGTCTTCACATCCTTCACCATCAGATCATACTGTGAATAGCAGTTTTAAATATAGGGAGAGCTTTTCCCTCCCCTATCACTGACTAGAAACCTTGTGCCCCTGGCAAGGCTCAATTGTTAGCCTCCATGTTCAGCATAATTGCAAATTCATCTTCCTTCTCTGTATTCCTCTCATGCCTTGTGTGTGCATGTGTGTGTGTGTGTGTGTGTGTGTGTGTGTAAGTGAAATTTACCACCCTGTATAGAATGACATCATTCTGGATCAGGCCTCAGACTCTGCCAGGCAAATGGTATTTATAGTCAAATCTCTAGTGGGCTACATTGTGTGCTCTAGATGAAAGAGCTTCTAGATGGCATAGACTGTTTCGGGAACTATAGTTTTCTTAAGGAAGCAAATTCTCCCAATGTAGCTGCCTGGTTGAGTTCCTTAGTCAAACCCAACCCCAGCCTTGTGAGAAAGGGCATGAACCCAGATGGAAACTGGGATTTCTGCAAAAGCCAACTTGATGGAGTGACTGTGGATTTTGCCAAAAAGCCCCAGCTAGTAGAAGTATTCACAATTTCCTAAGAGAAAGCATCTATCAGTTGACAGTTTGGTTCAATAAAAGGGCAGAAATGGCAAAATAACTGTGGCTATTCCAAGAAACTGCCTCATCAACATAAGCATCTTTGTTCATCCAGGGACAGAAATGACTACTTTCTTAAGGAAAGCTTGAGTCACTCTAAACACAGAAGCTTGGCTATGGAATTCACACTGAGTGAGTGAATCATGCTCGGACATGGTTGTGCAGTGATTACCTCTGTAGTTCACTCTAGCTAGTAGCTCTGAGAAAACGAAGCTTTGGACCTTTCGTGGGCTCCAACCATTAATAGATGAGGTAGATTTTGCAGTGGGCCAACTCAAAGGTGTGGGGCAGAGCCAGCTCTCAAGACACTGGGGTTAGGTCTCCTGACAACTGGAGGTGGCAAGGAGCAGAAGCAGGGAGGGCATTGCTCCTGCTATTGAGTCCCCTCGTGGCTGAGGAGTGGCTCTTCCATGATCATGCTCCCTCGGGAAGGCTTACTGGATCCCCTATTTAAAATCTATCTTATTTTTTCCCAAAGCTTTATTTGCCACCGAGGAGGGCTTGATCATAGATATAGCTAAAATATAGAGCATATCACAATTCATAAACAGTCAGACATTTAATTTTATAGCAATTCTAGAAACCCAGAATAATTATTTCTTTTTCATTGGTTAAAAAAATGGGTGAAAAATATTAAATAATTTTTCTAATTTAACTAAAACAGGACAAAAAATTGGTCAGTGATTAAAAATAAGTCTACAGAAACTGCTTTTCTCTTAATTTTAGGCAAAATGTGATACTCATGGGTATTTGGGGGTGATACATGTCAGATGGACAGCCAAGCCTCTGTCTTCAAAGATTTTATATTTAACTGTGAGTAAAGAAAATCATACTTGTAAAAGACATAAATCATAGGTAAAAGTGTAAAATAATACAGGACATGTTATAGGCACAAACTCTGAGGTCATGGGGATGGAGTAACCGTATAGCCCTGCGGTTAATGCTATTAATACTGGGGATATTGCTTTCTCAATGCAGAGAGGTGTTGGGTGACTACCTCGAGTGACTAGAAAGTCTCTATAGAACAGCAGCAAGGGACCAGGAGGAGAAAAGTGGGGTGTCTTTGAGCAGTGTCTGAGCAGTGGAGAGTTTCAAAGAGAGGCAGCTGGCTTCAGAAAGTCCTATATTACTATTAGTGAAATTAAAATTGCTGTAACGTGTTTATTAGTTAATGATGTTATTTCTCATAAGACCATCTAGATGCATCTTTGCCACGATGTTAAATAGTAGATAGGTGCCTCAGATGGTAAGGCATAAGCTTAGTGGGAGGTTTTTTTGAGCCACTGTAGGAAAATAGAAACTTCACTTGTAGCATCTCCGTTCCTCCAGTGGGGCTTGCTGTAAATTGTACAGGACTGTATCTCCCTCTCTAGAGAAGCAGCGAGGAACAGGAGAATGCCATACTCTCCTTTAGGCAATGCAAAGCGATACCCTCTGAAGTCGGGTGTTATTTTACAACAGACCTGCAGCATACATTCCCACAGGTGTAACAGTGATCTGCAAAGAAAGGATGATATATATATACATATATATCATATGTATGTATGTATGTATGTATGTATGTATGTATGTATATATGTATATATATGTCACTGAAGTTTTTGAAGTAAAAATTACTTTCAAAATTGTTGTCTTCAGACCTCCTGTGTCAGGGTAGAAACAATCTACATGGACAGTGATGAATTTAAAGGTCAGGGGTGCCTTACCTCGCTTGTTGTTCGTGGACCGAGGATAAGAAGAGGTTACATGGAAATCTCTTTTCCCATGTAGGTGGCAGTTTCTCAGGTCAGATGGAGGAAATACTCCAGGAAGTTTTTCCGTAAGCGCTTTTAACTTTTTACGCATTTAAACACAGAGACCTAAGGTGTGATTTTTTTCCAGTTGGTTTGGGAAGCAAGAGAAAGACAACGCTTAAACATCGCATCCACTGATTTAGTCGCCAGTCTTTATCCCTCCTGGGTCTTATCCGATTAGCTCAAGGTGAGAATTGTGCATATAAAATAAGAATTTCTAAAGAAAACATTTAAAGACACTAATTGTTTAGACCTTATCAGTATCTTTAATTATTGCCATTGAAATTAAATATTTGGGGAACCGGAGAGATGATTGCTCAGTGGTTAAGAGCACTTGTTGTGTCTCCAGAAGTTTTTGACGGACACTGAACTCTGGCTCAGAAGACTTAGGACCACCTGTATCTATATCTCTAGGGGATTTGACACTTTCTTCAGGCCTGCGCAGGTACCCACACACATGTGGCACCCACACATTAACACATAAATAAAAACAATCATTTTTTAAAAAGAAATTATATGTTTTGTATGAGATCTCTGGCTCAGTCTTTTTCATGTTTTATGAAATGTTGACGTTGCTAGTGAACATTGCTTTCTGAATGACGGAAGTGTGCCATGACATTTACTCCTACCTGAGGCTGTGAATATATCTTTAAAATTTGTCAGATACTCTAGTGAGTGGAAGTTGACAGGGGTTTCATCCTCACCTTCTCATTAAACTCGCTGCATGTGACATTATTCAGTCTGTTGAATTTCTTCGTATTTCAGTTATTTACGTGTGTAACAGTATCAGTAAAGTTCTTCCTGCCACATATTAGCAGATGTGCAGCTTGGTCTTCATGCAGGTCCCCCAACATCTGGAGCAGGGGCTGTCCCTGACTCTGTTGTCTACCTGCCTGTGGATTCTGGTTCTCTAAATGGACCACATTGTTTGGTCTCCATGGGAGAGGGTATGTGTAGTACTGCAGTGGCTGGAAGAGCCAGGGTAGGGTGGGGTGAGGAGGATGGGGAGTAGTGTATGTGGAGTGATGAAGGAAAAATGGGTGGGGGGATCTGCACGAGAGGGTACTGGGAGTAGGGAGGCTGATATTGGGATGTAAAGTGAATAAACAAACAAACAAACAAAAACAAAGGTCTTCTTTAAGATTTAGCTGGGAGTATCAGAACATGTCTGTAATCTGTATTCTCTGGAGTCTGAAGCATGAGGATCATATATATATATTTGATTCTGTAACTCCTAGATGCTTATTTAAAACTGAAAATATAAGTCATCCCTGTGGATGTTCCAAGATACATAATGGATCCTGTAGCTGTTTCCTGTTAATTTGGAATGCTAAAGAAACTTATTTATCTTCAAGCAACCCTGATTTCCCTGTACATGACGCAAGAATGGTGATATGTGTAGAACTGATTTCCAGCAGTGTCAGTGAGCTCAGTGCTGGCAAAATAGGCATCGTCGGTGTAAAGGACACACACTTTCACTGACTTGATTAGCTTGTGAACACATCAGTTGTTAATCTGACTTCATTTTTTTTAAAACACACACCATCTAAGTAGTATTAATAAATTCTTGTTCTTCAAAATTCTCAAATAATAAGGAAATTAGGCATCTTCGTGGTTTCTCTTAACTGTAAAGAGGTTCATTTTCTAAATTTATTAGACATACTTATAGGGTATCATATAATGTATAGATTTCATAGTGTCAAAATCAAGTTAAATATTGATCTCTTTAATTGCTTATTATTTATTTGTGGTGAAACTATCAGGATCTGTTTTAAATTCTCCAAGATAAATCATTTGAGAGCTGAAATGTTAGATTTTAACTGCATTTCAGAGTTATTAAAAATAAACTATTTATCTACACCTGCAATACATAGTATTTGCTCGGCAATCAGTAAAATATTCTATTGCCTTCTTCATAGAATGAATTTCTTAGTCTCTAAGCATTTTAGAGTAAGAGTCTTTAAGTATTTACATTTATAAAAGTGAGTCAAGTTATGTTTGTTTTAAATGATTTGCCGTATTGTTTTATGACAATTAGATGATTGTATTTGTTTTATTAAAATTTAGAAATTTTTTCTTTAAATTTACAGTTTTAATAAGTGTAAGTTTGTTTAGCTTCCTTGTCATTAGGTTTTAGCGGAAGTTATGTATATACATATACATAAACACACACACACACATATATATATATACATATATATATTTATATATGATATATATAAATATTCATCCTATCTTCTAGGTATTTCTCTAGTGCCTATAATATTTAAATATTTTCATTATTTTTGAGAACTTTTTTGTTCTATTTGTCTTCTCTCCAGTCTAAAACCATGAGTCATATTTACTATGATTTTGGAAATAATAAAAGTCATTCATCTTCAAGGGCATTAGAATGAGGGTCTTGGCAGATTTTATTTACTTTCGACTATATGTAATTTATTTTGTCTTTGAAGAAGCTAGCTGAAGTTCTGTGCTAGGTTTTATTAGATACAAAACAAATACTCGATTGAGCTTAGAGTGGGCCTTTAGAGAAACCATTCAGCCGTGAAAGCGAATGCTCATGCATACACTTGCTCACATTAATATTGGTTATTATAGGAGAAGTTGTTAAGGAACATAGAAAATGAATTCCTGGAGAAAGCATCCTGTACAGTCACTCAAATGTTTGTACTACAAACAAAAGAGGCTTAAGAGCCACTGAAGATATCAAATACAAGCTTTGTTATGAGACAAAACAGGCACAGCATTTCTTTCAGAACTATGGTAACATTTTTCAAGTTGACGATGAAAGGATTTCCCTTCTGTTGGTGACACACAATATTTTCTCACTGAAAAATCCTTGACTTAGTTTCAAGATCAATTATCCCCATTAACAGTGATGAATTGCATTTAAAGTTTTCTCGATTATTCCTATTAACAGGGGGAAAACTTGCATTTAAGGGTTATCATTTAAATTACTAAGATGTAATATTAGTACATACTTATGAGATAAAACTGATACTTTGAGTCATAGATACTTGATCTACCAGTAATCATGGAATTCCTTATCTTAAAACTTTATTGCTTCTTGATGTGCAAATTATATTCAACTTTCCTTTCATTTTTGAGATAGGAAGTGCATCATTATTAATTTACTTTCCTACTGTGCCACAGAACAAGTCAACTTGCTCGTCCTACCAAATGGTAGCCTTTCTTCTTCCCTTTCTTGACATACCTTTTAAAGTTCTTTAGAGAAAGGACATCAAGAAACTGCATTACTGATGTTCTACTGATTCCATGCTGCTGTACAAGGATGATTTTAGTTGGGTCAGTGTTCACTCAAGGAGAAAGCATGCTTCCAGCGAAGATTCCTCTGTAGTCAAAGAATTTTGTGGTTAGACCACTTTCCATATTTTTGCTTCTCAGATTTGGAAAAGGAACAAGGCTTTTCTGAGTTCACAGCAGAAGCACATGGGTGGTTTTCTCTTCACACCTGAGCAAGGAGATTTGCCTATAATTCAGAGGAAAATAATGCAAAAGTAATGAGAGAGGGCTTGAAGGTTGCAAAGGGCTGCTTGGATGTCTTTGTTTGTTTGTTTGTTTGTTTGTTTTGTGGTACAGTTTTCTCTGTCATCAGTATTTATAGTCTGGGTAGATTTCCTAGAGAACAGAGCTTTCCATGCTCTGCTTAGATTTCTTTTGAATTGAATATGTTTAAGATTAGGCAATATGAAAAAATATTGAGATGCTGAATAATTTCTACATAGGTAAAGATGACTTTTTTTGTGTGTATGTATATGTTGTATTTGTCTGTGTGTGCAGGTATGTGTGCCCATGTATACATCTGTGGAGGTCAGGGGTTGATATCAGGTGTCTTCTGTTGCTATCTCTTAAAACACTTGATTTAACTTTTATTTTGCAAATGTTCATTTATTCTTTGATAGTTTTACATATGCATATAATACATGCTGACTATACTTGCTCTATCATTACCTTTTCTTTTCCTCTTGTGAGGTTGATGTCATCAGTTTGACAGTATATGGAATTTCCTGGGAGACAGACCTACAGGAATGCTCATCAGGGAATAAACTGATTATATTAATTAGAGTAGAAAGGCCTGTTCACTGTGGGCAGTGCCATTACCTAGCCGGGAAAGGACTGTAGAAATGGAGAAGATGAATAAGAATACAGCCTGTATTCTTCATTTTCTCCTAAAGGTGGATGAAGATGGAAAAAGCTGCCTGAAGCTCCTCCTGTCTCTGTCATGACTGATGTACTTTGAACATCTGAATTATAACAACATTTTATTTCCTCCCTTAAATTACTTTTGCCTGGGTTATTTTATCACAGCAACAGGATATTTTATTCCACCAAACCTCTTCTTATTAGTAAGTCTCCTGCCTGTTTAAATGTATCCTACCACTTCTCTCTCCTTTCTTCTCTCTTTCCCTCCTTCTTTTCTTTTGTGATCCTCTGAGTTGAATGAGGGTTGTTTGCGTAAACATGGCCAGAGGGTCATTTACTGTAGCGCAGTCAACTTACTAGTGGTTACATCACCAAAAAAGGTGGCTCCCCCTTCTCCAGCAACTGTTAACTGTCAATACTGTCAATAGCTCCTCAAGGAGATGTGAGACCCAACTTATTTCCTTGAAACAGGGAACTTCATAGTTTTCAGCAAGAACGACTGGCCACTGAAACTCTATGATCTGTCTGCCTCTTCTCTGTGGAGGTTGAGTTAGTACCAAACCACCCAGCTTCTTTTGTGTGTCCTGCAGATCCAAATTCAGGTCCTCAGGCTGTCCAAGCAGTACCCTAACCGTTGAAGTATCCTGTCAGCCCCAATGGCTAGCTTTCTAGCAATAGGCAGCTGATGTACTCATGACGTGGTGTCGAAATATCACCACTTTCCTCCACAGTCAAATTCTAATAGCAAAGAGAGTATCTGTGTCAAACTAAAGTTCAAACTGAGAGCAATTAATAGCAGTCATATCATCATTTTGATTTTAAAAAGTTAACATCATTTAAATGAATATGCTATTTTATGAAATTGACTGATACAGAAAAAAGATGATGCTCATGTGCTTTCTTAGTAATTTTAATTCAGTGTTAAAATACTTTAATTCATTAATGAGGGGAGGCAACGTGAAGCACTGACATGTTTTAGCTCTCTAGTGTTAATGTAGTAATTTTTCAATATAATCTCTGTAACAAATTTTAATTATTTTTCCAAAAAATGTATTTTCCTAGTATCTTAGTCCTCATATATTGAACATTAAAATTAAGTACTTTTAAATGAAAACTTTAAAGATGGGTGGTGGCACATGAGTTTAATCCCAGCACTCCAGAGACAGAGGCTGAAGAGTCTCTGAGTTCACCACCAGCCTGGTTTACAGAGCGAGTTTCAGGTCAGCCAGACTACACAAAACCACACTGCCAAGTAAAACAAACAAACAAAAACAAACAAACAAAACAAAGCAAAACAAAAAACTTTAATCTTTATTGTTTCAAAATGGACCCAGCCAGCACTTTGCATTTATAGGTTGATTCATTTATGTGTATATGAAACTGAAATGGTTGGAGGTGAGCCATGAGTGTGTGTGTGTGTGTGTGTGTTTGTGTGAGTGTATATGTGTGTGTGTAGGGGAGGGAGGTTATACTTGGGAGGGATTGTAAGAACAAAATGGAGAAAAGAAATAATGTGATTATATTTTATTCAAATAAAAAATTATGGAATAAATAAATTACTAGAAGGTAGGTAAATATATGTCATCAAGGCTCAAGTGCTCCAAACTTTAAATGAGGCACTAGGACTGTGTATCAGTCATTCAGACAGGAGGGCTGTGCATCAGTCATTCAGATGGTAGGGGTGGGAGTCAGTCATTCAGATAGATAGTAGGTGTGTGCATCAGTTATTCAGATAGTAGGGGTGTGCATCAGTTGTTCAAATGGTAGGGTTGTGCATCAGTCATTCAGATGGTAGGGGTGGGCATCAGTCATTCAGATGG
>NW_021604578.1:3217465-3393049 GCF_004785775.1 Grammomys surdaster
AGTCATTCAGATGGTAGGGGTGTGTATCATTCATTCAGATGGTAGGGATGGGCATCAGTCATTCACATGAGTGACTTGCATCAGTCATTTAGGTTCCTCTTTCACTTTTTCAGAAACTTTAGAAGGAACAGTTGAGTAACACCATCTGGAGTACAAAAAACAAAATATAAAAACCACCTATCAACTGAATTGTTGGTAAAATTCTACCCCTGTGTAAGTGTACACACTCTTCACCAAGTATTTTGATATAGGAAGCACTCAACATTCATATTTTAACCTGATTACAAATGTTAGTTTCTATAGACTATTTAATTTTTCCAGTGGCGCTGCCAGTTGTGACATAAGCATTAAATAAATAAAAGCCACTGTTTTTAACTGTTTTTGTTTGTTACTTTGAGAGGTGCTTGTAACTCCAAATGCAAATAAAATATCTTTGGTAGAAATTGTAGACAGAGCAGTTAAAAGTTATACCTGATTTCAGAGAAGTAAGATGGTACATTTGAATTTAATATGTACTTTTTTCATAACTTTTCTATTGTCTAAAATCTATAACTACACATTCTTCCCCCAGGGTACTGTGCTTATTCTTTATGGATATAACCCTAGGTCTACTGATAAACTAGTCTTTTATATAAGTGATACTTACACTGTGACAGTTTTAAGAGTTAAAGTGGCTGGAGAAATGAACAGGGCTGATAGTACTAAGTTACACGTTTAAAAGTGACACCTTTGTCCTTTGATACCATTTCCCAACAAAGGTTATCATTGAAACTTCTTCCAGTCCGAAGAGTTGTATTTCTCAGTCAGCTAAAGCAGCTGACAACACAGTGTGAGTTGACATACAGCTCCAGTTTCTTCCCAGCTCGGACCTTGCTTGTCCCCTCCCCCTCTTCTGACGTTCTCTTAAAAGATTTCAGTTATCTGTCATCAGGCTCCGGGTTAGATTCCCAGGGCCAAAGCAGCTAGGAATGTGTTGGTGAAGAGGACACTCCAGACAGGACAATATGCTTGTCTGCAGGGTAGCCATGAGGAGGAATTCTAAGAGCTGGCTGCACGGTTACTTTGGCAGCTGTAAGCCAAAGACAGTGGAGCTCCTGGAGATGGGTGTTGGTGCTGATAGGGTGTACTTCAACCTTTCAGTTTGTACACAAGCCTCAGAGCAACAGCACTAGCTGCCAATTGGCCTTCTTGTGCCTATTTCTAAGCCCCAAGTAGGAGTGATGCCGTTGAGGATCTCCTGGCCCTTAGAGTGATTCACTCTGCATAATGACTCTACTTAGCACGTTCAGATGAAGTGCTGGTTCATAAGTGACGATCTGTTCCTCGGTCATTACTACCTACCATTCAGTTAAGAAGTCCAGATATGAGGTCTAGGAGATAAACTGAAGCTGACTGCAGTGGTGGATATAGGCCGTGTCCACTTGTCAGAACTCATCCAACACCTAAAATAGATGATTTTATGGTAAGCAAATTATGCCTTAATAGAATTGATTTTTTAAAAGGGATCGCAATGTGTGAAGAACTGTTAGATAAAATAAGAAAGCTCCTGTCATCGAGCGCACGCTAATGTTGGCTGCTGTGGCAGAAATGCACTTTTGTGTGTAGAAAATACAGGAATCATTCCTAGCAAACATTAACACCATCCCACCAGTAATGCATTTTACTATGATTGTAAGAAAAGCATGCCTGTTCTTTCATTCTATCTCAAGCAATTTGTCTCATGCACAGCATGTAGTGAATGCCCAATGGGTATTAACAGACTAATTGATGTCTGATATTAGAGTCTTTAAAGCATAACCTGTCATTATGTACCACTGTCTTAAATATAAAGAGAAAGAAAGGTGTAATAACTTTATGTTGTTTGTGTAAAATGGCTGTTTAACTAGTTTACAGTTTTGAAGTGTTTTGCTAATATCATGTAGTGTTTTCATACTTCATCCACTGGTATGAGTTCCATGCTAGACGATAGAACATGTGTTCGACATCCCAAGTCACAGTCGAAGATCATTGTTACGTAGTTTGATGGGTCCCATAGGCAAAAACTGAGATTTCTTATTTCAGGTATACGATACTTATTACAACCTGATGAATTACCCTATTCTTACAACAAGGGATGGGAAATCAACAAGGCCAGCAATCTTCAGTCTTGAGTCGTTCACTTAGGTGGAAATGAGAAACGTAAGGGTTTTGCTTACTGTCCATGGCTGTGAAGCTCTGCTATGAAAGCGGTAGATATCATTAAGTGATTTAGTGAAACGTACTAAATTTAAGAATGATTATTTCTTCATTTCTTAAGAATCTTGTCAATTTGATTGTTTTGGCATGATGCAAAAAAAATCATTATGTACATGAAAACTGGAGGTAAAGGAGCAATGTTGAAAACCAGACAAATCTTTTTTTATAGTAAAGATGATAGTATATGCCGATCAGGATGTTTGGAGAAAATCAAATACCTACGGGGAAAAGACATGCCTGGGAACATTTGAATTTGCAACTGGATGCTTTGACCTGACTAGAAATGGACACGTGCTAAATGTTAAGTCAGTACATGTATTTGGCACACAGGTAAAGCCTGGTGACAGAGGAAATGGAAGAAGGAATTTCTCCTCTACACTGTGTTAACTAGCCTAAGCTTACTCAGAAAGGAGGAGCTGGAACTATCACTTTAAAGTGGTGTGTATCTGTGTGTGTGTGTGTGTGTGTGTGTGTGTGTGTGTAATTCCCTGCATCAGTATTAGACTTTCTTTAAAATATTTACAAATTAAAATAATTTCTTAGATTGCTTATGATTGGGACACACTTATATTTGCTTTGCTTTCTTTTTTTAGATTGTTAGATTGTTTATTTATTTACATTTCAAATGTTATCTCCTTTCCTGGTTTTCCCTCTGGAAACTCCTCATCTCATCCCCCCTCCTCCTGCTTCTATGAGAGTGTTCCCCCACCCACCTACCCACTCCCACCTCTCCACACTTGAATTCCCCTACATTGGGGCTTCGAGCCTTCACAGGACCAAGGGCCTTTCCTCCATTGATGCCTGACAAGGCCATCCTCTGCTACATATGCAGCTGGAGCCATGGGTCCCTCCATATGTACTCTTTGGTTGGTGGTTTAGACCCTGGGAGCTCTGGGGGGTTTTGGTTGGTTGATATTGTTGTTCTTCCTATGGGGTTGCAAACCTCTTCAGCTCCTTCAGTCCTTTCCCTAACTCCTCCATTGGGGTCCCAGTGCTCAGTCCAATGGTTAGCTGTAAGCAAATGCATCTGTTTCCTCTCTTGGTTACATAAACCATTTATTTAGAAAGATTTTTTAGACAGAGGAATACCTATAACGTTTAAGTCATCCTGGACCTGCAGGTTAACATGTGAGCTCTAGGATTTTTTCTTGGCATTTCACTTTTCATAATGTTTGCATTATATCCTAGTTTCACAGTTGGGACGATTCAGACTATTTATCTTGTCTATAATCTAATAAGAAGCTAAGTAAATTATTGCAGAATAATTTTAAGAATATAGTAACAGGCACAAACCTGCGTGTAATCATTTCTGATAAACCCTATTAACATCTCTTAATCTATCTTGTCTCTTCTCTTCATTTTCAGAATGCCCCAAATTTAAGCTGCATATGTGCCTGCTCAGGAATTTTGCATTTATAATTATATTTGCAGGTAATTACATCTGCTTGGTCTCCTTTGTTAATATAAGAAAAAAAAATCAGACAAGCTAGTAGAGTCAGCATCTCCAGTCTTTTGCCTTCTTGTAATCTGAAACAGATTGTGATTTTACTCTCAGGATGAAGAGGATGCCAGCTCTAGGGAGATGAAGAATTAAGATGGAAGAAGTCTAGATGTTTGAATTATGTCTGCACAACTATCTTTACAGCCTGAACTACTTAATTCCAAGAAAGACAAACTAACCTTTGATTCATTCAAAGCATTTTACTTCTGTATTGTTCTTATCTACCATACCTTATATACTAACTGATCCATATCCACTGCTAGTACATGTAACAAGTATATGAGATATACATATAATTTTATAAGTATTCATTGAACTAAAACGGAAATAAAGAACACTAGCTGAATAGTCCCATTAAACAGAAAACTGATTTGCTATTATGTATCTCATGTGACACAGGTGACACTAATTAAGACTAGTATCAAATAGAAGATTTGGAACGAATAATGTTACCTAATAATAGTATACCTAATAATAATATATAATATACCTAATAATAATAATAATATATAATAAGATATATGTAATAATATACCTAATAATAATAATACCAAATTGTTACCTAATCTTTGTTTTTTTTAACTTCATTTTAAAGTAGTGAAGGTTGGAATTCTAATGTTTTATCTTTGAAAATTTTAAATCCTAATTTTTTAACATTATATGCACATGCAATGGTGTGTGTGTGTTGTGAGTGTGTGTTTAGAAACTTAAATGCCATGACACAAGGGTGTAAGAATTATATCTAGGTAATTTCTGAGTAACTTTGTATATAATAAAATATTTAAAAATTCAACCATGGATTTTAAAAGCAAAACCGAAGAGCTCTTTCCATGCTAGCTTGGGATTCTCTGTCTATGGACAATCACAGATAGGTAACCTAATAATATGTCGGTCAGAAGTTAATTATAAAAGATCCATTTGTTACCAAATTAAATGTTTGTCTTTTAAATATCTAATTTTTGTTTCCTTTCTGTTTTTCTGTAAGACTGACAAAAGATACTGTACATAGGTATAATTTTAAGAAAGACAGAATTAAGCTTTTCATTTCTCTGGACTTTGTAAATGTTTTACATTTGAACTGAGAACATCAATTTTGCTTATGAGCATATTAGTAGCTTGTGTTCTCTGGGCTTCATTCTCCCAATGTCTGTCACTCCAAAATTGTTGTGAAACATCAGCAGTTGTAATAACTCTATGAAATGAAACTAGATCTTCAGGGGATCATACAAAGCAGCTTCCAAGCACCTTGTCTTCAAGGTGTTTGCTGGTTTATAAGGTCAAACAGGAAGAATATCCCTTCGGCCCAAAACAATTTTGTGGTTACATACTGTTAATGAAAAACGTCATTGCGTATCAGATTCAGAACAGATTCAAACACACACACACACATAAACACACACTCAAACACACACACACACACACAATCACACATTCACACATACACCACACACACACACTAATATGAGCAAGGAGAAAGTGACAGATCTTCATTCCTGAGAAACTCAAATGTGAAATGGAGAAGCTGATTTCATGAGTCTTGATAGTTGATACAGAATTGAAATGAACCCTGAAATATGAATAGACTGGGCAAGAGCCTGGTGATGTATTTCAGCTATCAGGAGGCAAGGAGTGAACTCATCTGTATCATCAGCCAGCCAGAAGCAGCCTATTTTTATCTAATGCAGTCCACTTAGGACCTACATGGAGTATTGGCATTGGGAATAATCCTAGGCTAAATACATTTTGTACTTACATGTAAACTTAATGAGTATGGACTTTATTTATTTTTTAAAGATGGAAGGAGATATGAAAACTAGCCTTTTAGAAAGATTGATTTAGAACATTGTGTTAAAGGGATTAGAGGAGATAAAGTGAAGGCAACGAGTAAGAAATTAAGGTTATCCAGGAAGGCCGGGATGTTGGTCTGAACTAGAGAAATGGTAGAGTGTGTGACTTTAGGGCCTTCTTCCGTTAAAAACCACTTTTGGTTATAGCTTTGAAAATTGATTAATTTAGAAAATAAGCTTGCAAAAGACTTGGATTCCATATGGGGTTTCATTACTATTTCATTTTGGCATATTTCCTCCCTCCCTGCTCTTCCCCCTTGGGCCCTCAGCTCCCGCTGCACCTTCCACTCCCTCTGTTCCATTCCCTTGTCCACTGGTTCTTTTGTCTTTCCCATTTTCTCAGCTGGAAGCTGTCCCCTGCCCTTTCCAGTTTCCTGGATTTTAACTCTTCTTATTCCCACCTAGACATGCATATTTAATCGTCAGCCGCTATATAGTCCACGTTGAAGGAGAACATACAGGGCTTGTCTTTCTGAGCCTGAATGACTAGACTTGAAATAATATTTTGCAATTCTGTTTCTTTCTCATTCTTCTGCAGATGGGCATACAGTTTTGGGAAATGCTTTTAATCCGTGCCATGGTCCTTGCTTTCGTTATGTTACCTCCTCTGACGATCCTGAGATACGTGTGCTCATTGCTGACTCTGAATCGTTCATGAGTCTGTTCTTTATTAATTGTGCCTGGGAAAGAATGAGCACAGTAGTGGATGCCATCTCAGATCAGTTCTCTTCACTGTGTACTGTGTACCATCCTAAGAAGTTTACAAGTACTGGGCTGTCCCACATAAAACATGTCATCTTTACAGGTCAAAAATGATAGGAAAGCATCCATTTATACAGTCCCTTAGTCTTCTCAGAAAATATATAGATTGGCTACTAGGATTATCCACTGTTTCATGCAAAGAAGTGGATTTATAGAGAGGTAACATTGTCCAAGGCTGGTGAACAGTTCATGGCAGAGCTGAAGTTTGTACACAAGCCGCATTGTACTACTTCCTGGTGGAAACAACTCTTATCTCCTCACCTGCCCTAAGCCCTTTAGTGTAATGTGCCCAACAATCTCAGGAAGTAGAGACTTCCCTAAGTGACACAGAAGAAAGATTATGCACTTTTAAAATTATGATTATTTATGTTTTATTATTATTAATATAGTATATATTAATTCAATCTGTATTACATACTATATATTACATACTATATATTACATACTATATATAATATATAACACACTATATATACATAATGCATATATACATATATCATATTATATATTCGGATAATGGATTCCATTCCACTTTCACATTCCATATTTTCTCTACCTCCCCATCCACCCAAATCCACAACCGTTCTTTCTATCTCTCATTACAAAACAAACAGGTATCTAAAAATAAAAAATAAAAAAAAATAAAAAAAATAAAATTTCAAAAAAAGGGCAACTGTGTGCATGTACTTATTTGGAGAAAACAAATTGGCTTTTCTCAATAAAGCAAATGATCTTGATACTTATAGACACTATCTGGATATACTTCTTGTAGCAAAAAAAAAAAAAAAAGATATGTTCTTTACAGTTAAACCTATTTAAGTTGTCACCTTCCCAGTGCTAGCTACCATTTTGAGGAAAATAAATTGCTTTATTTTCTAATGTCAATAAAAATAAAAATAATACAGTAAGCAAAATAAAATAAAACCAGAATAAGTCAAAAGCAAAAAATAGCAAAAGAACAAGCACAAGATGTAGATATGTCCATCCATCCCCTGTACCTGGGAGATGAAGCT
The DNA here is from genome assembly GCF_004785775.1 of Grammomys surdaster. NCBI lineage: Eukaryota > Metazoa > Chordata > Mammalia > Rodentia > Muridae > Grammomys > Grammomys surdaster. Next base: position 3,224,824 of record NW_021604578.1, read on the forward strand.
CCTCTCATCCCCTGTACCGTATTTACCAGGAGAAGGAAGGCGGGATGAAGATGCTCTCAGCTTCCTACAGTTCAAGAGCTAGTTCGACAAGCTCATTCTCATCCTGCTTTGCTGTTAGATGGCATCAGCTGTAGCACATCTAGGGTTTCGTTAATTTCACACGCCTGACTTGAAACAATACTTAGCTGCTGTTCTTTCTCTCCCTTGTCTCCTGAGTGTGGCCTTTGATCTCATGCTGACATCATTTCCTGGATTGTTTTGATTTTACTCATCAGTCCATTTCTAGATATTTCACACAGACACTGCAATGCAACATGACCAGTTGTTTCATTATCACTTAGTCTCCTAACTCCACGGACTCATTTGTTCTAGAGTACTAGCTGATAATACCCAGGCCTGACTCAACCAAACTAAGATTATGGCTGATTTGCATAAGACTTGAAAAAACTGTGGAAACAAGTGGAATTACTTCAACGCAAACATGGAGTTTCCAGTCCAAGTAGGTATTAAATACTATTTTTAAGTTAAAAATATATTTTATTATATATTTATATATTTTATTGAGGCTTCTAAATACCTATATTATTTAAATTGATTAAGTTCTTTCCTATGAATTTCAATCTTAACTATAATTTGGAAAAAATTTAAGATATTTTTAGTTCTTTCAACCTACATGCTTATTCTACTGGCTCTTTTCGTTTTTTAATTTTTTAAAAAAATTTCTTTTTACTTTCCTTCCTGTTTTTGGAGGAGGATACACGGACAAGGTCTCATTCTGTAATCCAAGCTAGTCTCAAACTCAGAAATTTTCCTGCCCCAGGTCTGAGTTGCTGTGCTTAGCTTTATTCATTTGACCCAATGTATTACGTATTAATAGCTCAGACTACATATATATGTGTATATATACACATATATATGTATATATATATGTGTGTGTGTATACGTATATATACATATACTACACACACACACACAAAGGTGCTCTCCCAAATTAAACCTTCTTCAAAATATTACCTTTTCCTGAGATTTTTGGTATTATATTTCATCTTCTCTCTCAAACCATGTCTCTCATTCATTCTTTACTGAGTCTTTGTTGTTTAAAAAGTTAAACCTTCGGCTGCTCCTTCCTATAAACAAAACGCAAAATATATTCTAAATATAACCCTATGACGTTTTCTATAATTTCCTGTATTGCCGTCTCTGCCCAGAGCCATGAAGTGGCCACTCACTCCCTTGTCAGTTGTCAGCTTAGATCTTCTTACCAAATGCTTCCGAAACATCTCCAGATCGTTCCTAACTCTCATCACATGCTCTGCTCGTCACTGGCAGCCTTACCTTACCTTTTATCTCAGGAGCTCAGTCTGTGCTCTGATGTATACTTGCTTTTTGCTAAGTACTTGACACAGTTTCAGAGTGGACCCTTGCCTGGAGAACCTCCTGCCATATGACAGAACGCCAATAATCTTTTCGCTGTCTGCCACGTTTATTCCTTTCTTGATTTAATTCTCAATTTCACTCCAAGTGGTCTGCATACACTGTTTACTCTTAAGCTGTGTTCGGGCTACCGAATCAGCTCTTGCTTCCTTAACACAAGACCTTCCAAGCTGGGTTTTCAGATCTAGTGCCCTCACTGTACTTCCCTCTTCTCTGCCAGATGAACTTTCTCCATCATTTCCCTTTCCAGTGGTAATTTTATTGTTGTTGTTTGAGACAGTTTTTTTTCTGGGTAGTCCTGGCGTCCTGGAACTCAGTTTGTAGACTGGGGAGCTGGCTTCAGTCTCAGAGATCCGCTTGTCTCTGCCTCCTGAGTGCTGAGATCAAAGGAGAGTACCAACACTGCCGAGCCAGAGGTATTTATGAATACTGCTATTTATTTATTAAATCTTTAAACATTTTGATCATGTTTTGTGATATGAGAAATCAGCAGGTAATTGGAAGAGAACAATGAATTAAACGTATTTCTCATCCTCAAGAAACTGATGGTCTAACTAGAGAACAAATACCCTAGTAGTTGATTCTTTGCATCATTAAAAACCACATTGCCCCTCCCCCCTTTTAACATCCTTGTATCATTCTAATAACATGATCTACTCAGTCTCAGACTTTGTGCTATCACACTGTGGAATGCCACCAAATTGCTTTGGCATTTATATGATGCATTAGGTGGTGAGTTACTTTACAGTCAAGCACTGCTTATTTCATTTGTAATTGAACTTTACCTAGCACGCTGAATGTCTGATGATGTGTATAAGTGAATGCACAATGATGAAAAATTTCAAGAATTATCAACAACAAAGCAGGAATTTCAGGTGATGGGTAAAGCCCATCTCTCCCAATGAGGACAGATGTCATATTGGCAATAATTAGTGAGAGAAAGAAGCAGTATGTCCTTTGTTGGCTCTGTTGCTGTAATATTCCCTGGACTTAACAAAGAAACAAGCTTGTTTAGGAATGGGATGGGAATGGTACCCTTAGTTACCTGGATGTTGGGAAATGGAATTTTAGATATAAAGATATTTTAGATTGCAAATTTGTATAGACGGTTTTGGAGTACAGGGGGTAAAAATACAGCAATTGAAGATTGAGTTAGAACAGTGTCCTGCCTTGACATCCAAAGTTGGTAAAAACAGTGATCTCTGGTCAGTTTGGCTAATCTTAAGAGTGGCAGTGGTGTCACATTGCTATTGTTACACAGAACCATCATGACAAAGGTCTTTTGTGAGGAGGTGACAAACCACATTGAAGCACAGTTCACCCTGAATTAAGATGGGAGGGAAGCACTGTCGACCTGCTCACACTGCTTGATTTAATCACAAAATTACTGCACTTAGGAAGATAGGTGTGAGGCTTACATTTCACAATGAAGAAGAAGTGGACGTGAAGGGCACTTCCTGGAATTTGGTGAAAAGTACAAGAACAATCCTAAAATTTGTGGCAGAGCAATATTAAACAATTTTATTATTTTTAACTTCATTTACTTCGTTCTCTTTTTTGTTTCTTTCTTTTTTGTTCACTTTTTTTGTTGTTGTTGTTTTTGATGGGTTGAGGAAAGTCATTCCCTCTATGTTCAGAGGTAAATAAAGAGCAGGCAGAATAGTGGACAGGGATGAATAGGGTAACTGAGCACAGCGCAATGCAATAAGTGCCTGGTTGGACCAGTCCTGTTCAGCTGTACATAGCCCACCCAGATGATGCTTGCCTCCCCAGGCTGCAAATAGTTCTTTGTTGAGGGCACGATGCTTCTTTGGTGGCCAAAGCCTAGGATTCTGTGGTAATTTTCTACTTAAATTGGGGGATGTTCAAGCATGTAGAGATCTAATCCTTCCTCTGACCTTTACATACCTTCTTTTGTGGCTTTAAGAAAAGTAGACCTGGTTGTGAATGGAAACATGGCTTTTACAATTTGGGGGCTGGCTAGGAATACAATGTGATTTTCCAATCTTGGTTATTTTACCATGATTGATAACAGTTTTCTAAAAATCAAAACACAAAGTAAATATTTGCTCTAATACACCACATAAGAATCTTTATTAAATATAACAAAATAAAATAATTGAAATATTTCATAGAAAATGAAGAAACTATGTTCATATTTTGTTGTAGCTGTCTTTGTGAATGCCAATTCATTGATGCTTATGCATACCATCCAATGAAACGGAGAATTTCTATTGCTTTCCTTAGGAGTAATTATTTTTAAAACCTTGTTGCATATAGCAGTACGTATTTCTGTGATATTAAAAAAATTCAATCTAGTCAATTTTTATTTTAAAATATCCTTTAAAAAATTTAAATTTGTTTAGTGACTTCAAGGATCAGCACAGACATGACATAGTTGGGTTACAGGATCTTCAAACCTATATGAAAGGCTCCTCGGTGAGTTAAGCCACTTCTCACTCATCACAAAATGCTTACTACTGTCACATTCCCAAATCTTGTTGTAAATTAAAAAAGAAAACTCACATTTTTTTGAACTGTTTAGAAATACATACACTCATTAACCTAGAAAAACATCTAGAACCTTATACAGAGATCCAGTTCAGGATAAAAGTGATTGTTTCTTGGCACTGTCATCTGCGTTAAGGGATTAACCAAAGCTGATGATATGCATCGTTTCTATGTCAAACAAGTTTGCAGAGGCTTTTCACACACAGAATTATTATCACACCACAGGTTTCTATCTGTCTTTTCACTTTTAGGTGGATCCATCTACTGCAATCATTCCCCTTAGTATCTCATACTCTGGCTTTAACACAACATAGCACCGCACAACACAACAAAATGCAACAGAACACAGACACTGTGCTTGTTGCTTTTACTCCTCCTTTCTTTTAAAAAAAAACTTTTAAAGACATAATTTTCTCTACAAAAATCATTGCAAAAATGAGGTGATACAAGATGCCAGTCACAGATACAGTCTATCAACTTCTTAAATTTGGGAACTTCAATCATTTGTGTAATCCTTGTAGTTGTGTTTGAGTATCAGCCTATATTAATTTAAATGAATGAATGAATGAATGAATGTTATTGTAAAACTTTTAATTAATTCACCGAAGACATGTATAGCTTTCAATTCTATACAGATGTCTGACTCCCAGGCAGTTTAGATTCTCAACATTTAATAATCAAAATGCAATTATGTTACAGAATTAGCTCTCGCTTTCTAACTGAATGTGTAAATGCTTTGCTATTAAGTTCTATAGATTTTTGTTTAGAAAAGTGGACTTAATTGTTACCTCATATATTTTTACAATAGGTTATGCAATAAGTTTCATTGTTCTAGTTTAGGTTTTTTTCTTTTTTTTCTTTTTTTCTTTTTTCTTTTTTTTTGAGACTGGGTTTTTCTTTGTAGCCCTGTCTGTCTCAGAACTCACTCTGTAGACCAGGCTGGCCTCCTGAGTGCTGGCATTAAAGGTATGCACCACCACCTTCCAGATGAAATGAGGTTCTCTTGAGGAAGTAAAGTTAAATTGTACTCAAAAGATTTAAAACCTAAATTAATAGTTTCTAAAACACAGAGAGATATAAACTTTTATCCATAAAGAAAAAATAAATTTTCAGTGTGCAGTAATAATATTTACAGTACTCTAGAAACTTTGAAAAAATAAACAGCAGAAGTCTATAGATATTTGATAATATTTACTTAAACAACACTTGCCAGCCTTTCAAACTCAGCTGTGCATTTTTATAACTTCATCTAACATTTTGAAGGGACTCAGATTTGGATATATTGTATAAGATGAAGTTCGTTCCTCAAGAAGTCTCTTTCATGCTGTCTAGAAACAGACTTGAGTCACCACTGATTGAAAAATAGATTCCCTTTACTGTTGTTGTACCCATCTGGATCAGCCAGCAATTAAAGGGTTATTGAATGGGAGAAGTTGAGCTTCAGATCAGCATTTCCCAGTGGCACGTATCTTTAGCAGTAAGTGTGGAAGCCAACTAGGAAGGAACACGTTTGAAGTGGCAGAACTAATCATGCAGAAGCAATTTGCGATTTTCTCTCTCAGCCCAGATAAAGCAGAGCATTATGACATTGGCTGTGAAGAACAAGGTCAATTTACTGTGAAAAGCCAGCTATAGACTACAACTTCAAATAGACTTTTATCCTGTAGAGACAGAAACAGGATTTACCCTATTGCTTACACTACAGAATGGGCAAAATGAAGTGGACAATTCAATTAGGATGCACCAGTAATTGTCATGAATTTTCCCCCAACTCTTTCCTATAGTCACCTCGTAACTAGAGCTGACAATTTCCCTCACCTATGAGAACTATCAATTCTTGCTTGCTCATTTTCTCTGCAATGAAATCTATTTTTTATGTGTTACCAATTTAATTAATAGAAATCTACCTCTCATTTTCAAAATATTTGATGCTTATTTTTTTTCAGATCATTTAATTTGGGGGCTTTAAATGACATTCATTCCCCCCCCAAAAATCACTCAAAATTGGCTTTACAAAATACAACATATGAAATTTAGGAATGAAGTTTATCAGTTTAGCATTTGTGTGCTGTTCATGACAACACTTAATGCAACTTATTTGAGTTATCATAGTGAATAAATAGTTTGCTCCCTCAGCAATGGGCAAAGACTGTCTTGCTTTATTTTCTGGCTGATCTCCAGGGAAGATTATTCTTATGAAAAATGAAACAGGGGTGTACCTTAATTGATTGCTCAAAGACCCACCCATCTAGAATAGCCATACTTAGTGCAAATTGTTAAGTGCACCTGATATGCTTGCCTTAACTACAATCTATATTGATAATGGTATCAATAATCTATATTTAAAAAAATCACGAAAGTGGGGTGAGACTTGTTCCCGGAACCCCAAAAAATGACATAAATGAAAATCTGATTAAATGCTGCTCTTAGCGTTGGTCTTAATAAGAAATTCACGGCTCTAAACTTGAATGTGTTGGTCAACAGCATCTGGACCATGAACCAGTGGTTCTGCAAAGTCTGGCCAGTGAAGGAATACCATGGTGTTGACATTCACTCCTGGAACACAGGGGAAGCCAGACTTTAATGTTTTCATTGGCTCGTGGAGGTGCTGAGCAAACGCATCTCTGGGCCAAGGATCACTGGGGTCCTGCTTTTGCTGACCCAATGATTGACAGTAACACAATGTTCTTTTAGTTTATGACTCCGGGTAAAGGATAGAGAAAAACATGTGACTCAAGACAAAACTGAAGGAGAAGAAAATGAGATATGAGGTGTTCATTTTAAAAACAAAGGTCAAATCACTTAACTCTTATGATGCTATGTGAAAACTGAATTCCCAAAAAGTGAAAATGCATGTGAGCTTATATTTCTCATGGAGATTAATGAAAATAAACTATGTTAGAATGATTAAAGCACATACATATACACTAGTTTTTCTTTTTTTAAATGTAAGCATTTTAGATTAGTTATATATTTAGATATTTCTTTCCTTGGAAGGATAACCACTCCTAGAAAATTCCCTTAATTAAAGGAAAAATTTGAATTTATAATGGAGCTGAAAGGGTGAAACATGTGTCCTTTAATTTAGTATAATTCCATTCTATCTTGTAGGGTGAAATATAATACAGTCAGTAATGTATATATGCTATATTTTTCCCAAGTAAGTAATACTTTTATTATTAAAAATAGGAGATTTATAGGTATGGAGTATCTCCTTGACTATATTTTTAATACTCTTATATTATCCTTTAAATCTAATAGTTATGTGTAATAAATTATTTAAATATAATACTGTATTGTTTAACATTGTAGTTCTCAGCATTCATTGAAATAAACTGGAAAGTATCAAATATATTGTGGTTCATTTTGTGTTTTTTATTGTGATTACTCTGAGGCTGGAGAGATGGTTCAGAGGTTAATAGCACTTGTTGCTCTTACAAAGTATTCATGTTCTGTTCCCAGCAAACAGATGGCACAACCATCCCTAACTCCAGTTCCAGTGGATCTGATGCCCTCTTCTGACCTCCATGGACATCAGAAATGCATGTTGTACACACATTCATGAGGGAAAAATATACCTATAAAGCAACACAATTATTTTAACATGTGAATAATATTATGAATATTTAAATATATAGATTAATTTGTGTGACATATTATTTGACCATACCACTTGGGAAATAAATTTTGTGAACTATTTCTTGATGTGCATGTACTCTTTCATTACAATATTGGGGGTAAATAAATTTCATAGGCTTGAAATATAGTTTTTTTTCATATTCTATTTTTACCCAGATCATTTCTTTAATTCTTCATGCTATTTACACTGACCTTAAGATTTAATACTGTTGTCATATGTATCTGTTTGTGTTAGAGACCAATTCCTCAGAGTTTGGTTTTAGTACAAACATCTTAGTGTTATATGTATGAAAGAGATTTATATATACCTCAAATTCATTTTTACAAATTATTTTATTAAATCATTTGCCTCTTAACAATAAGTATAATGGCAAATCAAGGTTGGATAAAAATGTACCTAAAATGATATTTTATATATACATAGTAATCCTTTTGAAAGTTAAAGTTAAAGAAAACAAAGATGATATACTGATATTAAGGTACTTTTTGTGTATCAATAAATTCACTGTATTGAGACATTGTTAATTTTATTCAACCGTAATCCAATTACTGTCACCACAAAGAAGTCTAAAGTGCTTGTTTAGGTTGTCACCTTGACATTTTATCTTTAAGCTAACCTCAGTCAAAGTCTTAAAATATTAAGCTTCAGATTTTATTTTTTTTGGTGTGTGTTTATCTTCAAAAAGAGATCACTACTACTGTACACATCTTGCATTTGGATAATCTAATCATGACAAGTTAATACTCTTGATTTAGTGTCCAAATAAGATACATCTTCAGGCTTAGTAATTATTAAACAAGTTATGAAGTTATTTCACTTTATAACCAGCTACAGCCATGATAGTTGTCTTGCATAACATAGTTGAAGTGCTTTTAAAATTGCATACACACCTTCAAAAAGAACTGACTTTATAAGAGAAGCCAGAAGTCTCTGGCAAAGCTGACTTTTGCCTTTATTGGCAAGGCAAAACAGATATTAATCTTGTCTTCATTCTGAGGCACAGCGTTCTCTTTCGTTTCTTACAGCTTAATAGACAGAGTGTTGTCTATTAACAATACAACACACCAAACATACAAAGGCAAGATATCATCAGCTCCATTCTGACTGTCACCACAGATAAGAATCTTGCCTTACTGGAAACTGTGAAACAATTGGGATAATCCAGCTGCCAGGTAGACAGAGTTCTTGAACATACCAAGAATGCAATAACCTTTTTTCAAGATTAAACAACAGAGTATTTCCACAAGATGTTTCATAAAACGTACTTAGCATTGGGTGTAACTTTAATACTATGAAATGATCAGATGAAAAGAAGAGAAATTCTTTTGAAAATATCATATGTGCAAAAGATAACCTTGTAATATTTGATAACTTTTCAGTAAAAAGGGGGAACACAAGAAATGAGTTCTATCTCGGAAAGTGAGAAGCGAAAATGATCTAGCTGTATTAAGTTATAGATTAAAGAAAATAGTCACATGGACACACTGTTCCTGTGTCACAATTTATGTGTTGAAATTTTGAAGAAAACGTTTCCTCCTTCAATTGAGATACTCAGGCAGATATTGCCATTTCTGTACATGTATGGAACCAGAGGAAAGGGTGGAGGAAGGGGAGAGAGAGAGAGAAAGGTGGACAGACACAAAGACAGAGGGGGTCAGGCAAATTTAGGGCTTTTTGTTTTAAGACCATAAATGTTAAACAGAAGAGGAGAACAAACTAAAAACAAATGACTGATTATGCTTTCAGAAAAGCTACAGAAGAGAAACAGCTGGGGCCAACGTACTTAAAATAGCAGCTTGCAAAGCCTATTGAAACTGAAAAAGTTTCCCTCATCGCTGGATTTTTGTTTTAAACAGGCATAAAAGGAAGCTGCTGATGGAGGGTCTATTCAGTCAGCCGCCAATTGTCTTTGGACTGAGCTTCATCCAAAATGATAGGCAAAGAGAAATAAACCTGAAAATGAATCAAGAAGTAAGAGCTCTCCTTTACTGATCTCTGAGATCTGTGTCTTTGTGGCTGGCTTCTCAGTTACGTCTGGGTTTGTGTCTCTTCCTGAGTGATTGTAAATCCTGCCTGTCCTGTGATAAGTTGAGGATACTGGAGTCGCTTCAGGTGTCCTGGTACTTCTCCTTAATTTTCTCTTCTACTAAAAATTTTGCTGCTACCACTGAGAAAAGTCAGCTTTTAATTCCTGAGAACTAATTAGGCTTAAACTTTACCTAAATATGTGTGAAGGCTGTCTGTTCTTTTCTCTTACAGTCACCAGGACAATAGTGAGAGGAGACTCAGGCTGTGGTCCCTTACCTAGTCAGAATCAATTCAACTATGCCAGGGACTAGCAAGGGTACCAGCTTGAATGGATTGGAAACTATGCAATACTAGTTTTTATACTATGAGGAGGTCACAGACGTCAGGGTTGTTGAAAGTCTATCTAGAACAATGCCTTCTCTCCAAAGCATTAACTGTGTTATTATAGAGATACAGGAAAGTTAGAAAGCAGCATAGCCTAGTGGAGAAGGAAGTTATGGAACATACGCATATCTGAATGATGGCATTGATTTCATACTATTGCACAAACCACTGAGTCATTTTAAGCTTAGCTTTCCTCACTGTAGAATGTAACGTTCATTTTTTTTTTTTTACCTACCAGGAAGAAGTGTTATGAACATATGTGATCCTTAAGACACTTTGAAGACAATCTGATGCCGCAGATTGTAGAAACGGCAGAAACTGTAGAAAACGTTACCCCGTTTGTAGTATTTCTGGCTGGATAATGCTGAGGTTCTCCTACTCAATCTGTCCACCCCTCTTTGGATGATTGTACTTACTCTGTGATGTGTGTAGAGCAAGTCACACCATCCTCCCTCAGTGTTTATTTAAGTAAACTTCAGGCAGATTGCACAAGAGAATTTTGTTCTAAAAAGATTCATATATTAAAACAATATCCTGACAGATGGGAGTAAAGTGTTTTGACTTAAGGGTAGATTTATTCTAATTGCACAGAAACACCATTCTAGCCAGAGACAGTCCATCTAAACTATATTCTATTTAGATAGAAGACTGTCTTCCACAGGACACAGTGGCCTCATGAAACCAGAAGTTGTTGTTTTTTTGTGTGTGTATTGTGTGTCTCTCTGTCCCTTCTTGACCCCTCCATCCTTTCTGAATTGCTTAGAAGTACACAGAAAAGAGGAACTTAATAAAACTTTGTTACAAGGGCATCTGTAACTTAATAGGATCTGGTCTGGGGGAAGTTAGAGATGTCAATGAAGTTTAAGTTTGTAGATCTTAGGAAAATTTATACATTAAGATACAGGATTATATAGAGGATTAGTCATTTTTATTTTATGTCTATGAGTATATTTCGGGTATCCTCTGAGGTCTGAAGAGTATATAACATCACTTGAAGCTGTAGTTTAAGAGGCCCTTGAGCCGCCGGATGGATATTGTGAATTGAACCCAGGTCTTCTGAAAGAAAAGCCAGTGCTCTTAACCTCCAAAGCATCTCTCCAGGCCTAGGATGACATGCTTAATCTTAATAATGCAAAGGTCTTCAATAAGTCCTAGCGAGTTGAACTGAAATGTTATAAATTGTATTCCATGGAACTTTGAAAGAGGGCTTTAAAGAGTATTGTTACTAAGGCTGCAGAGCTGGCTCAGTACTCCAGAGTGTGAGCTCCATTTACAGAGGCTCACAAATACATGAGCCTTTAGCTTTCGGGTGTCTGACAATGTGCCAGGCTTCTGCAGGCACACGCGGTAACACTTATGTACACGTACATGCACACACACAATTAATAATATAACACATTTCTAAAATCTTTTACTAATTTCTCTATTTCCATTTAACACATTAAAGAACTTAGTCTTTATCTAAAAAAATTTAGCTGTATATTCAAAACAGAATTTCAATACAAACTTATAAAGTAATTCTTGTAACTCATTATAAAATTAATAGTTGATAAAAATAGGCAAGGTACATTAATAGGCATGTTGTGGGAAATGACACACAAATGGCCAATAAATGCTTTAAAATATAGTCAACATTAAAATGCAAATTATTGGTATAAAGAAGTAAAGCAAATTAAAATATTTATAAAAATACTATTTATAATAGTCAAAGTTCAGAAATAACCCACATAAGCCAATGGTAGATTCCATAATCTTGTAACTCAGAGACAATGGATCGTATAAAGCTACTTCAACTGAATAAATTACATGGCTACAAGAATACATTGTATGATTATATTTCTATAATCTTGTGACCATATAAAATTAATTCATGGTATTAGAAATTAGCCTGAAGAGTGTTTTGGAGAGTATGCAAGGAGACTTCCAGAGCACTGATGGTATTTTAAATACTCACAGAATCCTGGAAGCACAAATATATTTAATCTTTTTATATAAACTCTGTTTTTCAACATTTGGAGTTGATTGTGATGGTAAAGAAAGGGGGAGTAGCAAAGAGGTATTTCCTAAGAATTAGACAAATTTGTTTTACAAAAGTTAGATAGAAAAATAGAACCATTGGGGCAGACATTTTAGCAAACACATTTTTATTAGCTTGATGAGTATTTTGATAGAAGGAGTAGCCATGTTACATTAGTTACATGTTACATTAGTTACATGTTACATGAGTAGCCATGTTACCTTAGGGGGAGGATACAGAAGGTAAGTTTCACCTTTTGGAAATGTCTCCACCTTATTTCTTCTAAGATTGTTTGCTGAAGCCCCCTTAAGTCCTTTCCTTCAAATTTTAAGTGTCATCTTAAATCAAAACCAGGCAAAAATAAAAACACATAAAATTCTGTCATGGCTATGGTAACACCATAGTGGATATTTTCTTGCCCTTAGAATCCCCTTCGGTCGTATGCAAAACGTTTTAATTTCATCTTGCTCACGAGTACATCTACATGCCAAGCACTCTATTCCCTGTTCCTGTCCTCAAGAGACCGTGAATGGCCTTCTGGGTATTCCTTTGATCTGATATCTATTTCCTCCAGAGGACTGTCAACTGGCTATCTCCTTTGGTCGAATGTTCTTCCTGGTGGGCCCTTACTTTAGCTGACTTTCTAAAAGTCATTTCTTTAAATAAGTGCAAATTATGTTAACCCAATAACCCTTGAATTAACGACCTGTAATTATACCTCTAATGACTGCTTCCTTCGAATAGGTTACTGAAGCCATCACCAAAATGTATTATCTGTTCTTTCTTCGCAACCTGGGAGTCGGAGGGTTGGAAGTCGGGACACAGCAAGATTCTGCCTGGTTGTAGAGATTTTTTTTTTCAGATGAGCATCAAGGGTGTCATGAAGATTGAGGGGACACAATGGGTGGCTGTTGATAGTGCAAGCTCCTGAGGGTTTTCCCTAGTGGTTTCTTGAGCTTATTTCTCAGAAAGGTTTTGATGAGCTGTTGAGATAGAACAAAACCATATGGTCTAGAAGAGGAAAGAAGATGGGTAGACAGACATACTGGCAGATCCATAGAACTCGGAGGAAGAGAAAGGAACCATCTATTTGGCAATGGGCCTGACCAGAATGCATTGTATTCCAACTTCATTTAACTTTTTGTCTGAGGAAAGCATTTCTCAAGAAGCAAAGTAAATCCCAGGATGTAGGCTGACTTTGGTTGGTAATTTAACATCCAGCCAACTTCCTGCCCTCAGTCTTTCACACTTGTACTTGCTCACACAATGTATTGTTATGTCCCTTTCACTTTAGGGAGAGTTTGAAGTAGATTTGAATCCAGTTCAAACTTCTCTGTTTCAGCTCCATTCTGCCGAAACCAACCTTAATCACCTTGATATCTTTTTCCTCTTAATTGCTACATTGTTGTTGCAGAAAAGCAAAGCAGGGAACTTTATTTATCTTCACACCCCAAACTACCAGTGTGCCTAAGAACCAAGGCTTTGAAAATTTAGCTGTAAAGCTATCTCATTTTAAATGTTTGATGACTGTGAATTTCACCTTAACTCCAACTCATCATTGCAATAGAAAAAGTTAAAATTATAAGTCACTTTTTTCCAAAAGTCAGGAACCTGCACAGAGGAAAGTTTGTAATTGCCTTCCGATAATCCCTGTGGCATGTATGACTGCTGCATGCCAGAGTGCTGCGGGGAGTTGTTAGGATGAGAATCAAGATTTCACCTTCAGGCTAAAAAGTCAGGATAAGCTGGTGACTTACGCTGCCACCCATGACTCAAAGAACATCTATTCTTTCAAATGACAGGTTTTCTAGTTTAAACTGTAGGCATGAAAGGGAACATGCCTTTCACTGGTGCATCATTGTTACTGCGGTTTAACTTCTTAACCTCTCTTCCTGTTGAAGATTCTTGCTGTCTACAGCTTTAGTCACTAATTACGTTTGCACCTATTAGAATCCCAATAATAAAATTCAGAGACATATTTTCCTTGGGTTTATTTTGTAAAGGAAACACTGCTTTCTTGTAATCACCTACATAGTTAACAAAAATTGTCCCTTGCTAAGCTATTCAATATTATCATATATTAAAAATCCCAAATATTTGGCTAGAGTGATGGATCAGAGGTGAAAAGCACTTGGCTGTTCTTCCAGAGGGACTTAGTTTTGTTTGCAGCACCCAGGTTTGGCTACCATTACCCATGTCAGGTATCGCACAACAGCCTGTAATCAAATTCTAGGAGCTTTAACATATTCTTCAGGCCTAGGCAGCTACCCACACACATGCAGGTGCAGTATGATCTATATATCACTTACTCTTATATATACACAACATACTTATCAAACAATAAATAGACAGACCTTAAAGTCACATGTTGACTACTCTAATTAGTATTTTAGCACATAAACATTAATTTTGATAATTTTACATCATATACAATGAAAATTTGAAGTTGTGCTGAAAAAGTAAACTTGATTTGGCATTCAGAATTCAGTTAATTTGTCCTGAGTCAATAGCTCATTATTATTCTTTTTTAGAAGAATTGTAGTCTCTGTAATTTCACATGAGCTTATAATAACAAGAAATGACCCAATATCTTATTCATTTATTTATAATATCTAAGGCCATTATCTTCCCCTAATGTTAATATTACATATATACTGTAATTACATATATACTATGTCCGACAGGAGCTAAAATCAAGAATGCATAAAAACATCAAAAAAGAAAACAAAATCACAAATCTAAACAAAAACAAACAAACAAACAAACAAACAAAAACAGACACTAAGCAACAAATCTTTCATTTACTAAATAGGCCAAAAAATTGAACAAATAGTTCTCAAATGAAGAAATGTACTGATTAATAATTATCTCAAAATTGATCAACATCCTTAGACACCAGAAATAAGCAAACAAAACGATTTTAAGATCCCATTTCACCCAAGTTGGAATAGTTTGGCAATAAGAAAACAAATGTTAAAAATAAAATGCTGGCTAGAGTGTGGGAAAAGAGGTGTTGCTTTAAGAAATACAAACCTGTGCATCCACTGCAGGAGTCAGTGTAGAAGGTCCACAAAAACTTAAAGTAGAACTGCCACATGACTCAGGCATTCCAGTGCTAGGTATTCCCCTAATGTGTTCATATGTTTTATTCAAAATGCCTAGGAAATAGAACCAGCCTTGACATCCATCACCTGATGAATGGACAAGAGAATTTTTAGTTTTCTATAAAAAAATGAAATTGTAACATTTACAGAAATTAGAAAGTTATTATGTATAATAAAGTAGCCCAGACTCAGAAAAACAAGCACTCCATGTTTTCTTTAGTATGTGGATTCTAGACTTAAAATTTTCTGTGTGCAAACACACAGGTGACTTAAAAAGCAACAGTGTGGGGGTAGTTGGAGGGAGATGAAAGAGTCAAGAAGAAGGGGAGCAGCAGGCTAGAAGAAGGCACTTGAGAAATCAGATCAACAAAAGCAAAATATTCTGAAAATTCTGTAATGGATCTGGTTGATTTATAAGGTAGTTTTACAGACTAATTGAATCACAATGTAGCCTTTAAACTTTAAATAAAACTGAGACATTATTGTTGAAGCCTGCCCACCTAGCATAGCTGTAGCCATTTTGTTCCATGCCTACCAGCTATTTCATGTTGTTGATGATACATGCATGCCAGTCATTGACACAGAAGAATAACTTGAATCAGAGCAGGGCCATGCTGACCACATGCTATGTTCTGTATGTTATAAGGTTTGTTAATGTTAAAAACTTCTACAACTACAAGCTTCATGTAGGACCCATAAAACTAAAGGTTAATGTGAACTGTATATCTAAAATGGCTTGAGTAAGGGCTAACCACTGGGCAGCACTTCTAGCATTTACATATGAGCTCATTTTCATAGCTTTAGCCTTTATAAGCTGGCCATAAGTGCACAGATTTGAGCTGATGGCCTGGTCATTCAATCTTGGGGTATGTGTTTAATTAATCATCCATGTTTACCTGAGATTAGTGTTTGTGTGGCTTGTAGGGTGACTCCTGGACCCCAAGAATTATCATCAGTATAATGTTGAAAAAGGCTAGCCTACAGAATGAGATTCTGTCTAAACCTCACAATCTGCCACCAAATTATCATTGCCATTAATGGATATTTTACGGGAAAGCATAACATTCCATATGAGGTATATTTTTCCTTGATCATTAATTTAATTGATAATTTATAAAATCATCAATAGACATGAAGAACATCTGTTGTATAAAAGGCAGAAATAATCTACCAATAATACTATCAATATTCATTGTGTAATGTGAGCTGTTATAGCTTTGCCAATTGTGAGTACATTTCTCTAGTTAAAAGCACATAGACAAGAGACTTTAAAATTTTAAAGAGACACTGAACTTTTAAAGAGTTGGAATTTTTAGAAGATAGTGGGATCTTAAATTTCCCATGAATCCTCTAATTGATGGGGATGATGAACATTTTCTTAGTCAACCATTTTTTTTCTTTTGAGAACTCTCTGTTCATTTTCCAGGCCCATTTTAAATGGGTCATTTAGGTTTTTTTGACTCTTAGTTTTTTTGAGGTGTGTGTGTGTGTGTGTGTGTGTGTGTGTGTGTGTGTTTTGCATGTAGCTTTGTTCTATCCACTTTTGCTCCAGGATCTGGACCATGATACCAGCCACCACCCAGCTTCCCATGAATCCATGGATAAAAGACACACACACACAGTTGTTCCTTTTCAACTTGCATTCTTGGTACAATTGCAGGACACTACTATCTCCCACCTGGAAAAGAGTGCCCTTATCAATTTCTTATCTCCACCTCTCCCATCTGTCCTAAACATTAGTGCCTCAGTCGTATCTAGCCCCTGATAAATGCCCCTGACCACCTGCCTATAGGAGCAGCCTTTGTGTCCACTCTGTTTTGCGACCTCACAGTGCTTCTTGCTTCTTCTTTCTCCAAAGCATTTCGAACTCCCTTCTCCTTCCTTGTATCTCTCTCTTACCTCCAGGGACCTGGGAGTCTATCCTATCCCTTCTGCCCAACGATTAGCCCATGCCTTTCTTCACTGACAAATCAAGAACCAATTGGGGAACAGGACCTCAGCATCAAAACTGCGCCTCTCCATGTGTGTGTATTGGATATTAATCTGTTGTAAGATGCATAGCTGGTGAAGATTATGTCCCATTCTGTGGGCTTCCTCTTCACCTTTGATTTTCTTTTGTTTAGCTGTGAAAAACCTTTTTAATTTTATAAAGTTTAACTTATTATTTATTCACTGTAATTCTTGTGCAAATGGAGTCCTATTTGGAAAGTTTTTGTTCCTACCTATATTACATAAGACACTGCCTATGTGTTTTCAGTGTTATAATTTGGTCTTTGGTCTAATTGCACAAAACATAGTATTGTGATAGATATGAACCCAATTTTATTTTTCTGTTTGTTGATATCAAGTTTTCCCAGCACCCTTTGTTGCTGGGAAAGTACTTTATTGTTTGAAAGGAAACAAAAGAGGTTATACAGGGTTTACAAGATAGAAAAAGTAAGGAAGAGGTGATGTGATATATTATCTCATAAAATTAAATAAAAAATTAAAATGTCTTGTTACATTTGTATTATGATATTAACAAGGGTTTTGGGTAACAAACAAGAATGAAAATGTTGTGGGTTAACAGTGATGTGTTGCCATGCCAAGCTAATAATTAGTGGAGTAATCAATTTCGTTCCAGCTCTTGACATAGTCTATGGTCATTTGTGGGAAAATGAATTTAGTGATTTCCCAGATCAAATTAGTTTGTGTCCATGTCTTGATTAATGATTGATGTAGCAGTGCCTTGCCCACTGTGGGTGTCATTATTCCCAGGCAAGTAGGTTTAGATTATATTAAGAAAATTATCTGAGCATGAGCCAGGGTCTGAGCCAGCCAATAAGCAACATTCTTCCATGGGTTCTTCTTCAGGTCCTGCTTGAATTCCTGCTTTGACTTTACTCGGTGATGATCTCTAAACAAAACATATAAGCAGAAATAAATCCTTTCCTCTCTAATCTTTTTGTTCACATTGTTTATCATGACACGAAAACAACCCAGAACACTGAATGCACTTTATAATCTCATTTTATCTTTTCTGTTGACCTAGGTTTGTATATTTCAAAGAATTTTTGATTTCTAGCGTTTATAATATGATGTATTAAGTTTACATTAGTTAAGACTCCATAATGAAATAATAAAATTTTACTTTACTAAACATACAATATGGACCTAACAACAATATATCTCAATTATTCACTCCCATTCTTTGTACTATTTTCATAATTCTCCTGTTTTACCTCTATAAATTCATAGCACATTGTTTTCATTTTACCTTTAGGCAGTCTCCTATACTTTGAAGCAACCAAACAAAATAGAAATTCATCTTGTATTGCCAATAAATATTTTATTTATTTGTATTTATTTTATTTATGGGATAGTGTCTAATGTAGACCAGATTGTCATTGAACTCACCATGTCTTCAAAGATGGCCTTGAACCTTGGATTCCCCTGCCTTCAACCTAGTGTTGAGAGTAGGAGTTTCTAATTGATGGCATACTTGGCCTAAAAATATGCTCTACTGTGTCCTGTAGCTAGATAAAAACACTTCAGATTTCTGTGCATAAAGAGATTTCATTAATGCTTTTTGCTAAAGATATGGTTCTACACTGACAAGGTGACGAAGTTTTCTTTTTAGTAATTTATCAGTTACCTTCCATTATGTAAGGGTTCCTATCAGGAGTCATGTGGGGAAACCCTGCTAATTAAGGTCAACCATGTCTGGGTAGGTCTTCTGAGCCTAGTGCAAAATGGAGGTCTTTTTTTTTTTCTATTGATCTGTTTTTCCTTTTCTATATTTACATTTCAGATGTCATCCCCTTTCCCCAATCTCCCTCCCTAGAATACCCCTACCCATGGCCCCTCATCCTTTTTGTTTTTATACCATTTTATTAAGGTCAGTTCTAGGTTGAGGAAACTAGCAATACAATAGATGCAAATAGTCAAGGAACAAGCAAGACAATAAACACAAATAGTCAAAAAAAAAAAAACAAGGTAATAAACAAAGTTCCATGGACACTCCCATGATAAGTGTTTCTAAGGGCTTATCAAGATGACCAAAATATCTGAGCCAAATTCTCTGTCCTTGCCCAAAGTTATTTTCATGTCTGAAGCCTACTTTCTTATTCTAGCCAAAAATTACTTCTTTGTTCTAGCCTAAGATTTAGATTCCTGCCTGAAATTACTTCTTTTTGCTAGCCTAAGATTTAAATTTCTGCTTGAAATTATGTCTTTGTTCTAGCTTAATGTCAGTTTCCTGCCTGAAGCCTACTTCCTTGTCCTTGACCCATGTCAGATTCTTGTCAAGCAGGCCGAAAAGCTCTCCACCTCTCCACATTTTTTATTTCATAAACAAAACTGAGACTGTCTTAGGTCATTCTAACAAGAATGGCTTCCTTACAAGTCATGGTATATGCATTATCAAAAGCAAAGCACTTCTGTCT
Source organism: Grammomys surdaster (assembly GCF_004785775.1). Classification (NCBI taxonomy): domain Eukaryota; kingdom Metazoa; phylum Chordata; class Mammalia; order Rodentia; family Muridae; genus Grammomys; species Grammomys surdaster. The sequence goes on from NW_021604578.1 coordinate 3,244,366, forward strand.
TAGGTTGGCAAGACTCTGAAGAATATTACCTGTCCTTGGCTTGCCAGCCTCTTAATTTAATAACTCTGTCTAGGGGTCCATTTTCAGGTTCAAGCCATGTACTTTGGCTTCCAAAATGTTGATGTTGTTACAAACAGGCTTTAACATGATGGGCAGGAATAAAAGTGTTTTCAGGGGAAAAAAGGGGCTAGCATGATCAAGCTATATATGCCATTCTTGAAGCTTGACCAAGAGAGATAGTGACCTCAGGCCACGGGTAATTTTATCAGCAGTATTTGCTGCATCAACATTCAGCAGAGCAGCATTATTTAAATTCATAAGCTCTCTGGTTTTTAAAGTTCTACTACCTTCTCTTCAATGACAACTGCTGAGGTAGCCTGTGATATATAATTCCTATTTGTGATTCGGCACTTCAAAGTTTCTTATTCTCTGCATTTTGACCATTTGAGTGACTCTTTATTGTTATCTACTGCAAGAAGAAGCTTCTCTGAAGCGTTCTGAGAAAGCTTTCCTCGCATAGACTCATTGTAAATAACTATAGCTGCTTGGAGCTTGGAGTCACATTGGTTGTGTTTTGTCTAGAAGATAGGATTTTAAAGCTCGTCTCATCTTCCAGCTACAGATTCTTAATTTTTCCATTTTTACAGTGTTCTGCAAGCCTTACAAGAGGTAGTATAAATGATTTATTTTTAGTGATGACTTTCCAGCAATCACTTATTCTCAGCATTCTGGGAAGATATGAGTCTCTAAATCCATTACCATTCACTGAAAACATAGATATCTCTGGTTAAGACAGATTATATAGCCTCTGTTCTAGAGTGTAAGCAGAAATAGTTAGAAAGCAGTTGGAAGCTGTGTCTAGTTAGCTGAACATCAGTAGTAACTTTTCCTATAGAGCCTATGACCTCTGCAAAACACTGTCCACACTTTCTAACATGTGTGTACAGAGTTTCTAAGGAGATAAATTCTCCCCTTTTACTAGGACAGCCTAAGTTTCTGTTCCCGTGTTTTGAGCCAGAAGTCATTGTCCTTTGGTAGCTTCTCCTCTAATAGGGCCATGAGTATCTAATGCTAAGAGGAAATCTTGAATTGTGACATAATTTCTTTGGTAGACTTAAGAAAACTAGTTAATTTTCAATTTGGGCCACATGTGTGTTTTCTTTTTCTAACTTGTGAGAGACAGAACTGATTTTGAAGTTCTCCGTAAGCCAAACAGGAAACTCAAAAGCTACTTAGGTAATTTTGCATAAAATGAAGAGCTATAAATTGTTCCTAACTTTAATGACTTCCACAAGCAAAGGGGAACTTACTCTCTGATTTGGATAATACATAGTTTTTCTTTGATATAATCTTGATTCCATGTACTACAATTTCATCTTAGGTCATTTGTACCAAATTCTTCAATAGGCTCTCTGTTGAATTCCACATTCTAACCAGTGGTCTATGCTCAGTTTAAGAAGAATTTTGCTTCAACTTTGTTGGCATATATTTTGTTTTTTGGAAGAAAGGAAGTTGTGGATTGCAACTAACATCAAATAGGTAGAAATTTGAGATCAAGGGATTTTAAAATTGTTAATATTTGCAATAAACCGTACCTGTATTTTATTTTAAACATCTATCTATTGAGTTTCTTTACTTTACTTTTCTTAGCCATCCTAACTAAATTTTAAAAAGTTATGAAGTATTTTTAACTTGGAGAATGGGGATAAAAATATTTTATCAATACAAGTCTGTTTTCTATTTTCAGGTAAAGTGAATTTCACATCCATGAGAACATCAGGAGCTATAAAGCATCCCTGTTACCATGCCAAGATTTCTTGTATTTCTAAAATGAGTGAGATGTCACTGCAGTACTCTTTCCATAGTGGTAGGAAAAAGGAAATTTGTATTTGTTGAGAGTTAATTAGCTGAAAAGTCAGATTCCATACATTTTAAAGTGTATCATTTAATTATAAAGTTTCTTCATTGTTGTTCTGCTTATAGATGAGGTGTCAAGTTTAAATACTGGTTTAATAGTAACACTACTAGCTCATTAAAGCCATTGTCAGGGAAAATTAATTAATTTAAAACTCTTTCAACTTATATCTATATTTGTAACTTATATTCATACTTGTAATTCATTGGTCTCTAAAACTATTAATGCTTAAATTCTATTTTTTCTTTTATTATGTCTTTACTTTTGAGATTATAGCACAATTATACCATTTTCTCCTTGCCCTTTTTTCCTTAAAACAGTCTCATGTATCCCTACTTTGCTTGCTTTCAAAACCATTGCCTCTTTTTTAAGTGGTTGTTTTTACAAGTGTATATGTATATAAGCATGTGTGTGATTGTGTGTGCATACACACACATACACACACACATACATATACATATACATGCATGATGCACGGACACACACACAAAATTCTAAATACATAAAAATAACCTGCTCAGTCAGTATGATTTCTCTTGTATGTATACTTTATGGTCAGAAACAGAGCCTGTTTAACATGGAGACCAACCTATACAACTGTAACCTTTGTGGAAGGCATAGGTTGGTCCCACTGATCAGATTTCCAGGTTGGCAATTCAGTCTCAGTGAGCCCCTATGAGTCCTGGTTAGTTGATTCTATAGAGTTTCTTGTGGTGTCCTTGACCCATCAGGCTCCTATAATCCTTCTTCCCTCTCTTTTGCAGAATTCCCAAGCTCCACCTAATATTTGACTGAATACATCAGTTTCCACCATTTGCTGGGTGAAGCCTCTCTGATGACAATTGGGCTAGATAACAATCTATGAGTATAGCAGAATATCCCTAAGAATCATTTCATTGAATTATATTGTGTCATTCCTGTTTGCTTCTATTATGGGTCTCTGGGCTCTCTAGCTTCTGGCCAGAAGTATTAGGGGTGGACTCCCTTTCATGGCATGGGTCTCAAGCTGGACCAGACATTGGTTTGCCATGCTACAATTTCTGTGCCAACTTTACCCAAGTATATCATGTAGGCAAGACACATTATAAGTCCTAATCCCTCCACTGGAAGTCTTGTTCGTTTACAGAAAATGGCCAGTTTAAGCCTGTATCAGGTATTGCTAGGAGTCTTAGCTAGGGTCACACTCATAGATTCCTGGGTATTTGCTTTGCTGTAGGTTTTTAGCTTTCCCTAGAGATGCCCCCAGTTTCCAGTTGTTTCTACCAGTTCTCTCTTCCTCCATTCTTCCTACCCCAGTATCTGTCCAGTCTCCTCTCCTTGTCTACCCACAATGTCTACTATTCTGCTACCCCTTCTTAGTGAGATTCACAAGTCCCTCCTTGAGCCCTCCTTGTTACTTAGCATCTTTGGGTCTCTGGACTATAGCATGGCTATCCTTAACTTTATGACAAATATCCACTTATAAATGAGTACATACCATGCTTGTGTTTCTGGATTTGGGTTACTTCACTTATGATGATCTTTTCTAATTTCATCCATTTGGTGCAAATTTTGTGGGTTTTTTTTAACAGCTGAGTGATACTCCATTATGTAAAAGTAATACATATTCTTTATGTATTCTTCAGTTGGGGGATATTCAGGTTGTTCCCATTTTCTGACTATTACAAATAAAGGCATAGTGAACATAGTTGTGCAAGTGTTCTTGTAGAAGTATCTGTTGGGTATACTCAGGAGTGGTATATCTAGATCTTGAGGTAGATCAATTCCCAATTTTCTGAGAAGTCATCATATCTATTTCCAGAGTGGTGGTACAAATATACATTTCCCTCAGCAATAGGGGAGTATTCTCCTTGCTCATTCTTACAAGCATGTACTGTCACTTGTGCCTTTGATCTTAGCCATTATGACAAGTGAAGACGCAATCACACATGTTTTGACTCAAATGAACTTAACATATCTACAGAATATTTCACTAATACACTAAGGAGTATACCTTCTTCTCAGTACCTCATGGATCCTTCTCAAAATCTGACCATATGCTTGGTCACAAGGCAAATTTCAACAGATATGAGAAAATTGAAATAACCCCCTGTTTTTAATCAAACCATTATGGATTAAAGTTAGATTTCAATAACAAAAGAAACAATAGAAAGTCTACAAACTCATGGAAACTGAATGAATCTCTACAGAATGTCCATTGGGCCAAGGAGAAAATAAAGAAATTAAAGACTTTCTAGAATTCAGTGAAAATGAGGGCACAGTACCCAAATTCATGGGATATAGTGAAAGCAGTACTAAAAGATAAGTTCGTAGCATTAAATACCTTCACAAGGAAATTAGTATGAGTCTGTACTACAGACTTAACAGCACAACTGAAAACTCTAGTATAAAAGCAAATACACCCAAGAGCAGAAGAAGACAGGAAATAAACTCAGGGCAGAAATCAATAAAACAGAAACAAAGAGTAGAAATTTAAGAATCAATGAAACAAAGAGTTGGTTCTTTAAGAAAATCAACAAGATAGATAAATAGTTTTCCAAACTACCTAAAAGGCAGAGGGAGAATATCCAAGTTAACAAAATAAGAAATGAAAAAGGACATAACAATGGACTTTGAAAAAATTCAAAAAATCATTAGGTCTTACTTCAAAAGACTATACTTTACAAAATTGTGAAATCTGAAAGAAATGGACAATTTTCTTGATAGATACCACTTACCGATGTTACATCAAGAGCAGATAAACAATATAAACAGTTTTATTTTTCTCCTAGGTAAAATTAAACAGGATTTAATGACCACATGTATAGTGGTTCAGAACTAATTACACTGAAGTTAACTGCTTGAAATCGAAAAGAATCAACACTCTGGATAGAATATGTGTCGTTTACTTAGCCAAAGTCCAAACAATTCCCAAAATGCTCCACACAGAACCACCTTGTTCATCTGTTACCTGCTGAGCATTTGAGATTTTAGCTTCTGCTCCAGTGTATTTATTGTTCCTGTTGTTTTACCAACTACTCCAACTGACCTCTTAAGTTTTCAACAGTATATATTTTTAGGAGAGGAAAAAAGTATGAAGTGAAAAGGTATTGAATTCTCAGAAATCTTGCTCTGGTTTTCTCATGTCTAGTGAGTCAGAGAAAATGAGCAGAGACTATAAATACTTGGGGTCAAAAGGAAGCAGTTGTCATGTTTAAAGAGCTAAAAGACAGAGACACGTAAGTGGTACATCGTGCGTCAATGCACTCTCAGAGAAAGTTCCAAAAGGAAATAAACCAATTTGCAAAGTCAGATCAGTCTTTATTCATATACACCAAGGGGATTGAATTTGGAATTGTAATTATGTGATACAAAAGGAATATACCCATGCATCTTGCTAGCTAGAATCTTTATGTGGCTGAGAATAAATAGTAAAATCACAAATTCACCATAGTGATGTCTGGCTTTGGGGATTGGGAATAAAGTAAGTACATTTTCTTATACTTTGTATCATGTAAAATGAATATATACCAATAAGACTATGTTATGATACACTTCTTATCACCAAAGCAGTATAAATTTGGATAATAGTTTTGTTAACAAAAAAAAAAACCCTCCAGCATGGCAAAATGTATTTTCATTGCTGTGTTTTCTGTTTGTTTACCTTTGATAACCTGTTTTAGCATTCTTTTTATTCTTTTGACATTGTCAGTAATTGATACACTGACACATTATCAGTTTGACATCCTGTGCTGACATATTTACTCATTATAATTCTAAGTATTTTTTTTACTGTAGTTATTTAATTTAGGAATATCCCCCATAGGCTCAAATACTAGAATATGTGGTTCCCAGCTGACAGTGATTTTTGGGAGAAGTTATGGAACCTTCAGGAAGTGTAACATTGCTGCTAGAAGCAAATCACTGGGAACAGATTTGGTGAGTCTGTAGCCATGCCTTGCCTTCAATTTCCCAGCTTTGCACCATGTTTTCTGTGTGAAGATGAATCCACGTCTGATGCTTGTTGACATGCCTTTCTGCCACAATGGCTTCATACCCCTCTTGAAATAAAAACCCAAATAAACTTTTTCTACAGTTTGTTATTGGTCATGATATTTAACCAAAGCTGCAGAAAGTTAATTAGTGCAAAGATTAGTACCAAAGAGTGAGCGACTACTGTGAAAAACCAGCCATGGTTGGTTTTAGTTTTTTTTTGTTGTTGTTGTTGTTGTTTTTTTTGTTTGTTTGTTTGGTTTTGTTGTATATTTTGTGGGAAATGTGGATGACTTTGGAACTTTGGAAAAAATCAATCGAACACACACACACACACATACACACACACACACACACACACACACACACACACACACACACGACAACTGAATGCTGAAGGCAATGCTTAACAAACCATTCTTGTAGGAGCCTGACATTAGTGCTGAGAGAAAACAGAGCCTAGCTTAAGATGTTTCTTTAACTTCAACAACCGCTTTTGTGAATATAATTGTGCTTGGATTTTCTGATGGTGTCTTTAAAGTTGTTATTCATAGAATCATATTTTCTGCCATAAGAAAAAGTAACTGCATTTTCTAAATGTATTCTAAGTTTGCTCCTTCATTTAGCTTATTGCTTTAGCAAAGATTTCTCCCCCTACACTTGCCCACTTCCTGTATAAATCTTGCCACCCTTGTATTCTTTTCTGATTTCATATTGCATGTATTTGGTCTACTGTCTTTACTGGTTTAAAGACTCTCTCCTCCTCCTCTCCATGACCCCTTTATTGCCCTTGTGTCTATAAAGACATTGTAAGGTAAACAAAAAAATCTTGAAATTCAAAGCTATGATCTACATATGAGACAAAATGAGAGGCATGTTTCAGTGCGAGTTCCTCTGTAGTATGATAGAGAATCCCTGTGGATAAGGCCAAAAGGTACAGCTGAATCATCTTGGAGTTATTTTTACTTTTAAAAAAGGGGCAACCCATCCATCTCAAAGTTTTTAACCCAGAAATATTCTTGTCCAAAGGAAGAACAGGGACAAAAAAATGGAACAGAGACTGAAGGAAGGGCCATCCGAGCACTGCCTCACCTGGGGACCCATCGTGTCTTGCAGACACCAAACCCGACACTGTTGTTGTGGTCAAGATGCGCTTCCTGACAGGAACCTGGTGTGGTGGTTCCTTGGAAGGTCCCGCCAGCAACTAACCAATGCAGATGTGGATGCTTGGAGTCAACCATCAGACAGAGCTCAGGGAACCTGGTGGGGGAGCTGGCAGAAAGACTGGAGAAATGGAGGGGGATTGCAACGCCGTTGGAAGAACAACATAGGCTGGCCTGACCACCCAGTTCTCCCAGAGACTAGACCACCGACCAAGGAGTGTACCTAGAAGGATCCATGGCTCCAGATACATACGTAGCAGAGGATGGCCTTGCCTGACAGCAATGGGAGGGGAGGCCCTTCTTCCCAGGGAGGTTTGGTGCCCCATTGTAGGGGGATGCTGGAGCGCTGGGGCAGGAGAGGGCTGGTGGGTGAGGGAGTATCCTCATATAGGCAAAGGAGAGGGTGGAGGGCAGATGTGAGATAGGGGGTTGGTGGAGGGGTAACCAGGAAGTGGGATATCATATGAGATGTAAACGAATGGAATGATTGATTAATCAAAAAAAAAAAAAAGTAAAAACTCCACCTTGATTCAAGGTGTGAAGCCGAGGAACCAAGTGATCTGAGGAACTAGCCTGGAAAAAGAGTGAGGTTGAGGTGTGTCCAAACTCCCAATATCTTATCTTGAGTTTGGTAGGAATAGGAGAATTTCCTCCCTGACCTTGGCTTGCATGTCCTGGTGCAGGTAGTTTTTTGACCCCCACCTCTGACACCCTTGAGGTGTTCACATACCTGAGGTGGCCAAGTTACAGGTTAAACTTCCTCTCTTTTCATAAGGTCATGTGGAGCAAGCAGCAGAAATTTGTCTTCATGCAAATAAGGCATTCGCAGTACCTTAACCTCGGCCAATGATGTACTCTTACCCTGAAAGCCCTACCCACTCCCCAAAGGTTTAAACAGCCTTCGTTCTCGCCAATTAAATGAGCTGCTCAATGAAGCCTATCTCCCTCTGAACCGTTTCTTACCAAGCTTACCAGCCTGCTGTCTCCGTCATCCTCCGCAGATCCTGCCTCGATTTCCCTCTCAGACAATCTGTCTGACTGTTGGGGAGCATACAGTTAAGAGAGATGGAGCAGAGTGGGGAGGACATAAAGGCAAGGTTTTCTATTTATTTTTATGTAATGTCATCAATTTGCTGATACGTTGTTTGATTAAACATTTTTAAAATTCAGGATATAGAATTTTCAGGATGTTTTTATATCAGTAAAAGTATCAATCCTTGTTTCTGTTAGGTAACTCTGCTGCATTTTATAACTATTGATGGACTAAAATATCTCAACTTGTAATATTATTCCTATATTTATTCTTAAAAGCGGCTATGTTGTTTCTGTTTTGCTAGTAAACATAACATTAACTATCAGCTCAGGCAAGGCATGTGATTATGGTAAGAAAACAGCTATATTTTCCTAAGCACACTCAGAGTTCTAACATTTTTTTCGTGGGCATAAAATGATGATAAACAAAACTTATTAAGTGATTTTTTTAAGGATAACTCAATTGTGCTATATATCATCCTCTTTCAATTGTGCTATATATCATCCTCTTTTTGTTACTCAGTCTACATAACTTGTATGACTTGTTTAAAATTTCACTTCTGCATTTAGTACAGAAAATGTCGTGCATGGAGCCCAAATCTAATTACAGCATGTAGCAGTTACTAATTTTCAGCTCTTGTATTTTGAATATATCTGTAACTTCCATTAACTGAAAGCTTTTAATCATGTGTATATGCATATTCTATAAAAATTACTATATCATAAAATAGTTCCAATTAAAATTTGGATAGAATTATCCTGAGAAAACATTTTGTAAAAGTTTTTGTGGAAGTCAATTCTTCAACAATTTGTACATTTAAAGTGAGTGTGTGTGTGTGTGTGTGTGTGTGTGATGTGTCTGTTCTTTACTTATCTAATATTTTTTCTCGTGAAAATAAATGACAACATACTCATTAGACTAAGCAAAGGAATGAGGTTGGAGAAGGGTGCTTCTCTGGAATAGTGTTTCAGTATTATACTTAAAATTCTGAAGGCTGGTCAGAAAATTGGTTTCAGAACTTGTTTCAGGAGATCTCCAGGGAAGCAAAAAAAGAAAAAAAAAAAAAAACCAACCAACCAACCAACCAACCAACCAACCAACCAACAAAAAAACCAACCAACCAACCAACCAACCAACCAACCAACCAACCAACCAACCAACCTACCAAACAAAAACAAAGATGTGTTAGTCAAAGCTGAGCGCTTGCTTTTCCTTTTGACCCAACAGCAGTGAATCCGCAGAGCTAACTATAGTAGCTGCTGAATTACAACCAGGCTACTGAACAACTTAGGAAAATGATAAAAGAAAGAAAAGAAGACAAATCATGTCCCCACAAACAAACAATTTCCTGTGTCTCTCAGACTGAAGATAAAGTCATTGGCAAGGTTTACTAGGTACTGCACCCAGATTCAGTGTGTCTTACTGAAAATCCATGTGGCTGAGCCCTGCTGCTATCTGCAGCCAGTAGGATTTGCAAAACAGAGCTGGGGCTACTGCAGAAGCACCTTTGAACTTGGAGATCAGCAATAGCACGGTTCATCAGATAAGCTCTGTTTTCAGGTACATTAGGAACATTACAATATGAATTTTCAGTAATATCTGATGATTTCCTAGTAAATACAATCAAATTAAAGAAAATTCTCAGTGAGTCTTAAGAAAACCTCATGTGCATTGACCTGGAAAATCTCTAAGGCTTTCAGTCTTTTTATTCCGAAGTGTAAATGTAGTCTTTGAATTTGATACATATGTGTTAAAAGTATATTCGTTTTGAGGTATTGGTTATTGTTTTGTCCTTGTTGGCATAGTGCTGGAGAGTTAGTGTGGAAAAAAACTACTCTACTGTTTGTTTCTCAGAATATTTTTTGTGACTCATGCACATTTACTCTTGACCACTTAGACTTTTCAGTTACACATATGCTTTTATTTACAAGTTTCTGAAAAGTATTTTCTAAAGAAAAGATCATTACTCTTGTTTGCAAAGTAAGACATGCTACAATGTAGCTATAGAGGTTTTATTAAAAAGTTTTGTTGTAACATTTTTGTAATTGTTTTGTGAAGTGAATAATGTGTATTTTCAATTTGACATTTCCTGAACTATATAGCAGATAATTTAATAATTGGCTTGTGTATATATGATATATGAAGATACTTGAATACAATCAGCAAATTTTAATGCCCATAATAATTTACTGAGTGCTTGGTAGGAGAGTAAATGTAATAGATTTAGGTTGATGTAATCAAAAATTTAGACACTAACTTACAGTTTCACCACAGTTCCACATACCGTATGTGAAAAAACAATCTTGTACGTTGGGAAAAAGTATTTTTGGACAGATGCAGGGAATTTACCCCAGAGTTGTTTCAGTCAGAGGAGAATAAACCATGAAATTGGCAACTAAATTAAGCAGATAAAGACGGATAAATACTGCATTTGTTTGTATGAGACACTTGAGGGTAGGTGTGAAGGAAGTGTTAAAATTAGTCAATATTTTTAGGAAATTGAGGCACTTATAGTAAAAATTATACAGAGTGGTCAATGATTGTGTAAAATCATGACTCTTGAAAGAATAAGATGCCTGCTTTCCTATACTCAAAAAAAAAATCACAGATTATTGGACTGTCTCTTACTTTAGGTTAGTTATTGGTATTGTATGATGAACTATGATTTAAAAATTACCCTCAGGAAATATAAACATTTAATTATTACAAGTTTTCTAACCATTTTTCTATTGTAACATAAACAGCTGTCAAGTAAACACTAATACAGTCAGAGAACTGATAATTAACAGCTCATCTACTGCAAAACTTAAGACAAAGGGAATATATATCATATCTGACATGCTACTACAAACGAATATTCTATCATAAGCTCAAGATACACTGATAAAAATTTTAGCATTTGTTAGTTGTTGAAAAATATTATTCTAAGTTTTGAATGCTCCAAAGCTCAAATGATTAGATATTGTTATTTATCATAATAGAGAATCAAATAAAAATAAGCTTTTAAAAATGATGGTTTTCATCAACTTTATCTACTCCTGCCTATCAGATTTAAAACAAATACTTACTATTTTTACTATTGTAGATGATTAAAAAAAACCAAAACAACTCCATAGAACCGTGAAGTCTCAGTGTGGGCTCATTTTTTGGTGGTTGAATCAGCATTAATCAAAGAAATAACCTTTAATTTCTTTTAACTCCTTAAAAACTCCAGCATTGGTATTTTCTGAGAAAAGAATATTATGTTACCAATACCAGATTAGGAAATGTGCAGTGTCTTCTGTTTTGTGATAGAATTGCTTAGTTATATTTTCTACCATTAAAACGGGATTCAAACATTTTTTGATTTTTACTGCATTCCACTTATTTATCTATCTGTTCATTTTTTCATTTATCCTAGTACAATCAAGAGTAAATACTCGAATTTAGAATTAAGAGGATTATTAGGTGTGAGTATTATAAATATTTTTAAGAAAAATGTTAAAGTTTATCAAACTGTGATCTTGGACTCTTTGTTATATTTTGTGGTGTATCTAATTTTATACATTTAAACATGAATAAAATAATACTTTCAAATGTGCACGCTGCTACCTCCACACATCATCCCTTGGTAGTTGATTGATTAGATTTTCCCACCTCCATTACTAACAATGACGATTGAAAAAAGAATCAGTCTTTGAGACTCTGAAAAGGGATTTTTGTTTGTTTACATTACTGAAGCATGGGGGAAATAGTGAGGCTGTATATAAACAGCAAATACTCAAGCTGAACTTGAGGTCTTAGCTGAAATTTACGATGAACATCATGATAAAGCAGCAAGCAGGAAAACATATTTTGAGAGGAAAAAGTAGAAACTTTTATATTGCTGAAAATTTACAGAGTTTTCGGAGAAGATTGGGCTTATGAGGAAAAGTCTGGGTAAAATTTCAGGATTTAAGAGAATACCAATAAAGTGAAGACTGACATTAACCAGACCTGGCTATAAATACCACACAAAGAGACCAAACAAGTTCTCCCTTGACAAGCCTGACCACCTCTCCTTTTGACAGAAGCAAAAGGAGCAGCAATCTTATGAAACCCCGTGTTCCTTTAGGAACAGCGAAACTTAATAGGTTAGAGACTCTAGTTTTAGGACGATTTCCATCTGTGTGTGTATGGTTGTAAGTCTCTCTGATCCTACGGCATCATGGAGCAGAAGAGAATCTATCCTGATTGTATTCTGTCATCTCTCACATCTTCTGTCTTATCAGTCAAACTGATAACACTTCCTTTTCCTTAACATCATTTTGATTGCTGGAGGAAGTCACTCCTATGTTTAAGAGATACTTCTAGTTACCTTCACTGTACTGTGGAAGTCAGGATACCCCCTTTTTTTCTCTTTTTTTACACTACTTGGAAAACACCCAAATATGGAGTTGGTTCTACATTGTTGGTATTGAATCACATATTTTAATAGTTAACCTTTTAAAATATCTTTATTCAAACTGAAATTTCATAATCTATACCTGCTCAAAATACTGAAACTACTTATTATTTAGTAATTAAATATTTTTATTACTTATTGTTCAATAGTCCAACAGTGATTTTAAAATTATACATTCTGAGTCATTTGTTTTTAGCAAAAGAAAAGAACTTTCATTGGCAAAATTTGGAATTTCCAAGTTGGAACAAAAGGAAATACTGGTTTACATCCAAAATTATAAAAGCAAATATCCAGAAACTATATTAATTCAAAGAAATAAAATAATGTTAAGTACTTAAATGATGTCAAATAAACTCTCATGGAGATTTCCCAAGATTCCATATGGAAATTCTACCTTGGAGGATGTGATATGTAGTTCTTCTAAACATGTGTTATAAATAAAAATTTAATGTAAAAATAGAGATTCCAGGACATCTTGCAAGGTGCAATTAAAAAAAAATAAATTTAGAGTAACTAGAAAAGCATCAATTAAATTTCCCAGACATTCTTAACTCTAAAATGTAACAGTATCTCTCCTTTATCCATTTTAACTATCCATCATTTACACAACAAGATTGAGGTGTTAAAGGAATTGTTCATTAAATTTTGGGAATACTACTTATAAATGATCAAAATCAACATGAACAACGTATAACAGCAATTTTTCACCATTCTTATTTACAAAGAATTATCTATAATATATAGGGTTTTAAAGTTCCAATTCTATTTAAATTGTTTGATGTGAGTAAATATATATTTTAATACATTGATCAAAGATTTGTTACTTAAGAGAAAATTGCCTGTTACAAATGCTTCAAAATCATGTCAGAAGACAGTAATACTATCTATCATCTGTAACTTTTCAAATTACAATAATTTTCTGAAATGAATGTTTTTCCTTATGCATAAATGAAATGTGTCAATTTAATTGATCCTTGAAATGACAAATACAGCTTTTTAAATGGAAAAGAATCCATTTTATGTAGTTGATTAATATATTCAAATTACCTTTAATACAAACTTTAATGCTTCATCTTCTGTGAAGTATTGCACTGTGTACAGTATTTTTCAATGTTGTGTTCTAAGCAAAGCATCAATAAGAATATTGAAAATGCAGTCTGTATAGCAGAGAATTTGAAGCCCCTTTTCCAAAGGTAAACAGATGTGTGAACGAAATTCATTAGTCATTAAAATTTTATTCTTTCCCTAATAACTCATTATTTTCTACTTTTTCTAGTTTCTCTTATTCACTCGTTGCCAAGGATATAATCTCCCCCTGACCCACTAAAATCAAGTCGACCAAATGCTTCCTTTCCTGTCATCTGACACAGTGTCAATGATCCAATATACACAATTCATGACAGGCTAGCAAATAACTGCCATTGGACCTTTATTACCGCATATTATTTCCATCTTCCCTTTGCATCTCTTAAGCAAAGTCCAGCAAGAGATTACTGTTTATTTTTTTATTTAGCCCAGGCCCTGATTCACAACAAGTTGTCAGTTGTATATGAATCGGCAAACAAACATATTTGTGCTGCAGTAGTATTAATTTCAAAGAGGAATTTACTATCTCACTCAGATTACTGTGGATGTACTTGTCTCCTATGGCATCTGCCAGTATACAAATAAAATGTTGGACAGGTGAGCTACCGAAGGTAGTGATTTTTCAACTTTCCTTCATAGATACCTAGAATATATTAGACTGTTGTCTTGTAGGAGGAAGGAAGTTGAGATACCAAGCTGACTATTTAAGCAACACACTGGAATCAATGATGTATGTTGGAAGTTACACTGAGTGCAAACTTGAAATGTGTATGTCCCAGCAGAGAACAATCATTTTATTCAAATTAGAGTCTTCAGGATGAGAGAACCATGTGCTGTCTTTTGTTCCCTAGTGTGTCAGCATTGTGAGAGTTGTATAATAGGTATTTATTTTATCAGTGGACTATGACAGTTGGCTAGAGTCTTGACTATATACAGTTATGGTTTATCACAAACCTTAGTCTTTCTTGTTTGATGTCTTGCTTTATCTGAATTAATTGTAAATTCAGGATTTCCCTGGGATTTCAAGGTAAAAAGGAATCCACGTGCCTTCAAATGTTATGTTTAAAAATGGCGGCAGTTAGGGAAGTTACATGAGAGTTGTCATGCTCAAAGTAAAGTGTCATTCAAAACTATGTCTCTGCTCGTCACCTTCTCATATGGCTGTTGTCTTCTTTTCTTGTGTGTCTATGTTCAAAGAAAACCATACGATGAAAACTCACACAAAATGAAGGCACAGAGCCATCCAGCATCCAGGATCACATTTTATAGGATAAAAACTATTGAAGTTCTCAAGGAGTCTTTCAAATAAAAATTTATAAAATGTTTTTTTTATTCCTGCTTCATGTTCAATCATTTGAACTACACATAAGCAGGCACAAGAATGAGATTCTGTGCTTCAGCCTAAATAAAACATGGGGGCCATAAAACTGTATGCAACAAAGTTTAGCTATGTTAATCAATATGGATTTACTGAAGTACAATAAATGATATATATGTATGGCAATTTTACAGTGAGAGCCATCGTTTCGAATTTCAATTAAAAATTAAGAAGGAAATAAACCCATTAAAACACTTTTATTAAATTATTTGAAAGAAATACATCAAATCCAAGGAGAATTATGTGTTATTAGGAAAGAATGCTTATTAGGACATTGCTACAAGTACACAAAGTAAATGGAGAGTGAGGGAGGGAATGTTATTTGCTAATCATGGAGCACAGCAATATTCCAAGAGTGCATATCCAAGACTTCTCTAAAATGAATTTCAAAATTATATAAAATCTCAGCTGCTTAACCAGGCAAGGGGAAAGCTATTGCATGTATTTCCACATCTTTTTCAATTCACTACATGGGCCAATATGAAGAAATTCAGTTATTTGTTAAGTTGGGAATATATATTACCTAAAAGAGTAGATAAATTGTTTGCATTTTACTTAATAACTTGAGCAAGATCTAGTGGTGCTTGTGCTTTAGAACAATGCCAAAGAATGCACCAGTTGTGTTGATCTTCTGAATGCTGCCATAGCAAACTTTGTTTGGGTTTTCTTTTATTGTATGCCACAGAAATGAATGTAGACATTCTTAGATGAATACCCCATGCATTATAACTATGATTACTGACTGATCATTCAGTTTCTGACAGTGCAATAATATTTGTGAAAGTAGTGAGTTTTAAAGCTTCCATTACTTTTATGGTAGTTGACTGCCCCATTGCAAGGTGTACTATGCATATTTCAAAAAAAGTGAGACGATGCTTCTGTTTTCAAACAAAGATAATGTCTTAAGCAACTTTAATTCTGGCATGGTATGAATTTCCCACTATATGCATCATGCTTCTATTTGGATTAAGTCAAAGATGATATTTTTAGTGCAATACTGACATAGTACAATTTTGCTTTCTTAAAACTGTAGAAAAAAAAGTGTCAGTATTCAAAACAGAGCTTTAAAATTTGTCTTGAAATAAATGGAACATATATTTACTGTTTTGATACTTTGGTAGAGACAGCATGATTTGACTAATTTTAGAAGCTGACATTGCTGAACACAGATTGGATAAAATATATTTTACAACACTATTTTCTAGAGAATGATAATTTGCAGTGGATGACGAACTGTTCATCAACTAATTCCAACTTGAAAATTTAACAATTAAGGTTTGATAGCAGATGTTAGATAATGCTAGCAATTCAACCTTGAAACTGTATTCTGCCTCTTCTGCTTTCATCTTCGAGATGAGTTAAATTGAAGAGCTTCATGAAATTGCAGGATGAGTTGTTTAAAAACTGTTATCATTTGCAATTGTTCTATGTAACACAGAATTGTTTTTATATCATGAAAGCCAAAATAAAACATGTTCAAGCTTCTATAAACTGCCATCTCTCATTTAAAATCTCTACTTAGAGATTTTTATTTTCAAAATAACAATTCAGTTCTCTTACATTGGATATATATATACATGCCTGTGTGTACATTTCATTATATATATATAGAAATAAATGCATATAATATAATAAATTACTTCTTCTGTGGTTAATCTTTACAGTTCTCTGTCAATTTTTCTTTAAAGGAAAAGGTCCAACTGATAAATATATTCGAAAAGAAGGTTCTAGATGTTCTATTTTAGGTATTAATGTAAGGGATACAGCTTTGATGTTCTTGTTTAAAATATGGTGAGTGTAGTAGCTGACTTCAAGAGTTGTCGTAACAATTAAGGACAATGTATGAAATGTTTACAGATAATTTATGAAGCCATGTTGAGATACTTAGGCAAGTGTTTGTGCTGGGATGATCATGCCATAAATCCCATCCTTATTGCTCCAAGATATGCCCTCTTGAATGAGCAAGGATTCTTGGGGTCTGTTATTTTTACTTTCAGTATCCTGGCTCCAATGCTAGTGGTGCTTAACTCATATTTGGGCTACAGTTCCATCTGGGTATCTACCATGGTGAGCTCTGGACCTGAAATGATCATGTAAACATGGTTGAACCTTTTCTGCTGTGTTCAGTTTCCTATAAGGTCTCATCTACCCAGAGATGGACAATTAAGATCTTCCCCTCAGTGTAAAGCAGAGACAAGTGTCCAGTGAACCCAGCCTAAGTGTTTGGTGCTTCCTCTGACTGAATGCATACTCATTTAGTACGTTTGTAATGAACATTTCTGTGGACAATAAGTGAGCTTCTCAGTGATCCAAGTTCAGCTGTCAGCATCATTGCTGTTATAAAGAGGAAGATGGCCATAAAAAAGGCACCTGACAATTTTTGCTCTAGCAATAAATTTGTTATTAAAATTTATAATTCTACAAACCTTGTCTAATACTAATAAGCAGAAATATACATATCATCATTACGCAAACACCATGTGAGGAATTCGAGGGAGTGAAGTGCCATTGCTTAGAAATGCTAATTTGTATTTTCAAATTGTAAATGTTAAATGAGCAGCAGAGGAGTACAAAATGAATTCTTTCTATATTTTGAATGTTTAGAAATGATTCTCAGATAAAAAGTCGCTTTTTTTGTCTTTCCTTTAAAGAAAGGGAAGATGTGATGGTTAGTGTTACAGTACATCAGTGAGGGTCTCTGTTCTCTTCACAATATATCATATGTCAAAACTTCTCTCTTTAGAATAACAAAAGTGACCTTTTGGTGCCATAAGCTCCAACTGACCTTTTGGTAGCCATAACAGTGGCAAAGAAACAATAAAGATACATCAAGTAAGGGTTACTTTGTGCCACTGGGATGTTCAGGAAATGAACCAAAATACTTTACAGAATTTGCTCAACTGGATGGTAAGTGAAGATTAACAAAGGGCTTTCTGTGAAAAGGAGCATTGTGACCTTGGAGTGGTATTTGACCATTGCAGTTGACAGAAAGCTTACAGGAGTCTATACTTTAGAGAGTGTCATTTTCAGAATATACTTGAGTGAGTGATGTAAATATCAACATTTTGAAGGCTACATTTATAGCTTGAAGTGAATTTATTAATGGAAAATAAAATTTAAACACAAGAGTACTGTGGTTTAATTCAGATAAAGGCAATAGAGAATAATAGTTTTTTTATTTGACTTTTTCTCATTAATTAAGATGTTAACATCAGCTTGTCACAGAGAACTTACTTCTTTTCAAAGGACTTGGAACCACACACTGGCTGATGTTTGAAATCCTGTATCTATGTGATTTATCTGTAGGGCACCGTTTGAACATTTATTATCTTTGCTGTCCAGAGCTTCTAATTTTGTTTATGTTTTTCCATGAAGTGTAGAATCACAATTATGAATTTATATAAACCCGGGCTCAGTAGTTAAATAAGATGAAAGACCTGAATTACTTCAGTACATTCCAGGGAGAGCAAATTGGGGTTCTGGTTATAGCAAGTCCGCTGCGAGCACCAGAGTTGTTCCAGGACCTGGGGAGGGGGTGGCTGGGTCATTGTAGGGGAATCCAGACTACCAAAAAACAATGAATTCCCTTGCTCAAGGTAAGCCTGAGAATTACTTACTAGCGACTTGTTTGTCAATTGATTGGCAATTGTAGTTAGCATTTTCTTAGTTATTGAGCTACAGTCTTTAAAACATAGTATTTTTTTCCATTTTCTGAGAACATCATACAATGTGTTTCAATCATATTCACCCCAAATCCTCTCAGACCCACTCTCCCTCTCCATTCTCTTCTCCCTACTTACCCAATTTTGCATTTTCTTCTTCTGTGTTAAAAAGCAAGAGCCAACACAACTCATTGAGTCTGATTTGTGTTGTCCAGCTACTCTTTGGAGAAGACTTTATCCTGGTGTGTGATTAAGCTACCAGGGTTCACACCACTAAATACTGATTGTCTCACAGCAACTATAAAATACCAACAGTGCCCCAGGCAGCAGTGAGGTTTCATACCTAGCTCCCTCTCTTCAATGTTAGGATCCTGACTGCCCTGAGCTTGTACAGGCTTTGTGTATGCTGTCATAATCACCATGAGGTCATATGTGTCCTTTCCCTGCCATGTTCAGAAAACACATTCCTTGAAGTAACCCACTGCCTTTAGCTCTTTGAACCTTCAATTTCTTTAGACTATGGAGCCTTGTAGTGAGGAATATGATGTGTATATCCAAATTAGTGTTGAAAACTCCACTGTTTCTTATTCCCTAGGTTGACCAATTGAAGGCCTTTGTGTTTATTCCATACATGTCACGGAGAAGCTTCTCTGAAGAGATGTACTGATTAATGGATATTGGGTTATAGGGTTTTATTGCTTTTTGCTTAATTTTGTATTTTTAAAAACATAATCAGTCTCAAAACCTGTAATAAGTTATTTTAGAATCTAAGTAACAAAATAATGAATCTTAAGAGATTGTGCTCATTTTTTAAATAAATAACTTCTTTTCTAAGCACACATTATAATGAAATGTATTTTAAAATTGGTGCATTGTTTTTTTCTGCTGCAGATTGAATCCAATGCACTGTGCATTCTGGGAAGAACCATACTAATGAGTTATTTCCCAACTCTAAAGCCTTTTGCAGTAAATGCCAACTTTAAGAAAATAGATTTCGTAGCGCTGGAAGGTGCTATGAATGATACTAGAGGAAAGAGATGATCATCAATTTTACCCCAATTGGAATCCTGTGAGTGACAATAATGATTGGCCCACTAGTGCAAGAGACAGATGAGAATCATGGGAGTAGCCAACTATGTTCTGAATGGACTTAAGGCCAGCTCCACAAGATCAAACCATATCTTGTATCAATACTGGGCCTATAAACTATGGATAGACAAACATAGAACCTAGGAACCACCTAATGTTATTTTCCTAAATGGAACTAAGCCAATGCCTTATGTTTTAACATCATACTTATAGTTTAAAGCACTTCTTAACCTGCATAAGAGAAGTTTCTGTTTGTAGTAGCAGTGACTAACGCAGACACCTACAACTGTCTAAAGTGCAGAGCATGAGACTGTCCTAACAAGAACAAATCCACTCCTCCAAAGGTTCAGAAATCAATGTGAAAGGAAGGTCAGAAAAAGTATAAGAGCCAGAGATGGTGGGTACATGGTTTATCTGTTCATATGATCACATGGAGAACATCTGTGTGACTCTAAAAACCATCGAATCCCAGCATGAAGAGGTAAGCTGTGCTTGAAGATTCACATTTAGGCGAGGAGCTATTGCCAATTGCTAGTTCTTTGGAAAGGAAGGGTTAGTTGTTTTTAAGAGAGTCAGCCTCACTTAACACTCTGTAAACCAACTATACTACATCCAGTCACCCACATTTAAAATTATTTGAACAATACACATTGAGCTTGATGTTTCCCCTACCCCCACCCCAAATACACAGGGTGATTAGGACAGGGAGGAGCATAGATCTAGGAACAGTTGGTGAAGATAGAGTGAATATGATCAAAACTCATTGTATAAAGTTCTGGAAAGAAATAAAATTAGTTTTATTCACTTACACATATTGGTTTAACTTATTTTTTAAAACAGTACAATTCCTTCTCAGATCTCTAACTTTAGTAGTTGATATTTGAATTTCAGCTACACTAAACTCGAATAAGTATTGTTTTGCAGCTAATCTTTGGCTTCACTTATTTACTTATGAATATTTCGTTGATGATCTAGGATGTTTTGGGCTACGTGCTTCATCTCAGAAACAACTAAGTGAATGAATAGAGACTTCCCCCAGAAAGAGCAAGTCTGTGTGAACTATGCCCCTGCTATGATCATTTAGCTATGATCTGGTAAAATGATTTGGTCAGTTCCAAAATGTTTTACTATAATACTTGTGGCTGGTGTAGGATGGGAGATGAAAAAGATAAATGCAAAAAGGTTTTGAAGAGAAGTAATTTTAAAAGGCATCCTTAGTCTCTTGCCCTCCAGGTTGTCTTTTCCATTGTCAGTCAAAGATAACCCCCTTTTCTCCTCTCCTTGTCTTGTTAGGATTAGATGTTGACACAATCTTTTCTAGCAGCATATTCTTTCCAGTGGCTATTAGGTACTTTCAAGGCACAAATTGCAGCTATAGGTCACTGGATGTTAGTAGTGCATGCTACCATGGATTACCTATTTTTATTAAGTGTTTGATCTAAATCTGCAATTAGGATTTAATCTGTCAAGTAATATTTGTGTCTAGTATGTTGAATATCCAGGAAAGTCAGATGTCTAAACAGATATGTGTAGGAGAATAAAATTAACTTCATTTTCATTAAATTTTGATACATTTATCCAATGTGTTTTGGTTATATTCACCCTATCTTCAACAACTGTTGCTAGATTCACACACTTCCTTGCCGGACTCAACCACTTTTTTTTAAGTGCATCAAGCTCAATGTGTATTGCTAAAATAGAATTGTATATGGGTGCTTGGATGTACTATAGTTGAACATGTATTTCATGTATACATATACATATATATCCCATATATATTTTCCATTCCATATATATTTGTGGTGGTTTGAATATGTTTGGCTCAGGGTGTGGCAGTATTAGGAGGTATGGCCCTGCTGGCGTAGATGTGGTCTTGTTAGAATAGGTGTGTTACTGTGAGCATGGGCTTTAAGACCCTCATTCTATCTGTCTAGAAACCAGTCTTCTCCTAGTGATCTTCAGATGAGGATGTAGAACTCTCAGCTCCTCCTGCCCCATGCCTAACTGTACACTCCCATGTTCCTGCCTTGATGATACTGGACTGAAATTCTGAACATGTAAGCCAGCCCCAATTAAATGCTGTTCTTTTAAGAGTTGCATTGGTCGTGGTCACAGCAGCAAAACCCTAAGACAGTGTTCCATATGTGTGTGTGTGTGTGTGTGTGTTTGTGTGTGTGTTGACGGTACCCAAGTTTTTCTTGTTACTAACAATTACTCTTTTGTACAATTAAACAACACATATGGTAGTTGAAAGGGGTAAAGAGCATATTAACTGAGTGAATAGCAGTATGTCAAAAAGCCTCAAGTGACAAAACCAAGATTAGCTCTCATCTCAGTGCACCCAAGTAATGAATTTCTGGTGACGAGGAAATTTTAAGTGGCATGAAAACTACAAACTGCTTTCTTCCTACAAAAATCAGAAGTCTTGATAAGATACTCAGACAAGAAATTCAGAAAAATTTAAAAAAGGAGAAAAGTTTTCTAAATTTGTTTTGTGGAATGAAAACTTGGAGTACACACTCTGAAGAACAAAAAGAATCATAGAAAATAAGAAAAATAAGTAGAACCACAGAGAAACAAGGGACCATCAATCACATCAACAAATATATTACATGGTTATCAGGAGACCATCAATCAACTTAGTATATACATTCATGATTATAAGAAGAGAGGCAAGAATACACAAAGGAGACAAAAGACGTTGGAGTGATGACTCAGTGGGTAGGAATACATTGTGTACAAATTTGAGGAACTTAGTTTAAACCCCAGCACCCATATAAACAAACATGGATGTGGTTTTTGTGCACACACATATCCTCAGGAAAGAGATGGAAGGATCATTGGGATTTGGTAGCCATTGGCTTAGCATGGATTCAGAGACACATTGTCTGAAGTGGTTTAGGCATAAAATGATAGAGCAAGATACCTGAGCTACTTATCTGGCCTCTACACACACACACACACACACACACACACACACACACACACACACACACAACCTGGAAGCACATGTGTGCATATACTATATACAAACATATATTCATGAATTACACATATATCATATGCACTTGAAGGTGAGGGCGTGCACATGCACACACACACACACACACACACACACACACAGAGAGAGAGAGAGAGAGAGAGAGAGAGAGAGAGAGAGAGAGAGAATGACTGAAATGATCATCAATACTCACATATACAGCCAAGAATCTCAGCACTCTCTAAAGAATATTAAATAAAATGAGAGTCAAAAATAGATCCATTGTAGCTATGGTACTAAAAGTCAAAGATGAAGAGTTAATCTTACATACACCAAGAAAAAAATCATCACATCAGAAATAATAATAGCTCAAGTCTCAAACGAAACAATGGCAGCCAGATCAATGGGATAATAAGTAAATGCTTCAGAAGGAAGAAAATAAACCACAAGCAAACAGAATTCCTTCTTGTCAACAAAGTCTCTTTTCCCCATTAGAGCTATTTTACAAAATAATAGCAAACTAAGTGTTCTACAATTAATAACAACCAGGAGAACTAATTTCAACAGAATCATTTATAAGGAACGTTAAATGAAGTTTTTAGGCTGAAAGGAAGTGATTTTAGTAGGTACAAATTGATGCACATACAAAATGGAAAGCATAAAGAAGCTAATTACATAATTAAATCAGCTGAAATATATTTCCTTTCTAATATTAATTCATTTATTATGAAAACAATTAAAACATTTGTAAGGTCAGGACCGCAAAGACATGATTATAGTCCAGGCATTCAAGATATTGAGATATTACTATCTCAAGTTCAAGCTCAGTCTTACATTATAACAAAACCCTGTTTCAGAAAAACAACATTTGTACAAAATGACATGTCTAAACTATACATATGTGCCTGTGATATATATATGTATATATATATATACATATATATATACACTGTATATTTGCAGTATATGTATACACTGTATATTTGCAGTATATATATATACACACTGTATATTTGCAATATATATATTGTATATTTGCAGTATATATATACACTGTATATTTGCAGTATATATTTATACACTGTATATTTGTAGTATATACACTGTATATTTGCAGTATATATATATATACTGTATATTTGCAGTATATATATGCATATATATATACTGTATATTTGCAGGATGTTTGTCAACAGAGACAAGAAGATGAACGGAATGAAGTAAATTCTAACTGCATAATTGTTAACATTTAGTTTTATATTGCTGGTATTGTTACATAATCAAGTCACCATAAATGCTTATATGAGTCAGCCAGTCAGGGAAGACTTATTTCTCTCCTTTTGTCTTAGATTATATATCGCTGTCTCAAGGAGGGATGTTAGTTAGTTTCTCAATATTCAGACTAGTCTTTTTCATTTCTGAGTTCACAATCCAGAATGTCAGGTACTCTTTCATTTAATATTTGAATATCTTTTACAATTCAAATAGTTTATTTGCTGCTATTTCTTGATTGTTAGAGTTTCGTCTATTGGACCATTTTATGATTCTCATCTCATATGCTGGATCATGTGTTTTCCTCTCTTTTGCATTGAAAGTTGGGCACAGGGGAGGTCTTAGAGCCTTTCTGCTTCGTCTCCTCATCCTCTCCTTGCTCTTTGATTCATCTCATGAGTCCATGTGTTTTGGATGCCAAGTAAAGTCACTAAGTAGAGAACTAGTTTGTACTCTCTGCTACCATTTGCTGTCTGTAAAAATGGCAAGCCAAATAGCTCTATCTTATTTTTTCCTTTGACTACCTTTTCTGTGCTAAGATGGTAACCTAGAGGATAACATCCAGATATCTCTTTCAATTTTATGTCCTCTTTTATTTAGGCAAATTCCATCTGGTGGGATAGTTTAACCTCATTTCTACATCTATGCACATACTATGACTTGGCCTAGCTTGGTTACAATACCCTTCCATGTATGATTCTTTCAGCAATTACAATTCAGTCCCCAGTTCTTTAATCATTTGGGGAAATCCCCACACACGTTTGGAAGTCCCCATTCCATTCACCAAAGAGGCATCCTACCACATACTATGTGGAAAAAAGATGGTCATCCAGGGATTTTTTTTAAAGATACTGCAGTATCATTAGAATGCTTACCCTTGGCTACATGTTTTATCATTCACAAAAAGGAACATGCAACTACTGTCAAGCATTATACTGGAGAAGATAATTATGTTGAATTGCTTCACTATCTGCCAAGACAGGCAACGTTCAGTTGTCTGTGTTATTTTCCATAGCCAAAGCTATGAAATCACTCTTATTAGATTTATTTTTGTCCCTGATTGAAAGCAAGTTGTGCTAAATAACATTTTTTTTTCCTTCTGGAACACAGTAAACAAATCTCTATCCACCTCAAATGGAGCTCTGACAACAGATCAAAGAAATGATTCCATCCATGTCTAGGATAAGCCAATGAGTTTATTGGGGTAACTCAGAGTAGCCTCTTTATAGGGGAAATGATAATTTAAGCACATCATCTAGAGTGGATGACTGCTTACAAAAGTGACGTAATTTAGCACCGTACAACTTGACGGTATTCTACTGAGGAATTTCCTCTTCTCTCAAAATTTCTTTTTTACCAGTTCTATAACCTTGAAATGGGTTTTATGAGTTTTATATGCTTAGCAAGTTTTCTGAACCTTGTATGTCTTCCTCTTCTTTCTGGAAGGAAATGTTTCAATTTGCAGTATATAGATATATAACACTTATCAGTCAGTAGCTGTTGAAACATCATTGAATTTTTGTATCTCTGGAATAAAATTCACTTTGTTATGGCAAATGATTCCTTCAATATGGTCTTGAGTTGGACTTGCTAATACTTTCTCCATGTTTTCCGTAAATGTTTACTAAGAATATTGGCCTTTAATATAATAAACTGTCATTTGTATCAAGGCAGGGCAAGCCTCACAAAAGTAATTTAAAATTATCTCCTTTATATACTTTTCTTTGTGAAAATGTAAAAAGTAATATTATATGACATATACATGATATATTACACATATACATGCACATGCTGATGAGTTTTCATGCTTGCGTGTGTGCACACACATATATACATATTTTTCCTTTAATTCCAGAACTTGGGAGTCAGAGGCAGGCAGTTTTCTGTGAGTTTGAGGCCAGCCTGATCTACAAAGTGGGTTCTGAACAATCAAGGGTATTAACTATAGAAACTGTCACAAAGAATCAAAATGTATTATTATATATTGTTTGTCCATAGTCTTTGGTATCATAAGAACATATTCACAACCATATAACATTTGACCATCTAAATTTCCCTTGCATCAATCCCTATTTTCTCATGTTTTGTATCATATATACATGTTTACCATATAAAATTCAAGATCCACAAACCATATGATATTTGCCTGTCTGAGATGAATGTCATATATATATATATGTATATATATATATATACATATATATATATATGACATTCAGTTAGTTCCAATTGCAACCATTTTATTACAAAAGAAACAATTTTTATATGGCTGACAAATTTTTCTTTGCCAATAATTTGTTGATGTGCACCTCAGGTATTAGTTATGGTATTATGATGATTTGTTGTTGCTGTAACCAAATTTTTGAAGAGAAACAATCTGACCGTTGTGAGGAAGTAGAGTAGTCAGAGGTGATGCCAGACTATAGAAACTCAAGGACTTCCCCTAAAGTCCCGTTCTATTTAGCAAGACTCTGATTACTGAAAGCTTCACAACTTCCAATTAAGTGCCACCAGGTAAAGACCAAGAGTTCAAACACAAAAGCCTCTAGGGAACAGTCCACATATAGCCTATAACATTCTTTCCCTAGCTCTCATAGACTTGTGGCCATCTCATTATGCAAAATACATTTACTCCACCTTCAAATGTCCCCATTGTTTTTAAGTGTCCCAATCCAGTTCATAAGTGCAAAGTCTGAAGACTGTTCTGAGACTCAAGACATTCTCTTCACTATGAATATCTGTTAGAAATTTTAACCTATTTCTAATATCCAGTGGGACATATTAAGCATTTCTATTCCAAACAGGAAGAATAAGGACATAGCAAGAAAAGATAGGATCAAAGTGAGGCTGAAATCCAGGAGGAAAAAAAAATCAAATCCCGCAGCTCCACCTCTAGCCTCTTAGGTTCTTGTTGGAATTATCTCTGTTCATAAAAGCTTGGATAGATCTACCTCTTCAGCCTTTTCACCTGCAGTGAATTACAAGCAGCTACTGTGGTCACTTTGAGGCTTGGCCTTGAAGGTTGACTTGAGGCACTATGTAAATACTTCCCTAGTAGTACAAGGAGAGCTACTGACCTTTGATGAAAAATGCTGCCCTACTCCAAGGGCCTGATCTTGGAATACAGAGGCTACTCTTTGACCACCCAACTGGTGTATGCCTGGCACTTATACACTGTTATACAATGTACCCTCTGTAGCACAGGTAATTCACCCCTGTCTAGGTTTGGGATAAGTCCCGATACTAGCTATCTTGGTATTAAAACAAGACTGAATGTTCTTCAGCATTTTAGAGAGTGACCAACTTGACATTTTCATTTATATATTATGTACATCTATTGTCAACAACACACAGCTATTGGCACAAGCCACACATCAGTGAGAAATGCCTCTATGATCACAAGCCCTTTAGCAGAGTATTATCATGTTTTCTTTGTAAGGAGAGGCTAAACTCCTGGAGAGACACCAAGGAGTACCAGAATGTAGGAAGTCTATCCCAATTCTCTTGTCCCACTACAAAAAGTTTGAATCTATGAATATATTTTCTCTCTAATGGTATGCAAATGCTGTAGAGGGAAGAAAGAAGAGAGATAGAGATGAGGATAGAGGGGGATGGACAGGGAGAGGAAAAATAAGAGGGAGAGGGAGAAGAAAAGGAGGGAGAGACAGAAAGATTATATTACTATTTATATTTCATGTCCAGGTTTAATTTGGCTGAATTATTATTTCAGGATTATTCTAAAATTTAGAATCTAGAATATTTATCAAGGTGTTCTTAACAAGTTGATAATTGCTGACTTTTTTTTTCTGTATGAAGGAGAAAAGATGTTTGGTGTCTCCTATGTTGATATATTTTGTATATTACCACATACAAATTATTTACTAAGTTGAGGAAGTTTCCTCTTAGTTCTGGTTTACAGAGAGTTGTTTAATCATGAACAGAATTGGATTTTGTCAAATGATTTTTATGCATCTATTTTTAGGTCCACTTTTTCTTCTTGGAATGTTTATGTTGTGGATTATATTAATTGATTTCAAATGTTGAAACAGTCTTGCATACCTGGAATCCATCTCATTTTGTCATGGCATAATTAATTTTATTCGTTGTTGGATTCAATTTGCTAATATTTGTTGAGGTTTTACATTTATGTTCATAAGGTATATTGGTCTGTACTTTTTCTTTCCTTTAATGCCTTTATCTGGTTTTGGTGTTAAGGTAATGGTGGCCTCCTAGAATGAGGTAAGTATTGTTTCCATTTGTACTGTTCTCTGGACAGATTAAATAGAGTTGATATTTTTCTTCCAGAAGTATTTAACAGCTTCCCTACAGAAACTTTCTAGATATAATGTTTTCTGATTTTCACATGTAGTCATTAGTAAGTCATTTTCTTAGTAGAGATCAATTTGAGTTATCTATTTCAGCTTGCATTAATTTTGGTAATTTGTGTATTTTAATAAATTAGTCTATTCTATATAGGATATGAAATATGTGAACATGAAATTACTAGTAATATTCATTCATTTACCTCTTTAATATCTACAGAATTAGTAATGGTGGTTCACCTTTAATATTTGTAGTGAATAACTTTTCTTATTTTCACTATCAATAGCCATAATTTTATAAGCTTATCTTAACTTTTAAAGAGTTACCTTTTGTTTATATTGGTTACCTCTAATTGCATTCAATTTTAACTTTTCTTCTGTATACTTTTAGATGGACTTTTTTTCAATTTATTTGTGCATGTGTATTTGTGTGTGTATGAATGTGTGTGTGTGTGCATGTGTGTGTGTGTTTGTGTACGTGTGTGCATGAGGCCAGAATGTATTGTTGAAACAAAGTTGGTATACTTTGGAAGAACAGCACATGATCGTAACATTCAAACTAAGTTTTACCAGTTCTCTCTTCTGCTTATTTTTAATTTAATTTATTCTTTCTAGTTTAATAAAACAAAAGTCAGTAACATTGTACAATCCTTTTCTCCAGTATCTATGTTCGATATGTTTTGCAGTATCACTTTTGTTCAGTTTATAAAATTTCAGAACTTAGATTTTCACATAGTTTAACTATTTTAAAATTTCTTTTGATTTTTTTTTACCAGTTTATGATTTAGAATGTATTGTTATAGGTAACAGGATAGAGAAAGAGGGAATAATGATGGGCAAGGTTTATGCTGGGGTAAGAGGAGAGGTTGAAAGAAAAGATGACACTAAAGATGGCTGAAAAAGTCATATAGAAGCCCCCTATCTTATTATCTAGTAAAGAGTTTAAGTGTAGGTATCTTACTCAGAGAATACTGCTCCTCCCAGAAGGCATTAGCAATACATAGGCTTGTCAAATACAAAACCCAGTGCCAGGTGCTTCCCCTATAGTTGTTGGTCAGGGCTGTCCCAAACAATATAAATTAATAAGGATTATTTCTATTGGTATCGTTCTCAGTTGCTCACCAGAACTTGGTAGATGCCTCTGTTGCTGAAGGCATCTCATATTTGACAAATACAACATGCAAAAATCAAGTTGATAATGACCTTATAGCTTCTTTAAGGACTTGCTTTGTTGGTATAAGAAGGTGTTATGTAGACTGCTAGGGAAAAAATCCTGAACAGTATTACCCATCCTTGCCCTCTGAGAATTACAATAATGACTGGTATGACAACATATGATCCATACTGTAATGTTGGTATGAATACTATGGGGGTAGCTACATACTTTCTAACTGGATTAAAAGCCTCCTAATATTCTTTGCACTGTTATTCTGGACAAGAATTCAGGGTTGGGGGACTCCAGTGCCCCACTGGTGAACCTACGTATATTATTCTGCTAAATGGATGTAGTATCACCTATTCTCAAATTTAATCTCCACAAATCGGTTATTTTACCTCTCAGACTTTATCAGAACGTTTCCTTTACAGTGGACAGTAGCTAATGCAGAAAATCACACTAGTCAAAGTGCAGAGAGTAAGTATCATTGGAGTACTAAGTCACCTATGGAAGATTTGTCTTAATCTCTCTCCCCACATGGATTTGAATCATCTCAGAAGAGGAAACAGAAGGATTGTAAACGTGAGGGAGAACTGAAGCAAAACAGTGTCTTCTAGACATAGATGAACTCATAAATTTACAGAAACTGCTGTTTTGCCTAAACAAGACATATACAGGATCAAGCTAGTCAACATTCCAGAATGGAGCCAGGAGGAAGTCATGAGATTCCACCCCTTACTGAGGAGCTATTGACAGTAAGGTGATGGCTTCTAGGGGAGGAAGATACAGATTTCGTTAAGGTTGTGGCTATCCTAGGTTGATGTAAACATGAGTATATGGGCAATGCAAATTACCCTCAGTTGATATAGAGAGGAGAAATAAAGAGAGAGGAGGAGGTAGGGGAGAGAGACAGAGACAGAGACAGAGACAGAGACACAGAGAGAAATGAAATTGAGAAGAAGTGGTAGAGAAGAGGTGGATAATTGAAGTGTTATGGGTTGGAGTACTTGTAGGTGACTATGATCAAAATACACTGTATGAAATTCCCACAGTCAAAACTCTGACCCATAATTATTCTTGTTTGAAAGAACTATAGGGATGGAAATGGAGAGGAACCTGAGAATAAGAAGGTCCAGTGACAGGACCAAAGTGGGATACAGCTCATGCGGAACTCCCAAGGTCTGACACTATTACTGAGGCTATGGAGCACTCACAGAAAGGGACCTATCAGGACTGCCCTCCAACAGAACCAACAAGCAGCTGAAAGAGTCAGATGGACTAAACCAATGGACAGAAGCTGCTGACCCATGTGGTTGAATTAGGGAAAGGCTGAAAGGAGCTGAGGAGGAGGGCAACCCTGTAGGAGCACCAGCAGTCTCAATTAATCTGGATCTCTGAGATCTCTTAAACACTGGATCACCAAAAAGGCAGCATACACCAGCTGATATGAGGCTCCCAACACATACAGCAGAGGACTGACAGGTTTGTGTTCAATCAGAGATGATGTACCTAACCCTTAAGAGACTGAAGGACCCAAGGAGTTTAGAGGTCAGGTAGGGTGGGGGTCAGGGATGGGGACAGCCTCCTGGGGACAGGGCAGTGGGTTGGAGATATGGGATGTGGAACAGTTAGAGGGTGGAAAGGGGAGTGGAGTGAGTAAAATTTGGAGTCTAAATAAATAAATAAACAAAATAAAATGCACTGTATGAAACTCTAAAAGAATTAATAAAAAATACTTTAAAAAGAAGTGACTTGTTTAACCTTAGAGTTTGTTTATGATCTTCCAACTATGTTTTGCTCACTGATTTGATTTTTAATTCTGATATTGTCTAAAAGTATACATTGCATTGTTTCAATTTTTTTAAACTGAAGATATTTTATTTCAGGTCCATCTTATGAATATATCTTAGAGAATGTTTCATAAGTGCTTCAAAAAAACTATTTTCACATTGTTACATGAAGTTTACTGAATTTACTGATTACATACTTTTTACTTTTGGTGTTGCTCTCTAACTTCATTCTTAATGATACCTTTCCTGCTGTTTCTATAAGTCACTGAATTGTGTTAACATTCCCAATGACATTATTAGACTGTTCTTTCTTTCAATTACTCCTAGAGATGTTCCTATTTATCTTTGTTTACTTTTTCCATATAAGTGTGCTTTGTCTAAACTGTTACAGCATCTCTAATTTATTTTTTAGTGCTAACATATTATAGAACATTCTTTTACCTAAATATTCTGATTATATGTATATGTATATGTATATGTATGTATATTAGATGATATACATCTGCTTATTACTTTATGATACACTCTGGAGTTTCTTTAGTTTGTTTAGTTGGAAAATTCACATGTACAGTGTTGATTAATCCACTTGGGCTAATATCTACATTTTCATATGTGTTTTATTTAATGCATAACAGGTTTTATTTTTGTCTTAGTCAATTTTCCTCTATTTTTTCTGGTTTTGTTCATTGCTTTTATAAGAATTCATTATCTTTCTTTTATTTTGTCTATAATTTTTTTCCAAGTCCTAATTGACCCATCAAGTGGCATTTCTAGATTTTGCCATACATATTCAACATATTCAAAGTGTACTGGAAGTCCTAGCCAGAGCAATTAGACAACAAAAAGAAGTCAAAGGGATACAAATAGGAAAGGAAGAAGTCAAAATATCATTATTTGCAGATGATATGATAGTATACTTAAGTGACCCCAGAACTTCCACCAGAGAACTCCTAAACCTGATAAACAACTTCATCAAAGTGGCTGGTTAAAAAATCAACTCAAATAAATCAGTAGCCTCCCTCTACGAGAAAGATAAACAGACTGAAAAAGAAATTAGTGAAATGCCACCCTTCACAATAGTAACAAATAATATAAAATACCTTGGTGTGAATCTAAGCAAGCAAATGAAAGATCTATATGACAAGAACTTCAAGTCCCTGAAGAAAGAAATCGAAGATCTCAGAAGATGGAAAGATCTCCCATGTTCATGGATTGGCAGGATTAATATAGTAAAAATGGCCATCTTGTGGAAAGCAATCTACAGATTCAACGCAATCCCCATTAAAGTCCCAACTCAATTCTTCACAGAGTTAGAAAGAGCAATTCTCAAATTCATGTGGAATAACAAAAAACCCAGGATACCGGGAACTATTCTCAACAATAAATGAACTTTTGGGGGGAATCAGCATCTCTGACCTCAAGCTGCATTACAGAGCAATCGTGATAAAAACTGCATAGTATTGGTACAGAGACAGGCAGGAAGATCAATGGAGTAGAATTGAAGATCCAGAAATGAACCCACACACCTATGGTCACTTGATCTTTGACAAAGGAGCTAAAACTGTCCAGTGAAAAAAGGACAGCATTTTCAACAAATGGTGTTGGTTCAACTGGAGGACAACATGTAGAAGAATGCAAATTGATCCATTCTTATCTCTTTGTACAAAGCTCAAGTCCAAGTGGATAAAGGGCCTTCACATAAAACCAGATACACTGAAACTAATCAAAGAGAAGGTGGGCAAGAACCTTGAATACTTGGGCACAGGGGAAAATTTCCTGAACAGAACACCAATGGCTTATGCTCTAAGAACAAGAATTGACAAATGGGACTTCATAAATTGCAAAGTTTTTGTAAGGCAAAGGACACTGTCAATAGGACAAAATGGCAACCAACAGATTGGGGAAAGATCTTTACCAATCCCACATCCGACAGAGTTCTAATATCCAATATGTACAAAGAACTCAAGAAATTAGACTCCAGACAACTAAATAACCCTATTAAAAAATGGGGTACAGTGTGAGACTGCATAAGGGTATCTTGGTTCTTGGCTGGGTATGTGCGTGGAATCCTGAGACTCCAAGGGAGAAACAGCAGGGGTTTGGCCACATCCCCAGAACCCAGGCTCCTGATATGCAGTCTAGTCTCCATGGACCTACATTATTCAGTCAAGTAGGCCATTACAGCCCCTCCCAAAGTGCACAGGTAGAGGGTGTGACTACAGGCCACAGGCTCTATAAAGATTTACATACTAATGAAGGCCAGAGGGTGGAGCCAATTAAGCATTCTTCCCCAGACCCTTCCCCCTTTTTCCTCCCTATTTAACTCAGGTCCTTTCGGAGACGGAGACTGTTCTAACTGGTTATCCATCACATGAGCAGTCATCAAAGGTAGAGGCTGATGTGGATGTCAGAAAGTGTATGCTGACAGGAGCCTGATATAACTGTCTCCTTAGAGGTATGCCAGAGTCTGAGGTATTCAGCGGCAAATGCTCACAGTTAACCATTGAACTGATCAAGGGGTTCCCAATGGAGGAGTGTGAGAGAAGACTGAAGGAGCTGAAAGTGTTTGGGGCCCCATGGAGAGAGCAACAATACCAACCAACTAGAGCTCCCAGGGTCTAAACCCCCAGCCTGGGAGCACATAGGGAGGGATCCATGGCTCCAGCCGTATATGTAGGGGAGGATAGCCTTGTCAGGCATAGGTGTGAGAGGAGATCCTTGACCCCCTAAAGGCTGGATGCCCAGTGAATTCGAGGGTGGGGAGTTGGAAGTGTGGTAGGTGAGTGGGGGCACATCCTCATAGAAGCAGGAGGAAGGGGGATAGGATAGGGGGGCTCCTGGGCAGGGGAGAAATGGGATAAGGGGCTAACATCTGAAATGTAAATAAAATATCCAATAAAAAATTTAAATTGAAAAAAAAGACCCCAAAATCAAAGTGTACTCTTAAATAACACTTCAACACCTTATGAATAATATGAGCACCATACACTAATAATATATTGTATTGCATATTCTTCCCTCCATCCTTTATTACATTGCTTCCTTTCATTTTACTTATCTATGGCTAAAATAAATACTCTTTTGTCTTATTTATTCAATGCCATTTTTCTAATTTTTAGTTATCAAATATTTTACTTTACACAAGATAGAAACATGGAATTTCCTATCATAAGTTGTTCTCTGATCTCCACATATCAGCTATGATACAGATTCTATTATATTACATTGAACATTATTAACATTATTAATTGTCATTGATATTGATTATTCTCCTGTGGACATAGAAAATACTAAGAAACTTTAACACAAACTCAAGAAGACAAGTGTGCCCTGTGGAGTAATTCATTTAACTCAGCTCTCATTGTCCTTATCCCACCTCCTGGTCTTTTTCCATGACAATACTATGTTCAAACATATGCACATAATATCATATGCAGCTTCTAAGTCTGCCTGGTGAAATTCCATCTACCTTAAAATGAAGAGTTCATCAAGGTATGGTGTGGTACAGCAACACAATTAGTAGCAAACTTTTGGCACTGGAATTCATTATGTAATCATTTAATGAGATAAACTTTTGCAGAATTCCCTGAATGCCACTGAGTGATTTTGAAAAATTCATAGTTGTCTGCTAGCTACAAACTAATACGGCAAATTTTATTTTAAATGAATAAAGTTGAAAATTTATGAGAAATTCTGAATGAAGTTCATAATTCTACTCAATACTCAAAATGATTGCACAAAAACCAGAACAGGAAGAAACTGGACTTATTAAAAGGACCATTAAATAAAGCACTAAACAGCCTCAGTTTGCAAACTACTGTATTTAGATGGCTTTTTCCCCCAATGGACACATAAAATACTTAGAAATGTTGATACAAACTTAAGAAACAAAATATTCCACAAGGAACAATTTTCTTGAGTCATTTGGGCTTAGCTACCCTACTTTAAAGCATTCACATTATACTAATCGACCCAAGGAATCATTTTAGGTACACATGACCCATATTGAAGCATTTTTAAGCAATTAGTTTTCCCGATTTCCTATTTTTGTTTTCTTGATGACCTAAGTACTAGTAGCACACTTTATAAAAATTACAACAGCACTCAGAGTTCGTACAAAATTCTCGGTATTTTATTATATACTTTTTTTATTAAAACAAGATGTGTTTCTCATTTGAAACGAAGTCTTCCAAAGAAAGAACTATATGTTCCACTTTACACAAACACACACACACACACACACACACACACACACACACAAACAAACAAACATATTAACCCAAGACTGTGCAAGATAATACTTAAGAGATGCATGAATTCATTTCATGATTAGTTTCTTATCTGAAAAATCTGTTTATTTGGACTCAGATTTAAAACGTCTCATATTAACTAGGTGTATAACACATCAGCTCTTATTTTCTATTCAAACATTTGTTCATTTATCAACTTTTAAATAATCTGTATCCAAACTGGATTTCTTCGATTTAGTGCAAGCCTTACAATCTTTTGTTTGTGTGTGTGTTTGTTCATTTTGATTTCCGTAGAATTCTAGAGAGTGTTTCAGGCTTTGTGGCCCCTACTATCCCTATAGCTGTAACTGTTATAGGATTCTGTCCTAAAGCATGCAAGAAAACACAGATGAGTGTTTGAGCTTCATTAAAACTTCATGTTTAAAATGCAGCCATAGGCTGGATATGAGGATAGGCTACAGTTTTCAAATGGTTTTATCCTGCCTTTCTCACTAATTCTCTGCTTACACAAGTCTGTTGGCATTGTTCCTTTTCTAAAGCATCTTTATTAGCATTGAAAGTGCTCTCTGTTTTTTTTTTAAAAAAAACACTCCTATTTGAATACATTAAACATCTCCTACTCCCTTCATACTTCAGAGACTACTTCATCTTCCTCATCATATCTTGTTCATTCACACCATCCAATTTATACTTTGCAGAATTATTTTTATGAAACTAGGAAAGCTACTCTTTCCCTGACAACCTCGCAGATTTTTTCCCTATACTGCTTATTTAAATTTTTTGTTTTGTTTTATTTTATTTTTGAGATAAATTATTATGTATCTTATATTAGCTTCAAACTTGCTTCCCAGCCAAATGTCCTTTAACTTCTGAACTCCCTCATTCTACCTCTGAAGGCTGGGGTTCCAGTTAGGTGCCCCAACTCCTGTTTTATGTGTTGCTGGGGATTTAATGCACGAATTTACATACACAAGGCAAGCATCCTACTATCCGAGCTATAACCCAATAACTAATTTAGCCATCTGACTTTTTCTCTGTATTTTAGTTCATCATATGCTAAGCGTAGGTTTAATTTAATTGTCTCATGTTAGTTCTTCCTTTGCATCTAATGTTTTTAACTAAAGCACAGTCCTTTGGGGCAAAGAGCTATGTTAAATTCATGAATTTTTCCCATTCTACCTACACAGTGGCCAGCAAATAGTAGACATTTAGGACTCTAAGACATCTAGGACTCTATCTCTATGCTAAAGATCTCTCAGCAGCATGATCACTGAAGTTTCTCAAGATAGTATAACAAATTGCAACTTATACTGGACAAACACTTTTCCTTCTAAGATGGTAAACTGGTGCACTGTTCTACCCTGATCTTCTACAGCCTACTTGCAATTGGCTGTACCCTAAGCTATGAAACCATGAGCTAAAGCATATCTTTTAATGTTGCTTTAAAATATTACCTCTGATTTTTGTCACAATGACAGAAGTCTTAGTAAGAGTGAATATTTTATGAAAGAATGATAGAACAAATAAATATATATCTGTTGTGAAATTCTAACTCCAACAATGATTAATATAGAAAAGAGTAAGGGACTTGGGCAGTTATCTCTGACTTTTCATTGATTTGATTTTTTAAATAGTCTTAAAAATTATTGATTAAAACTATATTTGTGAAAAATCTAGAGAGGATGGTTAACTGCATGTATCACCTTGACTGAGTTATGGGATAACTAAACACTAGGATAAGCTTTAGTTTGTATGTGTTTGTGATTTTATTTCTGTATAATGTTATCCATTTTATCAGTAGACTAAGCAAAGCAAAAGGCCATCTGCTACATCGGCTACACCCTGTTTGGTTTCCACGCAATCTGCTGAATCCCTGAATAATTAAAAAAGCTAATAAAGGCAGTGTTTTCTCCCTCCTTTAGCTGGAATATCACTTTGTTCCCTTGGGACTGAGACAGATCAGAACTTACATCATTAGTTCTCCTGCTCCTAAGAACTTGGTCTTAGATTTTAACTATATCATCAGCCCTTCTGGGTCTCTAACTCTCCAGGTCGAAATCTTATGAGTTCGGAACTTCTACAGTCACATGAACTAGGTCCTTGAATCAATCCATATCCATGTCAAAATAGAAATGTGTATGTTTATATTCAATATAGGTCATCTTTCTAATATCTCATCCTGATGTCTTTCTATGTGCTAGCTACATATCTATGCTAAACATATTACATATGTTTCCAAGATTATAGGTGTTCCCATCTTTGCCCACACATAATTTATGTGAAATTTTTCTCAGAAAGTACTATGAGGGGATGTATTGAAGGATAGGTACCAAGAGTCTCTTTTTCTGGACAGTGCCTGGAATTTAGTAATGACTTCTTAGATTAAAATGCTCAACACACAGAAAATGTTCAATTCATTCATATATAAAAAGATAAGGAGTTGGGTTTCTTTTAAGTTGCATGCTCTCTGTCAATTCTCCTTGAGCATTTCCAAGAATCAATTCTATATTCATAGGACTAATAGAAACAGAGAACGTTACAGTAATGGTTTCCTGAAAGACAAACATTCACTTTAAGCAAGGCAATATTAATTAGCAGGGCTATTATCTTTTTAAAAATGTTGTCTTGCTGGGTATTTTTTTATTTTTATTTATTTATTTATTTATTTATTTATTTACACTCCAGATTTTATTCCTCTCCCGGTCCACCCTCCAACTGTTCCACATCTCATACCCCCTCCCCATCCCCTGTCTCCATGAGGATGTTCCCATCCCCACCCCTCACCCCACCAGACTTCTGACCTCCATGGGGATATTATCTTGAGAACATATTTTTGGACATAAAAGTAAATGGGCATAAAATATTTGTTAGGAAGAGGGTTGATTTAAAGAAAATTCAAATGTTACCCCTAAATGGTTTTTTTTATTTTGTTACCTGTGGGTAACTCTAACATAGTACCAGATATTAAACGGCTTAAAAACATCAATAGAGTTTCTCTCACAGTTCCTGAGACCAGAAGTCTGCAATCAAGTCATTTTCACAGTTGATTTCTCCTCACATCTAGAAAAAAGGATCTGGCACACATTTCTCTCCTAGATTCCTGGGTACAGTGGTCAGTCCTTGACTTCCTTTGGCTCCGAGATACAATGCCACACATTATCTACATTTGTATGTGGCCTAATTTTCTTTTAGAAGATCAATCACCTAACATTAAGAGTCCACTATTCTCGAGTTTGATCCTTAGAAGTCATCTGGTTTTAAATTCTGATATCTGTGTTGAAGGTCTGATGTATAATAATTATTCTTCGTTGAAGTCGGGAATATTTTTTATAACCCTTTCTTCTGTAGTAAAGTTTCCCTGTATGTTTTGGAGTCTAAATAAGTATTTTAAGGATACATTCCTAAATATTTTAGGTGAGTGAAATTATTGAAGTATCTCAAACATGTTCAGAAGTATAGATGAAAATATGAGCATTACTAGTGAAAATTGGTGAACAACTTAGAACAAGATCTCCCAGGTAGATTAGTTTCTTTCAGACAAACAGTAATTTCAGAACAAACAGAAATACTGTATACAATACAGGAACAGTGTTTGAAAAATCAGTAAAGACATTAAAAAGAGAAGAAGGATTGAACAGGTTGTGTTCTAGTGATAGGCACACGAGAAGTAATCTGCCAGTTGGTTTCTGTGCTTTCCAGAGCTGGATTACAGATACTTTTTCCACAAAGAAATGTGTTGAAAAGCACATGATTTTATTTTTTTTACATGTAGAAAAAAAACTTTAATTACCTTATGAGGTTCTAATGAACAAAAGTAGATATTTTAAATGTCTTTAAATATCTTAAGTATATGATGGCTTCTTCAACTTGTCAAATTTTAAACTTGCTAATGTGGGGAAAAAAACTCATAAAATTTCTTAATGACTGAGTAGAATTGTTCATGATCCGGGAAGTTGAGAAAACAAAGTTTGAGGTTCAGGCCTGACTAGGGACTGGGATATTGATTACCATTCTGAGTCTCAGCTGATTGTCACTTAAGGCTTTCTAAAATTGTAACTTAGCCTGGGTTCAGTTTAGTTTCTGAGTGAAAGTTTCATGATCAGCTCCTTTCTCCAGTTACTCTCTGCCTAACAGGGAAAAGTTGAAACTCTCTCAGGACAACAACATCATCTACAAACTTCAAGTCACGTTAAGACTTACAGCTGCTTTCCGAAATGGAAGAAAAGAACTCAAGCATTTTGAAAAGGTGTGTGCTACTATAAAAATAATCAAAGGGAACATTATTTTCTCAAATTAAAATGGACAAAGAGGATATCTTTAAGAAACCTTAAACAATTTGCCAATAGATCTGTGATACTTAATGATAATTCTTCTAGCAAAAGGAAAAGGTTCATGAATAACACCGGATATGAACTGTGAAGTCAGGAGAATAATATCTCTGAAGTCAAGGCCAGCCAGATCTACAGAGCAAGTGCCAGGACAGCCAGGGCTACACAGAGAAACCCTGTCTTGAAAACAGTAGCAGCAGCAGCAGCCACAACAACAACAAAAATAAAAGCATTAATATCAAACAGGTTTTCTAGATCATCCTAGTTTAGTTGACCTTATCTTATGCCACTTTTGAACTTTTATTTCTTATTTCTTTAGTCCATAACTACCACATTTTAAACTAAGTTCATCTTATACCATAAGTGTTGCTCCTGGGAATTGGTCATGCATATCTCTGGGGATGGGGAGATGAATAGAATTCAACCTGCAACAGTGAAGAAAGTGAAAGGCAAAATGCCTGAAGATGTCAGGCGTGACTCAATGTAACACTCTGCTCTCATCACTTCTCATTCCAGGAATGCCTCAGGTGAACTGAAGGCTGCCAGTCTGCTTTCAGGAAAAGATTTGCTTTGGGGAGTGTTGTAGCTGCTGAGATAAGATGTATTCACATGTAAGCACAGAGCTCCTAAGGAAAGTTGGCTTTCAAATCCTCCTGAAGCACTTTTTAGTGAGTAATAGACAAAATGTTCGGAAGAACCTTAAGATCAGCCAAAATCTTAAGATTTGTGGAATGTCAAAGAGATTTTTGGTAAATTTTAGGGATCATCATTCAGTTCACATTCAGAAGATAAAGCATGCAGACTCATGTACAATGTGCAGCATTCTTAGGAGGCCTCCCCTTACAAGGACATTAATCCATAGTTATTGGCTTCATTTCCTTTTCTATGAGCAGACACATTAGCTTGACAAGGTACCTTCAATGGAAGCAATTTAGCCTGGACCATTTCCAAAATCTTAGGATGAGACTACAGACTGTTTTGATTTATGGTCACTAGGGTAGAGTCTAAAATTCATCCTTTCATAAACACTGTTTCTTGGTAGCCACAATGTATAATTTATCTATCCTGAGATACTTCCTAAAATTTAAATAGATCATGGAGTTATGAGAATATCTTTACAACTGGCAGTGAAGAAAGACTTGAAATCTAGAGATACTGTAAGTAAAATCTTTCCTTAATGTGGACTCTCACAATGTCACACAGACTTAAATGAACAAAATTCATCTAAAGCACATCTTTTGGAAACGAAATTAAACAACATCCTGTGTCAAAGACATGTGTGTCTGTGTGTGATTTTGTGATTGAAACTATAGCCTTATACATATTAAGCAGTTACTCTACCAAGGAGATGTACCTCAAACTTCAAATGAGTTTTGCTTTAGGACCAGGTAGATAATTTGTTCTTGCCATAGAAAATGTATATAACAAATGGTGCTTCTTTTTGTTTCCAGAAACAATTGGCTATTGTAATGGTTGACTTGTTAAGTTGATTGACTTTAGAAATGGAGAACTGGAACTGTATTTCTTTAAGGAGGTGTTTCAAAAGTTGGTGGTTATAGAGGCCTGTGACATAGGTAAATGATCCTCTCTGAATGTCGGTGACACACTTCAACATGCTGGTAGATTAGATGAGGATGAACTGGAGAATAGCATGCTCAGGTGTGTAAGTCTCACTCTTTTCTAAGCGATTGTCCATAAGTGATTTTCCTCACACAATGCCATGAGATTCTAGATTCTTTAAGTTTTGAGCGTGAACACTAAATTAACAACTCTCCAGTCTGGTTCTTCAAGTGTAGATCAATACTGTTGAAGTTACTGAGATCTTCTTTTGGACCTCTCATTTCTCATGATCTCCATCAAATCAATTATGATGAGATACAAAGTATAAGATAGAAGGAAGACAGAGCTTATTACAAGACAGCAAAATATTTCTAATGGTGAGAATGGGCAATGGTTAAATAGGCTCTTACAGAGGAAAATACTCTCACACACTGAGGATACATGATAGCCACAGAAATAGGTGTTTGTGTCAACCCACGTGCTTAGACATGATTTTGACTATTTTGTAAAGTCTCTGAAACAAAATTTCTTGAGGAGTGTTTTCCTATCAAGATTACTGATGGGGCTGGCACATACTTTTCGAATTCTCATCTGTCTGCCATATAAGCCAACCCAACCCTCTTTTATAACATGCACATGTGTTCTCTGTGTTCTGTTCATCTAGAGAAGTCCTGATAATACAGTTTCATTATCAGGTATGGTTTTAGAGAAAAGGAATGGTAAGGACAAATATTTCCAAATGGCATTGCTGATTTCTGACTCTGGGTCTCTAATTTGCTATGTCTAAAATTGGTAAAGACTCCAAGAAAAACATTGGTAATCTATGACATGATCTGTTTAAAAATATGTGAAAATACATTTGCAAATCCTGATTTAGTTCTTGTGAATTTTGTGACTCCAAGTTAGTTACTTCAGTCTATTGGCGTCTATAGTGGTTTGAAAGAAAATGGTCCCCATAGGCCCATAGGGAGTAGCACTATTACTATGTGTGGCCTTGAAATAGGTGTGGCTTTGTTGGAGTAGGTGAGTAACTAAGGGGTGGCTTTTGATGTCTCAAAAGCTCAAGCCTGTTCTCTTCTGGTTGTCTGTGGATCAAGTTGTAGAAGTATCAGTTTTTTCTCCAGCCCCATGTCTGCCTGCACACTGCAATGCTTCCCACCATGATGATAATAGACTAAAGCTCTGAGCTGTCAGGTAGCATGTTTTCTTTATAAGAGTTACAGTGGTCATGCTATTTCTTCCCAGCAATGAAGTCCTAATTAAGACAGTTGCTTAGATGAAAATAACACTTTTGAATATTTCTGAAAGTCTAAAGGCTATAATTGTATTGGCTGAATCTTCTAGGATCTCTGGATAAAGTACTAAAAGGGAAACATAAACTCTGCTTGAACTAGGCTAGAAAAAATTATTGCTATATCTGATCAATAATGTGTCTGATTCCACCAGTGTCCTGGGAAACTGAATGAGGATGAATTCAGAAGTAATGAATGATCTTTTCGGGTGAGAAAAATTTCAAAACAGATTGCTTTCATTCTGTATAATGGTTGTTGTTTACTGCTATTATTCAGATCTACAATAAAAGGCACCCAACATATGTAAATACATATACTGGAAAAGCATGTAAGCAAGCCTAAAGTTGTCAACAAGAAATCAGACTAAGAATCTCTGCTTCAGATATTAGAGTTAATTTCTTTTAAAGATATTGGAAGATTTTTCACTCTTCTGAGATAGTGGAAAATCTTGTAAATGAGATTCTGTTCACTGAAGGCTCAAATTAAAGTTCATTTGAAAGAATGATTTCTGAATTGAGAATGCAGCGGATGAGTTTCTTGGCTCAAAAACAACCTCCTCAGTGTCGAAGATGACTGCTCCACAAGTAATGTACTTATTTCACAGGTATGGGGGCCAGCCTCCACATTAACAAAGCAAAGCAAAACAAATAAACAAGGAAACACCACCACGAACAACAACCTGGGTGTAGCTATACACCTTGTCAATATCAGGACTGTTAGAGGCCAAGTCAGGAGAATTCCCCTGTGCTCACCTTCATTTCCCAGCAAGTTTAACTGAATTGATGGGCTGATTGATGTTCACCGAGAATCTTGTTCTCAATAAAGTAAGGTAGAAAGCAATCAGGGAAGATACCTACCCTCAACCACTTAGTTTGTATGCATGTATTATTCATTAATCAATCATCTAGTAAACTATATCAAGAGAGTGAAGTTTTTGTACTCAGAGTGAAATTTGAAAGGAATACTCGATCTGGGGTAAATTTTCTCTTGACTTTATGGAGTACTAAGTTAAGGTTATGTTAAAATTTAAGAATGGCTTTATTTTCTTAAAACTAGTAAAATATTTTTTTTTTTTATTTTTAGAAGAAACAAGACATAGATTCTGAAAAAAAAATAGCTCTTTGGGACTGAAATATCTCAATTATTGTTACTCTCTCACATCTCTTAAATCCTAATTCTTTGCTCAAAATTCCATTATCATAAATGTATTCTTTTGTATTAGGACAATTCTAAACTTACAAAGTGGTGTGGAAAAATGGAACCAGCTACTCAGATAATTGTGCTGTGATACTTTTTCTCCCTCACTGCTATGGGCTTTAGACAAAATCATTTTTAAAGCTGAGTACCTGGAGAATTACCTTAGTTCCTTCTCTAAAATTGCATAAAGTTAGATCCTGTTATTTACATTCTAAACCTCATACTCTTTTAATTTTAAATTTAGTCTGTGAAAGTAACTACCTGCTAGTCAGTGTTAACATACACCCAGAGAACTGACTCAAAAATAAAATGTTATCCTTTGTTTAGCACATCTAAAGCATTACATTTTTATACAAGTATAAAAACAAAAGTGTCTTTCTTGGATTTTGGGTTTATATAATGAAAATCAGAACTAAGTTACTTATAGATCATACAAAAATAGAATTTTAAAAAATATCATTCTTAATATTAATATTAATTCAAATGAGTCACACGTATGGAACATGTCTTTGTCTCTAAAATGTAAAAATACAATGAAACACCTTTTCTGGAATGGCACAAAGAAGACGAGGACAAGTGTTTGCTTCTTTTTTAAAATTGGATATTCTACTTATTTACATTTCAGATGTTATCCCCTTTCTCCATTCCCCCCTCCCCAGGAACTCCCTATCTCATCCCCTTTCTCGCTGCTTCTATGAGGATGTGCCCCCACCCATCCATCACTTCTCTCTCCCCGCCTCCCAATTCCCCCACACT
The DNA here is from genome assembly GCF_004785775.1 of Grammomys surdaster. Taxonomy (NCBI): domain Eukaryota; kingdom Metazoa; phylum Chordata; class Mammalia; order Rodentia; family Muridae; genus Grammomys; species Grammomys surdaster. The sequence goes on from NW_021604578.1 coordinate 3,288,990, forward strand.
GGGGCATCCTGCCTTCATGGGACCAAGGACCTCCTCTCCCGCCAATGCCTGACAAGGCCATGCTCCACTGTATATACAGCTGGAGCCATGGGTTCCTCCATGCATGTTCCCATTATGGCAGTTTAGAATCTGGGAACTCTGGTTGGTTGGTATTGTCGCTCTTCTCATGAGATCACAAGCCTCTTCAGCTCCTTCAGTCTTTTCTCTACCTCCTCCATTGGGGACCCCATGATCAGTTCAATGGTTAGCTGCAAGCATCCACCTCTGTATATGTCAGGCTCTAGCAGAGCCTATCAGGTTCCTATCAGCATGCATTTCCTGGCATCTACAACAATGTCTGTGTTTGTTGACTGTACATGGGATGGATCCCCAGGTAGGGCAGTCTTCAGATGGCCCCTCCTCCAGTCTTTGCTCCACACTTTGTCTCTGTATTTGCTCCCTTGAGTATTTTGTTACTCCTTCTCAGAAGGACCAAAACACCCATACTTTGGTCTTCTTCTTGAGCTTCATGAGGTCTGTGAATTGTATCTTAAATATTCTGAGCTTTTGGACTAATATCCACTTTTCAGTTAGTGCATACCATGTGTGTTCTTTTATGATTGGGTTACCTCACTCAGGATGATATTTTGTAGTTCCATCCATTTACCTAAGAATTTCATGAATTCGTTTTTTTAATAGCTGAGTAGTACTGCATTGTGTAAATGTACCACATTTTCTGTATCCATTCCTCTGTTTAAGGACATCTGGGTTCTTTCCAGCTTCTAGCTATTATAAATAAGGCTGCTATGAACATAGTGTAGCTTCTTATAACACAAATTTATCTATTAGCTATTCTGAAAAGTATAAACTATATTTTCCCTTTATTAATATAGCTACTCTGATGTATTCGTTTTTGTTTTGCTTTCAAAATATTCCTGAACTTCTTATTTCTGTGTCTTACTATGTATTTAAAATATATATGGTAATTTCTGGATAGCTAATTCACCATGCAGAAAAAAGTAATTTCCTAAAAATAGAAGAAGATGTATTATAAGCGAGTAGGAAACTATGAACAATGCAGGATTAGGACATTGGGCCCTGCATCTAGCCTGGGCAGCAAAATAGAGCACACTCCCCATAACGGAGAGCTGACAGTGCAACTACTCTGCCATGTGGTGGTGTGGACAAGAGAGGGATATGTCTCCCTGCCCCACTGCCCCTTCCCACCTATGGCAGGTGGACAAGCTGGCCTTGAGGTCACGAGGGCTGGAGAGTTGTCCCTGCCTTTTGCCATCTGCAGCACACAGCAGAGTGAGTTCTCCACTTAGTCTAGGTACAATACAGCTAGCCCTGTTGGCATGGATGGGTGTCTGTGGGGTGAGCCTGTCCTGAGGGCACAAGAGTGCAACTCATTGCAATAAACATTTGCAAGTAAAGAAGGGTGGATGGAAGAGTATACTGTGGGACAGATTTTAACACACTACGGCTTCAACAACAAGATGTGTTTTTTTTTTCTTTACTTTTTTAAAAATTTCTTTTGACAGGGAGGTTGCAAGTAGAAGGCAGATATGAAAACAGGGTGATTGGGGTGCATGATGCAAAATTCATAAAGAATGAATATAAAAGTAAAAAAAAAAGCTATGAATGAACCCTGTGTGGAGGATTTTATTTTTTTACACAAGGAATCACGTGTGCAATGTGTTAAAACTAAGCACTAGAGAGCACACTCTTCTTACAGAGAACCTTAGTTTGATTCCCAGTACCCACGTCAGTTGACTCACAACTACCTGTAACTCTAGTTCCACTAGTTTCGCGTTACACTACATCCTCTTCTATATTCTTTAGATGTGGATATACACACACATGCACACACACAGACACACACATTTAAACTAGCAAATGATAAGGCTTGTGGATTTACTATAGTACAGTTTTGTCATTAGAGTATACTCCTACTTATCAAAATCACTTTCCTATAAAGAAAATGCAGCATTGAGTGCATGACTAACATTAATAAGAAAGCATATACATTTGTCTATAATTTAAGTTTGTTAATACCTAAATATGACTCATATATATTAATAAGAAAAGCAAGCAGAGTAGAAATTTGTCAGGAGAAGAAAAATTAAAATAGATCATAAATACATGAAAAGATTAATCTCGGTTTTAATCAGATGAAAATTAACAATGCATTTAAATATTTATATTCATCTAATTATTAGAAATTATCTCAGTGTGAATATTTTTCCAGACATGGTAAAGGGCAATGCCTTATGTCCCACATATGATGGTGTAAACTGAACTAATTCTTCATTAGTATATTGATTACATTTAGCATCTGAAAGAGTCAGATGTAGATACTAGTATTCAACCCATGGGCAGAAGCTGGTTGAATTGGTGAAAAGATGGAAGAAGCTGAGGAGGAGGGCAGCCCTGTGGGAAGACCAGCAGTCTCAACTGACCTGTACCCCCAAGACCTCTCAGACACTGAGCCACCAACCAGGCAGCATACATCAGCTGGTATGAGGCCCCTGACACATATACAGCAAAGGACTGCTGGGTCTGGCCTCAGTGAGAAGAGATTCACCTAACCCTCAAGAGACTTGAGTATCCAAGGAGTGGGGAGATCTGGTAAGGTGGTAGTGGTTGGGATGGGGACATCCTCTTGGAAACTGGGGGTAGGTAGGGGTGAGGTATGAGATCGGGAGTGGTTGAGGGAAGGCAGACCAGGAGGGAAATGAAGACTGCACTGTAAAAACGGGTTCATGAATAAAAAAAAAAACAAAAGAATCCCAGTAATTCCTGATCTCACCTATAATGTAAAACTTTACATACCACTAGTAATTAATTATCTGGAAGAAAGTTTTGTAAATGTTGTTTTTTTGTAGTAACAAGTATATAGGAACAAATATGATGCTAATTATGACAATGTTGGATATGAGGAGGAGATCCCTGACTTCTGAATACCTCTGTTGGGTACTGCACCTAAGAGATCAAGTAGGAGAGTTATAGAATAAAGCATAGCAAATGGGGAGAATTTCAGCTGTGTTTTCTTTGGGATTGGGTATTATCAGTAAACATATAAATACTTCTGAAGGTCACCTCTAGACATGTACCTGTGATTCCACGTGTGCTTGGTGAGAACATTGACAGGGAAGAACACAGACTGATCTTTTGCTTCTGCCATCAATGGGACATAAGAAGCCATCGTGATCCTTCATTGCTATAGTATCCCTGGATGGATGTTTAGGAGTTTCAATTCTACTCAACCAGTATGTTGGCATTCCCTATGGTGTCAGTGGAGGTGCTTGAGAATTAGTGGGATCCTTTCCCTTTTGTTAGATAGGGTAGCTTCAGTTAAGAAATAATTAGAAGCCAGGGGCCCTCATTGTTTTTATGGATAACCACAGTGTCTGAAAGGAGGTCTTGAATTCCTATGTCACCTGTCAATAACTCTCTTGCTAATTTTTCATGCTCCAAATCTGTCAAGTGAGGTCTAAAGTAAATATGTAAATATGATCCAGAGATTTATAATGAACCCCAAATTTCCAGGTTTTAATTGCAAATCATCTATCATATCATAAGCAAGAGAAATCTAAATAAAAAAATCACTAGATGTCACCACTGAGACAAAACAAATGTCAGACTTATCTGAAATGCATTTTAAAAAGCACTCTTGAAAAAAATTAACCAATTGTTTTTAATAAATAAAAAAAACATTTTTAAGAAATAAAAAGAAAATCTGATGAACTGAATGGAAAATTTGTGCCTGAAAGAATACATTCAAATGAAAAATTCTACACATGAGCTTCATAATACAATGGAAAGGGGCTAGAATGGAACAATGGGGTGCTTTTTTTTAAACAGAATAGATTACTCATTTAAATATTGAGGACAATATGCTGAAATAAAAAAAAAACATAAGTCTTCCAGAATCTGTCAGACTGCTGGACAAGATGTAATATTCTTGTCATTGGAGTTCCAAGAGATGTGGAAGGAGGGATTGAAAGGAATACAAATTAACAGTAGATAAACATTTTCAGATTTACTATTAGACAAAATTCTAAAGATTCAGTAAACTGAGCATATACCAAACAAGATAAAAAGATACATTCAAAATAAATACACCTTGAATAAACATCTTCAAAATCATAAATAGATTATACTTTGAAAATAGTATGAGAAAAAGGAATTTTCCCAGAGTATATAACAGTAGGGGTGACAGGAAGAATCTTTCTCATCAGAAACCATCCACTTGTCTAAGAAAATAGTATGATAGACTTCAAGTGTTAAAAACAAAGAACTAACAGGAGAAAAATCTTTCAGTCAAACTTAGAGAAGTCTTAGTCTAATTGGTGTTCTAAAAGTTTCCTGTATGTTCATAGGCATCTATTTCTTTAGGTTGGGAAAGGCTTCTTTAATGATTATGTTGATATTTAGGGGGCCATGGAGCTGGGATTCTTTAGCTTCTTCTATCCCTATTATTCTTAGGTTAAGTCTGCTCATGGTATCTGAGCAATTTCCTTGATGTTTTGTGTCAGGAATTTTTTAGGTCTAACATTTCCTTTGACTGATATATCAGTTTCTTCTATTGTATCTTCTATACCTGAGATTCTCTCTTCCATCTCTTGTATTCTTTTTTTATTTGATATTTTATTTATTATGTTTCAGATATTATCCTGTTTCCCCATTTGCCCACCACCCCTTTTTTAAAAAATTTTTATTGGATGTTTTATTCACATTTCCTATGTTGTCCCCTTACCCCATCCTCCACCCACCCAGGAACCCCCAATCCCCTCACTCCTCCTCTTTCTTCTCTGTGGATGTAACCTCTATCTACCCAACCCCCACTCTCACCTCGCCACCCTCAAAATTCCCACCCCCTGGGGCATCCAGCCTTCATGCAGTCAAGGTTCTCTTCTTCCACCTATGCACAGCAGGGCCCTCTACTGTTACATATTCAACTGAAGCACTGGATCCCTCCCTAAGTGCTCCCAGGCTGGTGGTTTAGACCCTGGGAGCTGTGGTTGGTTGGTACTGTTGATCTCCTCATGGTGCCACAAATCCTTTCAGCTCTCCTTCAGTCTTCACTCTAACTCCTCTATTGAGAACTCCATGATCAGTTCAATGGCTAGTTTTGAGCATCTGCCTCTGAATATGTCAGACTCTTGAAGGCCTCTGAGGAGACATCCATATCAGGCTCTTATCAGCATGCACTTCCTGACTTCCACATCAGCATCTACCTTTGGTGATTGCACATGGGATAGATACTCAGGTGGAGTGGTCTTGAGACGGCCCCTTCTTCAGTTTCTGTCCCTCACTTTGTCTCCATATTTGCTCTCTTGAGTATTTTGTTGCTCCTTCTAAGAAGGACCGAATCACCCCCACTTGGTCTTCCTTCTTTATGGGCTTCATGTGGCCTGTGAGTTGCATCTTGGGCATTTCAAGGTTCTGGGCTAATATCCAATAATCAGTGAGTGAATACCATTTGTGTTCTTTGTGATTGGCTTACCTCACTCAGGATGATAATTCCTAGTTCCATCCATTTACCTAGGAACCTCTCGAATTCATTGTTTTTAATAGGTGAGTAATACTCCATTGTATAAATATACCACATTTTTTTGAATCCATTCCTCAGTTGAAGGACATCTGGGTTCTTTCCAGCTCCTGGCTATTATAAACAAGGCTGCTATGAACATAGTTGAGCATATGTCCTTGTTATAGGTTCGAGAATATGCCTAGGAGTGGTATAGCTGGATCCTCAGGTAATGCTATGTCCAATTTTCTGAGGAACCACCAGACTGATTTCCAAAGTGGTTGCACCATCTTGCAGTCCCACCAACAATGGAGGAGTGTTCCTCTTTCTCCACACCCTCGCCAGCATCTACTATCACCTGAGTTTTTAATCTTAGCCATTCTGACTGGTGTGAGATGGAATCTCAGAGTTGTTTTGATTTGCATTTCCCTGACGACTAAGGATGCTGAACATTTCTTTAGGTGCTTCTCGGCCATTCGAGTTTCTTCCATTCAAAATTCTTTGTTAAGCTCTATACCCCATTTTTTAATAGGGTAATTTGGTTGTCTGGAGTCTAATTTCTTGACTTCTTTGTATATATTGGATATTAGCCCTCTATCAGATGAAGGACTGGTAAAGATCTTTTCCCAATTTGTTGGTTGTCGTTTTGTCCTATTGACAGTGTCCTTTGCCTTACAGAAACTTTGCAATTTTGTGAAGTCCCATTTGTCAATTCTTGATCTTAGAGCATATGCCATTGGAGTTCTGTTCAGGAACTTTTCCCCAGTGCCCAAGTATTCGAGGCTCTTCCCCACCTTCTCTTCTATTAGTTTCAGTGTATCTGGTTTTATGTGGAGGTCCTTTATCCACTTAGACTTGAGCTTTGTACAAGGGGATAAGAATGGATCAATTTGCATTCTTCTACATGTTGTCCTCCAGTTGAACCAGCACCGTGTGTTGAAAATGCTGTTGTTTTTCCACTGGACAGTTTTAGCTCCTTTGTCAAAAATCAAGTGAACATAGAAGTGTGGGTTCATTTCTGGGTCTTCAATTCTATTCCATTGATCTTCCTGCCTGTCTCTGTACCAATACCAGGTAGTTTTTATCACTATTGCTCTGTAGTACAGCTTGAGGTCAGGGATGGTGATTCCTCCAGAAGTTCTTTTATTGTTGAGAATAGTTTTCGCTATCCTGGGTTTTTTGTTATTCCAAATGAATTTGAGAATTTCCTTTTCTAATTCTGTGAAGAATTGAGTTGGGATTTTAATGGGGATTGCATTGAATCTGTAGATTGCTTTTGGGAAGATGGCCATTTTTATTATATTAATCCTGCCAATCCATGAGCATGGGAGATCTTTCCATCTTCTGAGATCTTCTTCAATTTCTTTCTTCAGAGACTTGAAGTTCTTGTCATACAGGTCTTTCACTTGCTTGGTTAGATTCACACCAAGGTATTTTATATTATTTGCAACTATTGTGAAAGGTGTCATTTCCCTAATTTCTTTTTCAGTCTGTTTATCGTTCATGTAGAGGAAGGCTACTGATTTGTTTGAGTTGATTTTATAACCAGCCACATTGCTGAAGTTGTTTATCAGGTTTAGGAGTTCTCTGGTGGAAGTTTGGGGGTCACTTAAGTATACTATCATATCATCTGCAAATAGCGATATTTTGACTTCTTCCTTTCCTATTTGTATCCCTTTGACTTCTTTTTGCTGTCTAATTGCTCTGGCTAAGACTTCCAGTACTATATTGAATAGGTAGGGGGAGAGTGGGCAACCTTGTCTAGTCCCTGATCTTAGTGGGATTGCTTCAAGTTTCTCTCCATTTAGCTTGATGTTGGCTACTGGTTTGCTGTAAATTGCTTTTACTATGTTTAGGTAGGGGCCTTGAATTCCTGATCTTTCCAAGACTTTTATCATGAAGGGATGTTGAATTTTGTCAAATGCTTTCTCAGCATCTAGTGAGATGATCATGTGGTTTTTTTCTTTAAGTTTGTTTATATAGTGGATTACATTGATGGATTTCCGAATATTGAACCATCCCTGCATTCCTGGGATAAAACCTACTTGATCATGATGGATGATTGTTTTGATGTGGTCTTGGATTCGGTTTGCTAGAATTTTATTGAGTAGTTTTGCATCGATGTTCATAAGGGAGATTGGTCTGAAGTTCTCTTTCTTTGTCGGGTCCTTGTGGGGTTTGGGTATGAGTGTAATTGTAGCTTCATAGAACGAATTGGGTAGTGTTCCTTCTGTCTCTATTTTGTGGAATAGTTTGAAGAGAATTGGTATTAGGTCTTCCTTGAAGGTCTGATAGAATTCAGCACTAAAACCATCTGGTCCTGGGCTTTTTTTAGTGGGGAGGCTTTTGATGACTGCTGCTATTTCCTGAGGGGTTATGGGACTATTTAGATGGTTTATCTGCTCCTGGTTTAACTTCGGTACCTGGTATCTGTCTAGGAAATTGTCCATTTCATCCAGGTTTTCCAGTTTTGTTGAGTATAGGCCTTTGTAGTAGGATCTGATGATTTTTTGAATTTCTTCAGTTTCTGTTGTTATGTCTCCCTTTTCAGTTCTGATTTTATTAATTTGGATACTGTCTCTGTGCCCTCTGGTTAATCTGGCTAAGGGTTTATCTATCTTGTTGATTTTCTCAAAGAACCAACTCCTGGTTTTATTGATATTTTGTATTGTTCTTTCTGTTTCTATTTGATTGATTTCAGCTCTGAGTTTGATTATTTCCTGACTTCTACTCCTCCTGGGTGTATTTGCTTCTTTTTGTTCTAGAGCTTTTAGTTGTGCAGTCAACTTGTTAGTGTGTGCTCTTTCCAGTTTCTTTTTGTAGGCACTTAGAGCTATGAGTTTTCCTCTTAGCACTGCCTTCATGGAGTCCCACAAGTTTTGGTATGATGTGTCCTCATTTTCATTGAATTCTAAAAAGTCTTTAATTTCTTTCTTTATTTCTTCCTTGAGGAAGTCATCATTGAGTAGAGAGTTGTTCAGTTTCCATGTGCACATGGGTTTTCCATTGGTTTTGTCATTATTAAAGACCAGTCTTATTCCGTGGTGATCTGATAAGATGCAAGGGATTATTTCAATCTTTTTGTATCTGTAGAGGCTTGTTTTGTGACCAATTATATGGTCTATTTTGGAGAAGGTACCATGAGGTGCTGAGAAAAATGTATATTCTTTTGTTTTAGGATGAAATGTTCTATAGATGTCTGTTAAGTCCATTTGGTTCATAACTTCTGTTAATGTCAAAGTGTCTCGGTTTATTTTCTGTTTCCATGATCTGTCCATTGCTGAGAGTGGGGTGTTGAAATCCCCCACTATTATTGTGTGAGGTGTAATGTGTGTTTTGAGCTTTAGTAAAGTTTCTTTTATGTATGTAGGTGCCCTTGCATTTGGGGTATAGATGTTCAGAATTGAGAGTTCACCTTGGTAGATTTTTCCTTTGATGAGTATGAAATGTCCTTCCTTATCTTGTTTGATTAATTTTGGATGAAAGTCGATTTTATTTGATATTAGAATGGCTACTCCAGCTTGTTTCTTGGGACCATTGGCTTGGAAAATTGTTTTCCACCCTTTTATTCTGAGGTAGTGTCTGTCTTTGTCACTGAGGTGCATTTCTTGTATGCAGCAAAATTCTGGGTCTTGTTTGTGTATCCAGTCTGCTAGTCTGCGTCTTTTTATTGGGGAATTGAGACCATTGATGTTAAGAGATATTAAGGAAAAATGATTGTGGCTTCCTGTTATTTTTGTTATTAGAGGTAAAGTTATGTTTGTATAGTTATCTTCTTTTGGGGTTGTTGGAAGTTTACTTCCTTGCTTTTTCTAGGTTGTAGTTTCCCTCCTTGTGTTGGCGTTTTCCATCAATTATCCTTTGAAGTGCTGGGTTTGTGGGAAGATATTGTGCAAATTTGGTTTTGTCATGGAATATCTTGGTTTCACCATCTATAGTGATTGAGAGTTTTGCTGGGTATAGTAATCTGGGCTGGCAATTGTGTTCTCTTAGTGTCTGTATGATGTCAGTCCAGGCTCTTCTGGCTTTTATAGTCTCTGGTGAGAAGTCTGGTGTAATTCTTATAGGTCTGCCTTTATATGTTACTTGACCTTTTTCCCTTACTGCTTTTAGTATTTTTTCTTTGTTTTGTGCATCTGAGGTTTTGATTATTATGTGACGGGAGGTATTACTTTTCTGGTCTAGTCTATTTGGTGTTCTGTAGGCTTCTTGTATGTTTATGGGCATCTTGTTCTTTAGGTTAGGGAAGTTTTCCTCAATAATTTTGTTGAAGATATTTACTGGCCCTTTAAGTTGGGAATCTTCATTCTCATCTATACCTATTATCCTTAGGTTTGGTCTTCTCATTGTGTCCTGGATTTCCTGGATGTTTTGAGTTAGGAGTTTTTTGCGTTTTTCATTTTCTTTGACCACTGTGTCAATATTTTCCACCGTATCTTCTGCATTTGAGATTCTCTCTTCTATCTCTTGTATTCGGTTGGTGATGCTTGCGTCTGTGACTCCTGATCTCTTTCTTAGGTTTTCTATCTCCATGGTTGTCTCCCTTTGAACTTTCTTTATTGTTTCTATTTCCAGTTTCAGATCCTGAATGTTTTTGTTTAATTCCTTCTTTGTGTTTTCTTGCATTTCTTTAAGGGATTTCTGTGATTCCTCTTTAAGGGCTTCTATCTGTTTACTTGTACTCTCCTGTATTTCTTTAAGGGAGTTACTTAATTCCTTCTTATAATCCTCTATCATCATCATGAGAAGTGATTTTAATTCTGAATCCTGCTTTTCAGGTGTGATGGGGTGTTCAGGGCTTGCTATATTGGGAGAGCTGGGTACAGATGATGCCAAGAAAATTTGGTTTCTGTTGCTTATGTTCTTGTGCTTGCCTTTCGCCATCTGGTTAACTCTAGTGGTACCTGCCCTCACTGTGTAAGATTGGAGTCTGTATTTCCAGTTATCTTGCTTATTGCAGAGCTCCTCAGAGTCCAGAAGTCTCTGTGGTCTTATGCTCCTAATATCCTTGGTGGAAGAACTCCTGAGACTCAGGCCACCTCTTGGATCTGGAAATCCTTCTGCTCTGAGTGCAGTGGCTGCTCGATGACTCAGGATTCAGTTTCTCCACAGTACAGGAGCAGACCGACTCTGTGTCTGCTCCAGCCCAAAGGACCAGGCAGGGGCGGAAGGGAAGTGGAATTCCGGAGGGGCGGGGTTTGGGTAGCTGCTGTGTCCTGAATGTCCTTGGTTCCCAGATGTATCTCTGGGGCTTAGGGAGTGAGATGGAGTTCTTACCGGCTGCTCTGAGTACAGTGGCTCTTCTAGGGTGACTCGGAATTCAGTATCTCCACAGGACAGGAGCAGACCGATTCTGTGTCTGCCCCAGCCCAAAGGACCAGGCAGGGGCGGAAGGGAAGTGGAGTTCCAGAGGGGCGGGGTTTGGGTAGATGCTGTGTCCTGACTGTCCCTGCCTCCCAGATGTATCTCTGGGGCTTAGGGAGTGAGATGGAGTTCTTACCAGCTTCTCTGAGTGCAGTGGCTCCTCGATGATTCAGGATTCAGTTTCTCCACAGGACAGGAGCAGACCGCCCCACCACCCCTTTTAACCCCCTATGTTGTCCCTCCTTCTCCTTTTTTGCTTTCATATCATTTAAATTACATGCAAGTATTAAGGTCAGTTCTAGGTTGAGGAACTAGCTGTACAATAGATGCAAATAGTCAAGGAACAAGCAAGACAAAAACCCAGATAGTCAAATAACAAGCAAGACAATAAACAGAGTCCCGTGATCACTCTCATGTCACTATTTCTATGGGCTTATCAGGATGACCAAAATATCTGAGCCTACTTCCCTGTCCTAGCCCAAAGTCAGTTTTATGCCTGAAGCCTACTTCTTTGCTCTAACCTAAGAATTAAATTCCTGCCTGAAATTACTTCTTTGTTCTAGCCTAGGATTTAGATTCCTGCCTGAAATTACTTCTTTGTTCTAGCCTAATGTGAGATTCCTGCCTGCAGTCCATTTCCTTGTCCTTGGCCAATGTCAGATTCCTGCCTGGAGTCCATTTCCTTGTCCTTGGCCAATGTCAGATTCCTGCCAGGCAGCCCCAAAAGCTCTCCACATATCCTCCCTTTTTATGTCATAAACAAGACTGAGCCTGTCTTAGGTGGTTCTGACAAGAATGCCTTCCTTACCCACGGTGGAATATGCATTATCAAAAGCAATGCACTGCTCTCTTAGATTGGTGAAGTCTGTGCAAAATATTACCCATACTTGGCTTTCCAGCTTGTTAAATTAATAACTCTTTCTGTGGGTCCATTTTCAAAAAGAAACTGAAAAATACTTCAGAAGATGGAAAGACCTCCCATGCTCATGGATTGGCAGGATTAGTATAGTAAAAATGGCCATCTTGTGGAAAATAATCTATAGATTAAATACAATCTTCATCAAAATTCCAACTCAATTCTTCACAGAGTTAGAAAGAGCAATTCTCAAATTCATTTGGTATAACAAAAAACACAGAATAGTGAAAAGTTTTCTCTAAATAAAAGAACTTCTTGGGGCATCACCATCCCTGTCCTCAAGCTGTACTACAGAGCAATAGTGGTAAAGACTGCATAGTATTGGTACAGAGACATTCAGGAAGATCAATGGAATAGAATTGAAGATCCACAAATGAACCCACATACCTATGGTCACTTGATCTTTGACAAAGGAGCTAAAACCAAACAGTGGAAAAAAACATTTTAAACAAATGGTGCAAGTTGAACTGGAGGTCAGCATGTAGAAGAATGCAAATTGATCCATTCTAATCTCCTTTTACAAAGCTCAAGTCCAAGTGGATCAAGGACCTCCACATAAAACCAGATATACTGAAACTAAGAGAAAATGAGGAATAGCCTCAAACACATGGGTACAGGGGGAAAGTTCCTGCACAGAAAACCAATGGCTTATGATCTAAGAACAAGAATTGGCAAATGGGACCTCATAAAATTGCAAAGCTTCTGTAAAGCAAAGGACACTGTCCATAGGACAAAGTGGCAATCAACAGATTGGGAAAATGTTTTTACCAATCCTACATCTGATATAGGGAAAATATCCAATGTATGCAAAGTACTGAAGGAATTAGACTCTAGAAAATCAAATAACCTGATTAAAAAATGGGGTATAGAGCTAAACAAAGAATTCTGAACCAAGGAAACTCGAATGGTTGAAAAACACCTAAAGAAATGTTCAAAATCCTTAGTCATCAGGGAAATGCAAATCAAAACAACCCTGAGATTCCATCTCACACCAGTAAGAATGGCTAAGATCAAACCTCAGGTGATAGCAGATGCTGCCGAGGATATGGAGAAAGAGGAACACTCCTCCATTGTTAGTGTGATTGTAAGCTGGTACAGTCATCTCCTGTATTTTGTTGGTGATGCTTGCATCTGTTATTCCTGTTCTCTTCCCTAGGTTTTCCATCTCCAGGATCTCCTCAGTTTGTGTGTGTGTTTTTTAATTGCTTCTATTTTCACTTTCAGGTCTTTCACAGTTTTATTTATTCTCTTCTCCTGTTTAATTTGTATCTTCTATATCTTTTAGGAATTTATTTGTTTTCCTTATTTTTCATTGAGTATATTATTTATTCACATTTCAAATGTTATCCTCCTTCCTGTTTACCACTTTGCAAACTCCCTATCCAATCCCCTCCTCCTGCTTCTATGAGGGGGCTCCCCCATCCACCCACTCACTCCCACCTCACAGGCCTTAGCATTGCACTATGCTGGAGCATCGAGACTTGACAGGTGTTTCCTCTTTAAAGGCCTATATCTGTTTGATTGTATTTTCCTGTATTTCTTTAAGGGATTTATCCATTTCATCTTTAAAGGCCTCTGTCATCTTTATAAGAGTGTATTTAAGGTCATCTTCTTGTGTGTCAGTTGTGTTAGAATATTCAGGGCTTGCTGTAGTTCAGTAGCTGTCCTTTGGTGGTGTCATATTGCTCTGGCTTTGGTTGATTGTGTACTTTGGAGGCCTTTTAGTCATATGGATAGTTTTGGTCCTTGGATATTCTTGTAGTAAGTATTGGGAGGAGAATAAACCTCCTTGGTTTGGTGTGGCAGGCCTCTTACAGATATCCTTGGGCTGCATGTTTCTGGACCTGCAGTTCTGTGTGGTTCAGGAGCCTCAGGTCTGATGAAGGTGGGCAGAGAGGTTGCAGGAGAATGGATGTCTCCCTTGGGTGGCAGGCTTCTCAGCACAGCATGGCTTGGGCCAGACCTCTCAGAGTGCAGGAAAGATAGACTGGGGAAGGGAAGCTTACTTGTATGGTTTAAGAATCTGGTGGAGGGAGAGGAGAGGCAGCAGGAGAACGGAGGTCCTCTGGGGTAGCAGGCTGCTCCCAAATAAGATGTCTTAAAGTAGTGTCTTTTGAAAAAGGCACAGTAACAGTACAATGGTAATTATAACATAACTATTGATTCAATTAACCAAAAATTTCATAAACAGAACTATCAAATGCAGATGAGTATGGAGAGAAACTGAATCTCTCCAGTGTGAAGTTTCGGAGGGATTGTAACATGGTACATAAATCTGAAACACAGTTCAACAGTCTCTGCACACTTTAACATTGTACATTAAATTAAATTCTGGGACATTTACCCCAGAGAGTAAAACATGTCTATAAAACCACCACATATATAGGTACTCATGTAACAATTGTCTTGAAAAAGCAACATCCCTTCATGTGTACCTTCTTAAATACTTGGCTGTTACAATATGCAACAATTTAGGTCTCAACTGCAAACAATATGAATCTCAAAAAAATCGGACTAAATAATGCCATTTGTATAATATCCTGAAAGGATAAAAAGATAGAAGGTTAGTGGTCATAGCAGTTAACAGCTAGCAGGGAATAAAGGATAGATATGGCCGTAACTGTAAATGGGGGACTTCCTGGAGATAATATTGTTTAGTATTTTATTATTATAACAGTTATTTTGACTATTTTTATAATTAGATCTGAGTATTGAGCACAGGACCTCAAATATGCTAAGCATGAGCCCAACCTCTGATCTTCATGCCCCAGCTTTTCCCTATAGCATGACTGTATGCTTAGAGGAATGTAAGCATGTGATCAAATGCTATAAACTCAACACACATTTTCCTAATGTGAATTTCTTGAATTTTATATTATGCATAAAGATTAATCATTTGCTGTTCAGAAATCCACCAATCTGAAAAGATTGCTAAGTTATAGTGCTCGTCATAGGTTCACGATTCGAGGAACTGAGTTTGGATCCCAGTACCTAAGTAGTAATCCTGGAAAAATGTTTTGATCCTGTCATCCAAGCATGGATGGGATGAGGAAACAAGGGACTCCTTGGGGTTTACTTCCATCTTAATAAAGTTGCCTAATTGGTGAATTCCAGTTTCAGAGACTCTGTCACAAAAAATAAATTGAAAATCAATAGAGAAAGACATTTCACATCCAACCTCTATTCTCCACATACAAATGCACACATGTGTGCGAACACCACTACATGTGCACACACATACATACCATATACAACAATCTACTATTTATAAGGCTTAGTCATCAGAGAAAACTCTATGGAGAACAGGTGGTATTCCTTACCCCATCGTTACACCTAATTGTGAATTGTATTTTCTTAATTTTAAAATTACAACCACCCATGAAACATAATGTACTTTCTCCTACAACATTTGATGCATTTGGTGTATGAGCAATACTAAATGACCAATATATTATTATCTCTTCAAATATGTTGACTTATTTATGTCTTTTAAACCCCAAACGACTATAAAACACAAGAGTGAACAAAATGAAGGAAATTTACTAAGTTTAAATGGCTAGCAATTTTTGAAATATATTTTGTGCTCATAATCTAGACAAAATATTGATATTATATTAAAATGCAAATGAATAATTTTATTGCCAACTCTTGAATAAGTTAAGGACAGAATGTGAGGCAGTGTTGTCACTTTTGTAACAGGAACAGTGGCTTTGGTTGCTATTTAACATAGCAGTGATGTAATACTAAGACATATATCTGACATCAAATGTCACGATGCCATTTATCATTATACATTCAGTATGCAATACTGAGTAAATAATACTGAATATATAATACTGAGTATATAATACTCTGTCCTGGTCTGAAAATTTAAACAGGATGTTAGTTTGTGATTCTTATGAATACAAGGATACTAACAAATAATGCCATCTGAGAAACAAAATAAGGTGGGTTGTAGCTGTGTAGCTCATGTGGCAGGTAAGACCCATCCTACAGTGCATTCATCAAGAAAAGTAGTTTTTAAAGAAAGCCTTCTTCAATGTTGAGGCAAATGGCACAGTCTTCAGGTGAAATCCCAGAGGTCTGGGAGACTTGGGATTTTGAAGTGTGCCCCTTGACCCAATCAGGCCAAGGACTACCATCATTTAACCTCTTTTTTTTTTTTTCAGAATTATGAAAAGTATTTGATGGAGCCTGAGGTTTCAGAGCAAATATATCATGACTGTAATTAAAGTAAAACAGAAAAGCCAACTGTTGCTCTGGCAGTTGTCTTATTTGACATCATCTCTTTTGTAATCTAAATTCTCTTTTTAATCAGTTATTTGTCTTAATGATTGGTTCTAAGAGAGCTGAAGCCTGGTCCTATTTAGTGCACTTATCTTGAACTTTTGTTAAGAAAATTTAGAGCACAGAGAAGTAGTGAATCAACACAGTACAGTTCTTTTAGGTTTTCTCATGTGATTTTACTCTTCAAAGACCTTGCCTCCTCACACTGACCCATCCTTTCTGGTGAGTACCTGGGGCCACCTGGTTGGCTGTTAAAACAAACAAACAAACAAACAAACAAACAACCCAAGATGAACAGTGCTTTTTAATAGATGTGGGAAGACTTTGTTACTCACATGTCAAAGTATTAGCTTAGTTTAAACTAGTGGTGCTTAGAATCCATTTGTCTTGCAGATACTTGAAAATATTCTGTTCAAAGCAAGCTTGGCTCAGCTTATGAGAAAGCTTTGTTTATGCTGTTGCTAACAGTATGCATATTTGTGTTATTTTAAGAAATATAGATATTTACATATTTATTTATGTGTATTTATTTGCATTATGTGTCATAATGCCCACTTGGAAGGAAGAGGACAACTTGTTAGAGTCATTTTTGCACCAATTACTGGTGAGTCTGACACTGCCCCAAGAGTGGTTCTTAAGCTTGTACATACTTTAGTTTTCCTCGTTAACAAAATGTGCTTTTTTATTTTTTACAATTAAATAACTAACTAAGTAGACAATGTAAGAAGTTTCCCTTATGCTAGCATTTGGAATCACTGATCAGAATCAGACATTACAGGATAAGAACAGAAAGAGACAGGTTTGAGACTGCTCAGTAATAGCTAAAACCTGTCACCTCTTTTGTGGACCTGCGTTTACACACAGTTGCTCCTACTTTGCAGAGTCATCAGTTATAACAAACTATTGTTATATGTTTCATGCAAATAGGTTTAAAGTGTTGCTTAGACAATCTTATGTTTAAGGAAAAAATACTTCCATCAAGAAATTGTACAAAAGAAAATGGACACACCAGCTGGATAAATCTATCACACGGAGGGGTGGAGGAGGCAGGCACTTTTAATTAGCTGAGTGAATGCAGTTTGCTGAACACAGAAAGCACAGCCCCAGTCATATTAAAATGTGCCTAATTTTCTGTGAAAAAGTCCCATCTGAAAAGGCCTGACCACAGTCAATCATACTAAAAGCCACTGGTGCTTAATTTGATTTACCAATATAAAATGCAAATTAGGTTATTAAGTGGAGTGGCAGACAGAGAAGGGCCCCTTTCAAACCATCAAGTTAAATGCAAGCAGACAGCAAACTGGCTGTGCAAAGAAAATTTTAGCATATTCGTTTGATTAGTGCTACAAAAATTTAATTAGGTTGGCTAATTACTTGACAAATTGCTCTACACTAGAGAAAAGGCAGAGGAGATTTTTTTCTTTACCTTTTTTTCATTGCAAATATCCTGTGTGTATTTTAGCCCAAATGCTATCTGCCAATTTGCAAAAGCCTTATTAAATGAATAGAAGATGGTTTCCAACAATAGCAAATCGTATAATGCATATAATTAGGCAAGACCCACACCACTGTACCCATGTGTCCATACTCTCTCCTGACTAAAAATATTTAACACAGTATTTATATGTAACTACTGTCAAAACAGATTATTAGGAAGCAGTCTATTGTTAAGGAAGAAAATAGTGTACATGATATAGAAAATAGATGTTTGTAAAACTACTACCTCCCAGAGGTATTTGCTTGTAATAATTAAATGAAACCAAGGTGACATGCTGAGGTTTATAGTTTCAAAATGGACCAGTCAGCCAAAGTGTCGATGATTGACATTAGAGCTCAGAATCAGTTTTAAAAAATGCTCATTTCCAATAACAGCTTATTGACATTTTGTAAAGCATAACTTATTTTCTCCCAATGCTTCGTGTTTGTCATCATTGTTCATTTGCCTCTGTTTTTCCTCACGCTCAGCGTCAGAGTGAGGAGATTTCAAACACCCAGGTTTGGGAAAGGGAGACACAGGTGTGACCGTAAGATACATCTTTCATGTCAAGATTTTACAGAGAATTTAGGAGTAGCTTGGAGAGGGGTGTTCTCTTCATCACAGGGTAAATGTAGGTCTTAACAGAGAAATACACTCTTATGACAGCATCCAGGAATGCAGGTCACCATCCCAGTGTTGCAGTATGGATATATGTACATCTCTGGACTTCATAGACCAGCAATCATAGTCTAAAAGTTATGTCTTAGGTTCACTAAAAGTCCATTGTTAAAAAGATAAAAAAAAAAGTCTAATTTGTTCTTAGTGGGATTACAGCTGGGTCCAGCTACTCTAGAAATCAGTGTTTAGAATCTTCAAAAAGCTAAAAATCAATCAAAAATCAATCTACTATATGATCCAATAATATTAATCCTTGGTATATACCCAAAAGATTCAACATCCTATCTCATAGATAATTCCTTCGCCATGTTCACTGCATCTCTATTTATAATAGCTAGGGAATACAAACAACATAAATGACCTTTAATGGGTGGGTAATGAATATGTGGCTCCTGTTTCCCCAGATTCAATCCCCAAGTCTCATTCTCAGTGTTGCAACAGAGCATCAGCTGCAGTCTTCCTTGGCCACTTTTCACAATTCCTGTGGATTCTCAGTCCATCTCCTCTTAACCTCTCTCCTCCCACGTGGTTGTTTTATTCCTGCTAATCCACAAGACATTCCTGCCAGAATACCAGGTAGGCTACCATATAAGGGTAGGGGCCATATGGGGTTGGGAAATATACAAAAAGCAAGGAAAGAAAAGATTTGAAGGTAAAAAATGAAAAAGTCAATAGCTGAGAGGGTGATAAATAGAAGGAGAGAGGGAGGAAGGAAGATAAAATTACAGTAAGGATGTCTGGAAAAGTCGTGAGCAATTTATTCAGTGAAAATTACCTATGATAACATATATGAACAGCCATATAGAGTTTAAGTTACATTTACTCAACCTATGCTGACAAGGCTTTGTGCTAGCCTATTTAACAAAATCCCAGCATCAATCCTGAGAAATCCCATTTTGGGTTCTTGCTCCTGGTTATACAAGAAACTCCCAAAATATAATAGGCTATTTGGATTGCTTTTGAAGGCCTCCCAGAGATGCTAGGTAAATCCAGATTGCTGAGGATTGACAATAACACTTGTGGTGAAGGCAAACCTGGGTTCAAATCTTTAGCGTACTTAGAAAAGCCATGTGTGGCAGGAATGTAGGTCATCATTCCAGTGTTGTAGAATAGATATAGGTACATCTCTGGACTACACAGACCAGCAATCATAGCCTAAAAGTTACGTCTTAGGTTCACTAAAAATAACCAGGTACTTTCACCACAGAAGGACACAGAGGCCCCTGAGCTTGAACTAATCTGAAAGCCCCTTTCCTCAGGACAAGTCCTCATTGCACTCAAAGGAGCCATTCAATCTTCCAAAGGGAGCAAAATAACCAATAGTCATTCCCAGCAATGGTGCCTATAAATGATGATCATTAGGGCACAATAACCATAGGGGTATGATTGTAGCATAGATACCATGATGGTAACCAGCATCTCAGGCATAAAGTTCACTCAGTAACAGTATCATCCTGGTACTAGAAACCTATTCAAGTATTCAAGGATAGTGAAGTCATGGATCTTGGAGGAGAACCTACAACCTCCACTTTACTAAACCTGCACAATCTCTAAACATATTCTAAACATTTATCTTTGTACCTACAGGGGAAATTTCATAGGGCCTCAACGATTGACAAAATACTACAGATAACTAAGGGATATTAAGAGAGGGATAAATACACGTTCCCCGTTAAGTCTCTTCCAACTAGTTATCTAATACCAAATAGTCAACTTTGACATCATATACATATAAGTAACATTGTATAGGCAGATTAGGTTATTTTATATTTGTACATTTCAAAACATATACATATATACATATGCATATATATGGCATTCATAGAGATATAATGTAAAAGTAAATAGTAAGTATTTAATCTAATAAACTGTTTTATTGAATTTACCCTTGAGTTTAATTGTTTAATTTCAATTTAGAAGAATATTTGGGCTGACTTACTTGCTATAAAAATGGCCAATATAGTCCTATTTTAATGTTTTAATCTCCTACATGTCATTTTATAAAATGCCTGAAATCTCTTGTCACTGGCAACCTGTGCATGAGACCAAATAATAGGACTTACCCTTGCCTGTCCCAGCCATTTTTGTTTAGAGTGATTCAGCTATCTAGCACAAGAAACTATTGAATTAAATTTTCCTAGATGCCAACTAAGCATCTCTTTTCTTCATTAGTTGTCTTTGGTTGGAAAAAAATCTATCTTTAGCTTGTAGAGTAGCTGAGCAATACTGCCTGAAGAACTGAGTTTCTCAGAGAACTATCATTAAATGGACTTGACTTTATGGTGCTATGACATTAAACTAATACAATTATCACTAATTTATGGCATGTTCTGATGGATAAAAATTATGATGGCACTCAAAAAATAGTTCTGTTAAAAATGTAATTACTTCAAGATCTGCTGAAAAGAAATGAAAAAATGTATTTTGCCTTTTTATTCTTCCTCCATTTTTTAAACAATTCTTTTTATTTGACTTATTTTTCCTCCAATAGTAGAGACATTATTATGTAGTCTTTTCTCTCAAAAGGATTATTTTTTAATTTGTGTGTGTGTGCAGATAGAAATACTTTTGAGTTGTAAGAATTTTGGGCATTCCAAGAATAGGTTTTGGCTGTTTTGCTGCTGATTTTGTCTTTGGTCCTCTGAAGAGTTAAAAGCAGTTGGCACAAGTCACCTTAACAAAGACCTGTCTGTGTGGTGATCCTGAAGTAAGATCCAGCCAGGTTGACTGTTATCTGTAGGCATGCATCAATCACTGTGATCCTTTCCTGGCTTGGAAAAAAAAACAGCTTTATTTTTTTTCCCTATTAAAGGTCATAATCAAGACCTCAATCATTTCAATGTGGTCTACATAAGGCCCTTCTTAGGAACAAAATATACATCATAAACAGCTAATTGTCTGTTTTGCCATGAGACTGAAGCTCTATAGAAGTACACGAGAAAAATGCTCTCATATACAATGAGCCTTCTAAAACTTAATCAATTGCTTACTTCTAAAATGTCAAATAGGCTCCTTGCCTGATAAAGCCCTGGCTTCTTTTATTTCCTAATATTCTCTAAAGTATTAGTTACATATATGTGAGACATTCCTAGTTTATCGTGATACCAGAAGTCTAATATTACACACTGTGAATATGTTCTAGACACCTGAGAAAATGGGGACAATGTGCTGAGTGACCATTAGGCCATCGTGGTCCCAGTGTGAATTCTTAGTGAAGGGAGAGAAACACTGAATCTATAGAGAAAGAGACTCACTTTCTTTTCTTCTTTACACAAGAAATTTTAACTGAATGTTGACAGAAACTAGTCACATAATACTGAGCTAAAAATAATTTCTCAGACTTGTGTAAATTTAAAACTATTCAAAATAAAAAAAATAATTCCCTGTGATTTATTTTAAAAATTTGCTCTGTCCTTTATGAATTTGTTAAAAGCAGTCATAAGCATGAGGGTTTTTAAATCTTAAAATAAAATCCCAAGATTCAATATTAAGTATACTTTTATAGCAAAAGAGGAGACATTAAAAAATAGAAACATACTCACAGATTTTTTTTTGTAATCTTCTTACTTGAACATGTTACATTTCTTTTTTTTTTTGACTGAAGTTTTCTCAGTTGCAGTTGCTACTAAAGATATCTTTTCTCATATGGTACTCATGATTAATTATAATATATGACAAATTAACACAAATGTAAAATATTCAAGGCTTACTTATTTAACAGGAACAAATCCAGTTTAGACATGAGACTACTTTAAAATGAAGTTATGGCAAACATATAGGAGCAGGAAGTAGATACATTTTATCAAGATAGTTTCAATATAGGTAGACAGTTTCATGTTAGATTTTATTTTGACTTATACTTTCAAATATTTACCTTTCAAGTGTTTCTTCTAACTAAAAGTTAAGATTTCTGTAGAATTACTGGTATACAGCTATAGGCCAAAAAAAAAAATACCATTTTCATTAGTTTAAAACATCTGTTTAACTTAATAGTTAAGAACTGTACCATAAGGTACTGAATAAACATAAATATATAAACATTCTCAATAACAATAAAAGTAATTAAGCATGACATAAAGGAACACATTCCTCCTATGTGTCAGTTTAAAACTTTCCTTATTCATTTCACCTTTTTGAAGAAATGCCTTATTCATAAACATTTGATTTAGTAAGCGATTGTCAAGAAGTTTAACAATGTTTTCATTTTCTGCTTAATTATGAGTATATAGAAATATACAAACAGAAAATTCTTAGACTTCCGTATATCATGTTTGTTTTTCTTTATTATAGACCTGCTGAACAGAGGGTATTATTAATGTCATTTAATGTCTTCGAGTACCCACTCATTCATATTTAATGAACACATTCATCTGTTTATGAATTTGTCTATCACATGATATTTTTGACTATGTGGAGAAAGAATAAACTACATTGTTGACAATAACCGTGAAGCATAGCATAGATATCCCCAATTAGATTATTGCAAATATTTGAGATTAGCGATAAACAGATAATACAAAAAGTAAAGCTAAATAATTTTTCCAACTGCATGTTTATTTGCTTTGCAAACTCTAGGGGTTCAAGACCATATAAAATCTGAAGAATACATAAGAAAGTTGTTTCTATGTTGTTAAGTAAATTCCGTTAAGCTATTGTTTTAGATACAAGCATGAGAATTTACCTTATCAAGAGTTAGGGAAATCTGCACTTAAATAAATAATAACTCGGATTGGGCAGCTTTTCAGTTAGTTCATCCCTGTAATTGTCTACTTCTCTTGAGCCTTTATTATACTGAAGAGTTTTTCCTAGGTGGATATCTGCTTATTGTTTTAAAACATCCATGAAGTAAGTAATGACTATTACGCTTCAAACAGTTTTAGTGTTTTAAAGCAATTGAACTGTCACAAAGCTATTAACTTTCATATGAAAATTCACGGGAAATAACTAGATGCAATTAAAAATACTAAAGAGGAGACAATTTTTGAGCATATAAAAGTACATATGTTTATGGTTAGAGATGAATAAAGAACATGCTACATTGATTTAATAATAGTTAACAAATCAAACTTTGCTAGACAGTGCCTTATGTACCTTATGTACAACTAACGAATGTAAGAGAATATTTTCATTTAGAAGATTTGTTTTCTCATAAGTAGAGAAAAAGAAGGAGAGAGGTGGAGTGGAAGAGACATAAGAGGATAAGAGAGAAAGAAAGGATATATTTGGGGCGGTGGCTAACTATTTTGTATGATGATGTTATACAATTAGACTTCCATAGTTTGTAACATATCTGAATGAAGATGTTAAATGTAAAACTTTTTTCTTTTTCTTTTTTTTAATTTTATTTAATCTTTTTTTATACTCCAGATTTTATTTTCCTTCTGATCCACCCTCTGACTGTTTCCCATCCCATCTCTCTTCTTCACCCCCCTGTCTCCATGACAATGTCTCCACCTCACCAAACCTCTAAACTCTTTGGGGCCTCCAGTGTTTTTAGGGTTAGGTGACCTAGCAGTCCTCTGCTGTATACGTGTTGAGGGCCTTATATCAGCTGGTGTATGCTGCCTGGTTGGTGGTCCAGTGTCTGAGAGATCTTGGGGTCCAGGTTAATTGACACTGCTGGTCCTTCTACAGGGTTGCACTCCTCAGCTTCTTCCAGGTCTTCCCTAATTCAACCACATGGGTCAGCAGCTTCTGTCCATTGGCTGGGTGCATACATCTGCTTCTGACTCTTTCAGATGCTTGTTGGGTCTTTCCCAGGGCAGTCATGATAGGTCCCTTTTTGTGAGGGCTCCATAGCCTCAGTAATAGTGGCAGGCCTTGGAGCCTTGCCTTGAGCTGGACCCCACTTTGGGCCTGTCCCTGGACCTCTTTTTCCTCAGGCTTCTATCCATTTCCATCCCTGCAGTTCATTCAGACAGGAACAATTATGGGTCAGAGTTTTGACTGTGGGATGGCAACCCCCTCTCTCTCTTGATATCCTGTTGTTCTGCTGGAGATGGGCTCTACAAATGTCCTTTCCCCACTGTATTTCATCTAAGGTCCCTCTCTTAGAGTCCTGAGAGGTTTTCACCTCCCAGGTCTCGAGGACATTCTGGAGGGTCCCCCTACCTCCTATCCCCCGAGGTTACCTGTTTCCATTCTTTCTGCTTGCCTCCAGGGCTTCAGTCCATTTCCCCCACCAAATACCAGATCATGTTCCCTCTTCCCCCATCTGTCCCCCAATGAGGCCCATCCCTCTCTCCCTACCTTGTGATTACTTTCTTCTCTCTCCCAATGAGATTGAGGTGTCCTCACTTAAATTCTATGGACTGCTATCTTGGGTATTCGGTACTTTTTTTTTTTTTGACTAATATCCACTTGTTAGTGAGTATGTACTATGCATGTCCTTTTGGGTCTGAGTTACCTCACTCAGGATGATATTTTCTAGTTCCATCCATTTGCCTGCAAAACTCAGGATGTTTTCATTCTTAATAGCTGAGTAGTATTCCACTGTGTAAATGAACCACATTTTCTGTATCCATTCTTCTGTCTTGGGACATCTGGGTTACTCTCAGCTTTTGGATGTCACAAACAAGGCCACTAAGAACATAGTGGAACATTTACCCCTGTGGCCTGGTGGGGCATCTTTTGGGTATATTTCCAAGAGTGGTATTGCTGGATCTTCAGATAGATCTATTTCCAATTTTCGGAGGTACCTCTAGATTGATTTCCAGAATAGTTGTACCAGTTCACAATTCCACCAGCAATGGAGGAGTGTTCCTCTTTCTCCACATCCTCACCAACATGTCTGCCGCCTGAGGTTTTGATATTAGCTATTCTAATTGATGTAAGGTCGAATCTCAGGGTCACTTTGATTTGCACTCCTCTGATCAGTAAGGATATCGAACACTTCTTTAGGTGCTTCTTAGCCGTTCGTGATTCCTCTGTTGTGCATTCTCTATTTAGTTCTATACCCTATTTTTTTGATTGGGTTGTTTGATTTTTTGGTGGTTAGCTTCTTGAGTTCTTTATATATTTTGGATATTAGCCTTCTATCAGATGTGGGATTAGTGAAGATTTTTTCTCAATTTGTAGGTTGCCAATTTGTCTTATTGACTATTTCCTTTGCCTTACAGAAAATTTCCAGTTTCCCGAGGTCCCATTTATCAGTTGTAAATCTTAGAGCATGAGCCACTGGAGTTCTTTTTAGGAAATTTCCTCCTGTGCCAATGAGTTCAAGGCTCTTTCTCACTTTCTCTTCTATTAGAGTCAGTGTACCTTATTTTATGTTGAGGTCCTTGATCCACTTGGACTTGAGCTTTGTGCAAGGTGACAAATATGGGGCTATTTTCATTTTCTGCATACAGACAGCCAGTTAGATCAACACCATTTAATGAAGATGCTTTCATTTTTCCAGTGTATATTTTTGGCTTCTTTGTCAAAGATCATGTGTGCATAGCGGTGTGGTTTTATTTCTGGATCTTCAATTCTATTCTGTTGATCAACGTGTCTGTCTCTGTACCAATACCATGCAGTTTTTTTTGTTGGTTTTTTTGTTTGTTTGTTTGTTTTACTATTGCTCTGTAGTAAAGCTTGAGGTCAGAGATGGTAATTCTCCCAGTAGTTCTTTTATTGTTAAGAATAGTTTTAGCTAATCTGGGTTTTTTGCCTTTCCAGATGAATTTGAGAATTGTGTTGGAATTTTGATGGGGATTGCATTACATTTGTAGGTTACCTTTGGTAGGATGGCCATTTTTACTATGTGAATTTTGCCAATCCATGAACATGGTAGATCTCTCCATTTTCTGAGATCTTTGATTTCTTTCTTGAGAGACTTGAAGTTATTGTCATACAGATCTTTCATTTGTTTGGTTAGAGTTACCCCAACATACTTTATATTATGTGTGGCTATTGTCAAGGGAGTTGTTTTCCTAATTTCTTTCTCAGCGTGTTTATCATTTTAATAAATGAAGGCTACTGATTTTTTTGAGCTAGTTTTATATCTGGCCACTTTTCTGAAACTGTTTATCAGCTGGAGAAGTTCTCTGGTAGAATTTTGGTGGTCGCTTATGTATACTATCATATCATCTGCTAATAGTGATATGTTTATTTCTTGTTTGACAATTTATATCTTCTTGATCTGTTTTTGTTGTCTTATTGTTCTAGCTAGCACTTTGAGTACTATATTGAATAGATAAGTGGAGAGCTGGCTTCCTTGTCTTGTCCCTGATTTTAGTGGAATTACTTCAACTATTTCTCCATTTAATTTGATATTGGCTGTTGGTTTGCAGTAAATTGCTTTTATTATGTTTAGGTCTGGACCTTGAATTTCTGATTTCTCCAATACTTTTAATATGAAGGGGAGTTGTATTTTGTTAAGTGCTTTTTCTGGATCTAAGGAGATGATCATGTGATTTTTTTTCTTTGAGTTTGTTTATATAGTGGATTATGTTAATGGATTTTCATGTATTGAACCAACCTTGAATCCCTGGGATGAAACCTACTTGATTGTGTGAATGATTGTTTTGATGTGTTCTTGGATTTGACTTAGAAGAATTTTATTGAGTATTTTTGCATTGATATTCATAAATGAGATTGATCTGAAGTACTCTTTTTTTCTTTGGGTCCTTGTGTGGTTCATGTATCAGAGTAATTATGGCTTCATAGAATGAAGTAGTTAATGATCCTTCTGTTTCTATTTTATGGAATAGTTTGAGGAATATTGGTATTAAGTCCTCTTTGAAGGTCTGGTAGAATGCAGTACTAAATCCGTCTGACCCTGGGCTGTTTTCAGTTGGGAGGTTTTTAATGATTTCTTCTATTTCCTTATGGGACTTGGGCTTGTTTAGATAGTTTATCTGCTCTTAATTTAACTTTAGTTTGTGGTATCTTTCTAGAAAACCATCCATTTCATCAACATTTTCCAGGTTTGTTGAGTATAGGCTTTTGTATTAAGATGTGATAAGTTTTTGAATTTCCTCTGATTCTGTTGTTAGGTCTCTCTTTTCATTTTTGATTTTGTTAATTTAGATACTGCCTCTGGTCCCTTTAGTTACTTTGGCTAGGGGATTATCTATCTTGATGATTCTCTCAAAGAACCAGATTTTGGTTTTGTTGATCCTTCGTATTGTTCTCTTTGATTTTATTTTGTTCATTTTGGCCCTGATTTTGACTATTTCCTGCTGTTTACTCCTCTTGGGTATGTTTGCTTCTTTTTATTCTAGAGCTCTCATGTGTGCTGTTAAGTTGCTAGTTTAAGATCTCTCCAGTTTCTTTACTGGGAACTTAGTGCTATGAATTTTCCTCTTATTTTGTCCTATATCTTTGGGTGTCAACATTTTCATTAAACTCCAGGAATTCTTTAATTTCTTTATTTCTTGTCTGGCCAAGTTATCATTGAGTAAAGAGTTGTTCAGTTTCCACATCTATGTGGGTTTTTTGCTGTTTTTGCTACTGAACACAAGTTTTTGACCATGGTGATCTGATAGGATGTATAGAATTATTTCAGTCTTCTTGTGTATATTGAGGGTTGTTCTTTGACAAATTATATGGCAGATTTTGGAGAAATTATTCAGTGCTGAGGTACTGAGATGAAGTTGTATTCTTTGTTTTAGGGTGAAACGTTGTGTAGATATCTGTTAAATCCATTTGGTTCATAACTTCTATTAGTTTCACTGTGTCTCTGTTTAGTTTCTGTTTTAATGTCCTGTCCTTTGGAATGAGTGGAGTGTTGAAGTCTCCTACTATCATTATGGGTGTTCAATGTGTGTTTTGAGCTTTAGCAAACTTTCTTTTATGAATGTGGGTGTCCTCGCATGTGGGGCATATATATTCAGAATTGAAAATTTCTCTTGGTTGATTTTCCCTTTGATGAATATGAAGTATCTTTCCTCATTATGCTTGATAACATTTGGTTGAAAATCAAAACCTTACTGGATGTTAGGTTTGCAACTCAGGTGTTTTTCTTGGGATCATTTGCTTGGAAGACCTGTTTTTATCCTTTTACACTGAGATAGTGACTGTTTTTGTTATTGAGATGTGTTTCTTATATGTAGAAAAAAGGTGGATCATGTTTGCATATCCAGTCTATTAGCTTATATCTTATAATAGGTGAGTTGAATCCATTAATATTGAGAAAAATTAAAGACAGATGACTGTTAGTTCCTGTTATGTTTGTTTTTGTAGGTAACTTTATGTGCATGTGGTTCTCTCCTTAAGGCTGTGTTATAAGATGCTTAATATCTTAACTTCTCTTTGGTGTAGGTTTCCTCCTCATGATGGAGTTTTTCTTCTAGGATCATCTGTAGGGCTAGATTGGCAGCTATTGTTTAAATTTGGCTTTGTCCTGGAATATTTTATTTTCCCCATCCATGTTGATTGAGAGTTTTTCTGGGTATTTTAGCCTGGGCTGGAATTTGTGTTGTCTCAGAGTCTGCATGACCTCTGACCAGGCTCTTCTGGCTTTTACTGTCTCTGTTGAAAAGTATGGTTAGTTCTGATAGGTCTACCTTTGTATGTTACTTGGTTCTTCTCCCTTGCACCTTTTAATATTCTTTCTTTGTTTCTTGCATTTAGTGTTTTGATTATTATGTGACTAAAGGATTTTCTTTTCTGGTCTCATTTATTCGGTGTTCTATAGGCTTCTTATACCTTTAGGGCCATTTCTTTCTTTAGGTTGGGAAAGATTTCTTCTGTGATTTTGTTGAAGACATTTTCAGGTCCTTTGAGCTGGGAATCTCCACTTTCCTCTATTCCAGTTATTCCTAGATTTGGTCTTTTCATTGTGTCCTGAATTTCCTGGATGTTTTTGGTAAGGAGGTTTTTATTTTTAGAGGTTTTTTTTTTGACAGTTGTGTCAATCTCTTCTATGGTATCTTCTGCACCTGAGATTCTCTCATTTATCTCTTGTATTCTGTTGGTGATGCTTACACATGTAATTCCTGATCTCTTTCCTAGGTTTTTTATTTCCAGGTTTGACTCCATTTGTGTTTTCTTTAGTGTTTCTGCTTCTAATTTTAGGTTTTGGATTACTTTATGCAATTCCTTCACCTGTTTGATTTTGTTTTCCTGTATTTCTTTAAGTGACTTACTTGTTTCCTCTTTAAGGGTTTCTACCTGTTTACCTGTGTTTTCCTGTATTTCTTTCAGTGAGTTATTTATTTCCTCCTTAAAGGACACTATTATCTTCATGAGATAGAATTTTAGGTCAGCTTCCTGATTTTCAGATGTGTTGGTGTATTCAGGGCTTGCTATTGTGGGAGAACTGTGTTCTGATGATGTCCACATATATTGGCTTCTGTTGCTTATGGTCTTGTGCTTGCCTCTCACCATTTTGTTATCCCTGGTGTTTGCTGGTCTGGGTGACTCTGGAGTCTGCCTCTTTTGTATTGTATTGGGGGGGTGTCACAGCACTGGGGAGGTAATGAAACACTAGAAGCTCAGAAACGGGGAAGAATTAAATGTTAGATGGAAATCTTGTGATATACAAAGAATTGTTAAATATATAACAAAATATTAAATAAGGAAGAATAGTAGTAGTGAATGTTTCCAACATTTTGAATTTTAAACTGTCTTCCATGATGATCTACAAGTTCCATAGAACAAAGGAGCATGTGGAGCTCAAGCTTTTGAACATGTTAATGAAAACACAAATGGAATGCATCTTTGGATGGATAATGAAAGCACACCAGCTGTCACCTGTGAGACAGGGCCATACTGTATGGTTGGAAAGGCAAATTGCTAAATGTCTTCATTGTCCACTCCGACCCACGGAAAGAAACGGCAACACACGGAGTTCTTCTTCCCAACGCAGTTTATTCAGGAACCCTTACATTCTTCAAAAAGCCCTCGAGCCTCTCCTCCAGCTCCCTTAAATCCCTCTGCTTCTCCAATCAGAGCCTGCCACGTCTGTGCATGTGATAGGACAGTGGGTATGGAAAGATCTGACGTTGCCCTACGTAGCAGATGGCCTGATTATGCATAGCAGTGAGCCTGCCCAATATTGCCTGTGGGCGTGGCTTCTGCAGGGGCGTATGAGGAAGTCAGGTGTTAGCCTCAGATGTCATTTTGGAATGGCCGCCACACCCGCTTCCTACAGCTAAAAGCCAACTTTCCTTCAGTAAAATTACATTTAAAAAACAAGAGGTGAAAAAAGTATGACAGCTGTAAGAACTGATGGATATGAGGACAAACTAGGGAGTTGAAGGACAACAAAGGAAATAGAGATGGAGTCCTGTAGCCATGTCGGCCAGGTAGACTCACTATTTAGAAACAGGAGGCAAGTAAACCATGCACTTGTGTACTGAGGAGTTGCACTAACATTTAATTCCCTAGGCAAAATGCCATGCATTGGAACACTTCTTAGAGCTATTCACTATGAAATGAAGCATTTTGTTTCTGCCATTTATTAATTTTAATGATTAATTTTATTGCTTTATTGATAGGCTAGAAAGGTAACCAATTACATCAAAGAAATCTTTATCTATATCAGTCTATCTAGAATTTCAGAATGAAATTAGAATAGTTCAGATAAATTAAGAATTATAGAAAGATAGTAGAGATGTGACCTATGTACACTTTATTTGAATTTTAAGAGAAGAAATTTATTAATCTGATATTGATACTTAATTATCAACATTAAAATAGCAAAAGTATATCAATAGGTTTATCAGTGTGATTATTTTTAATGTATCATTTTAGATGAAAAACCCATAAAGAAAAACTTCATAGGGAATTGATTGAATTTTACTCAAATGCAATTTCCATGGGAATGTTTAGATAATTGTCTGGTAGTTAATGTTTTAAGTATTTTGATGGAATGATGGACTATTGTTGGTAATAATGAACACTTTATAAAGCCTCAATATAGCAACCACTAATTAGCTTCATTATAGCTTAGAGTTAATTCTTACGAATAACTTATGTAAATGGTGAAACTCAACAGCTTTACTAAATTTCATGACAATGGGAATTTAAGCATAATAGGCGTGGTGAATTTCTCAAAGCAGACACACTTCTTTTCTACTTTTTGAAAATGAAACAATCCAAACACTGAAATTTATTTAGCTGTGCAGTTTTCTCCTTTTGCAAAAGGTTTGAAAATATAAAGGGAGAAAAGCAAGCTAAAAAAGAACTCTCCGTTGATTTGCATGTGAAGAACAAAGAAATAAATGAAAATGTGACTATTGTCTTTCTCTCCACTGTGCTCCTGCACACTACCCTCCTATAATCTTTGCTTGTAATGAGACTTAATAGCTGCCTTTGAGATATTAATGGAAATTGTCACAGACAAGGGAGATATTCCTGCATCTAATGAACTAAAGTAAGACTAAAAGGAAGGGAACAATAAGTAAAATCTGCGCAAATAGAGAGAATTTAACTAGTTTCTGAAATTTAACCCTGTGTTTGACTTGACCATAAAATCTGATGATAGAAATGCATTCATAGTCAGCTTTCCCAAATACCCTTTGGTGTGTATATAATTTGCAATATTTAACTAAAATTTAAAATCCTCTTTATTTTAGTTGACAGAGTATACAAAAGAAGGAATATTATATGGTGCAAATGGCCAGTTAGGGCATTATGTTTGTTGTGGCAAACAAAAGGACAGTTTCCATGAAGGAAATGTAAGTATTCAGATAAAACAGTGGATAATGTAAAAGCAACAACATAATGATAATAATAGAAATAAAAGTGAATTTAATAATTGTATAGAAAGTGTCAAGTTTCGATTAGATTTTTAGAACTATTCAGTTGTCTGCTGTGCCTTTATCAGTGTTCCTCTTGGAAGAGTTGATGTTTCAATAGCATGATTTCACAAACGTTTCTTTCCCGTGTTCCTTGAAAGCAGAATAGTGAGTGGGTGCCATTCATGTAGCAGTGTATTGCCATCTAATTAAATGAGGGATGTACAATTGAGCTGTCAGGTACAGAATTATGAGGTTAGTATGTAAGTTATGATGGCAACCAGTCTTTTTTATTTTTAAAGGGCACTCCCTGAGGGAAAAAAATTGTAAATAACGTCATCTAAACTTCCTGAGAACAAGATGCATGCCAGATTTCTGCCAGGATAGCAGTTGATGCTTAATTGAGCCTGGATTGTTAAAATGTCTCCTTTATATAGTCCTGAATAACATAGAACTAATGAACAGATTCAATTTTAGATCTGAAAGATCAGCCTGCTTAGCAAAGATTCTTTTATAATTTGGTTTTTAAAAAAAGGAAAAGAAAAGCATAGATGCTGCTCTCACAATAACCCTTGTCTACATATAGATGCAAAATATTCACATGTAAATTGATCACAGCACATATACAGCCATTTAAATTAGATATGACTGCTGAATTGATTGGCTCTGAAGACCACATTCCATTTTAATTATGTATTTTATTTCAGGAGTGGCAATAAATAAATAAACTCAAATCAACTCCTTATTCATTGCTTTCTCTCATCTTGATTTTCAGACACGTAGAATATTCCCGAAATTTTTAGACAATCAGTGCTTAACCCATGCTTAAGAAGAAATATTTATTTATTCCCTCTGACTGTGGTTATTACAAACAGAGATTAACAGCTACTCTCTTTAGGGCTGTCAAGATTGAGGTTCCACAGGCTATTAACATTATGTTGTAAGAGGTCAGAAGCTCTTTTGACATTCCAGTCAAAAGGACTCTAAACTCCTTGCCAGTGTTCACTGCCTTCTCTACAGTAATCCAACCAAAAATATAAATCTTTGATTGGTTGTTGGCATACAGTGAAGATACAGCAATGCTGCTATATAATGTGGAATCCCTACTGCTTAAAAGTCAATAAAAACCTTAACTGGGATGTAATCATTATAATATTACAATTTGCCTTTTGGAGCAATATTTTATTTTAGAAAATATGCAATAGTAACTAATTATAAGTTCTATTTATTAACCAATAGATCTTTTGCTACCTCAGTATCACAACAGCAATTAAATTAGAACTTTCAAAATGTAGCTACCATGAAGGTTATACAGGGAACGAACAGAATATTCAAAGGACAGAATCTTGCTCTCGATCTAGAACTGTTCTCAACTTTATTTGTGCATAATTTTTAAAGCAGGATCCTAGGTTGGTCTTGACCTCATGGGATTTCTTGTGCCTTATCTTCGGAACCAAAAGATTAAAGTATGTTTTGCATTTTGAATATGCAAATTCTATATGATTGAAAAATATATGATACATTTTCTAATTATGTCCATAGCTGAAAAGCAATTACTTTCACATTCATTTCATGATAGGCACTGTTTTAAGACTTTTGACCTAGAACAGTGAGGAAGTAACAATGAGATTGTATGTAGTTTATTGAAAGAGAAACTAGGATGAATGAACAAAGAAATGTAGACCAGTTGTTCCAGCAGGGTCAGGCCAATGAGAGTGATGAACAGCAATCAGCTTACACAGTTGAAGAAACTAAAGTGAGACTTTCTATATAGATCCACATATATTCTACTAAATTCTTCATTTTAGTGATATTGATTATTTAGATATGTAATATTTAGTTGCATTTTTGATCCAAATTTAATGTCTTATTCCTACCATTCTTTCAAGCTCTTATAGGTACTAAGTATTTAAACCACGATCTAAACATTCCAACTTTGCAGGTTACTAATAGACTGATGTGATTTATTATAAATGAGGAGCACATGCAAGTTTCCTGGTTGGTAAGAGTAGATTGCTCGAGGAATCTACGAAAGCCATTTTTGAGGGTGATCTGCTGTATTACAGAATGAAAAGTAAGCATCTTTTTGCTGAGAGTGCATAACAGTAGCACATGATCCGGCAGTACTAGAAGCAAAAGCATCTGAAATTCTGAGAGCATCATCTATGAAATTGATAGATGCAAATAGAAAACTGAAGCTAGAGAGCTGAACAGAGTCTAGTCTGCTATGCAGCTTCTTTACTTTCTTAGGTAATTCTGCAACAGTGTGGTTGGGAATGAAGACGTTAAATGTCTTTGCTATGAATGAAGGATCACCATGTTTGTAGTTTATAACTGCAGTGCTTTGCTATACTTAGAGAGAGAAGGAAAATTAGCTCAAGGTCCTGGATATTTAGGATCAGTGTCTACTAAGGTCGCAATTATCTACAAACTTAACAAGTTGTCCACACATTTTTGTTGAAATAAGAAAATCAAAAAACAATATTTATGAGATAGTATTGCCAGTATATAGTAAAGTTAGATATAAACATAGAAATTATAGGAATGGAGATAAATAAAATTTGGGAGTTGAATTTAAAAGGAAGATAGAAAAATATAATCACAGGATGGAAAATGTTAACATTTTTGGTTATATTGGTATTCAAAATATTCTTGTTTATAATTAATGTAAATTAATGGATTTTGACTCATATTCTTGACTATAATATACACAACAATATTAGGCTTCTCAAAATGTTATAACTTGTCTTCTGACTTTTTTTTAAGAATTGCATATTACAATTTCAAATAAATCATCAAATGAGTTTTGGCAGCTACAAAACTTCTTCACACTATGCACAGCATAGCTTTCATTTAGCAACTATCAATTAGTTGGCACTATTACTTCAGTTGAAGTAAAAATTTGAAATAGTAGACTTTTAAAACCTATAATTTCACTGTAGAGGAATTGATGTATTTTCACAGCATCTCGAAAATACTGTCTTCCCTATTCATTACATAGAAATACAATATGATTAAGATATAATTAATTTAATTTGATGTTTTATTTTCATGAATTAGTCTTTGGATAGTTTATTTTTATAATATAATCTCAGGACCATAGGAATAATGACAGATGAGTCTTATTGATTCTAGTTTGTATTTGGAAATGCCAGGTTCAGAAACTGTGTTGGCCTATTCTGTTCAATCTTCTACTTCTTCTTTCTTCTTACTCTATTATTCTGCTAACTGCTCTCTAGTCTTTCTTTGTGACTTGACACACTCTCTGGATCTTCTGTCTTATTTTAGTATGGTACTCTTTCAACATACGTTCAGTGGATTTTAAAGGGCTTTAAAGAAACACTTGATGTTATAGAAGTAAACTTTCCTCCCTTAATATAATAAAGACAAAATACAATCAGGAAACAGTTCTTTGCATTCCCATTTTCCCCCTACCAAATACTTTTATTAATTATTTGAGAATTTCATATAGTGCACCCTCATAATACTGGCTTTGAGTTCCTCCAGGTCCACATTCCCACCCTGTGTCTGCCCCACACCCCTACCAGCATCACCACCACCTCAAAAAGAAAACTTCAATCAAATTTGTGCTTATTGTTCATATCCTCATTGGAACGTGGTCAAACTCCCAATGGTCAGCTCCTTAAAGATAACTGAGTCCTTTCCGACCCTCACTACAAACACTGTCAGAAGCCATCAACTGTAGCTGCAAACTCACCATAGACAATCAACTGCAGAAGCAAACTTATTTGTACTAAAAAATGGTAAACTTTATCATCTTATCACAATTGTTGAAGACTTTGGTCAATAGTTTTCTGTCTGGACTGTTTCTTTTGAGGGGGAAGGCTATCAAAGAAGGTTTCAGTATCTCCCATTCTCAATTATGAGTCTACAGTTTTCAACATCACTGCAAAAGAAGCTTTTCTGCCCTGTCCATAGAAGCCAGCAACAGCACAGGTCACTGTCATCAACATGGTTCCTGATAGTTCATTGAAATATCAACCAAAGTGCATGTGTTGTATTCTGTAAAGTACGTACTGAATTATTCAGTCATTGTATGCAATATAAATGAATTTGTACACATCAGTAAAATGGCTTTTATGAGGGAAAATTATATGTAAATATTAAGTTATATCTACAAATAAATAATTTTGTTTATAAATATTTTTGAATTATAAATTCCACTTAATTTCTGTTTTACTTAGGTATCTATTGGTATGCTAAAACACCAGTGCTGAAAGAAACCAAGGGAGGGAAACGTTTATTTTAACTTACAACTCTTAGGTTATACACTGTCATTGAAGGCAGTCAGGGAAGTAACTCAAGTGAAGAATTTAGAAATAGGAACTGAAGCAGAGGCCATGGATGAAAATTGCTTAGTAACTTCTTCACAACTTGCTAAACATCCTTTCGTATATATTCCAGAACCTCCTACCAACAGGTGCCACTACCTACATTGAGCTGGACCTTCTCATAACAATTAACAATAGAGAAAATGCCTTACAATTAAGACTCATTCTTTCCAATTTACCCAGATGTGTCAAGTTGACATAAAAACTAGGCAGAAGTCTTGGAAATAGTGTATTTTTAAAAATCATTTTAAACTAAGTATTCTGATGAAAATGTAAAAGAAGTTAAAGAGTAACTAAAAAAAAGCTTTGTTGGTTTTTTAATACCTGAGATTTATTCTTCTAACAGTAACTCATACATAAATAGATGTAAATTCTAAGGCCATTGAGATAGCTCAGAATAGAAAGATATTTTCTGACAAATCTAGTGAGCTGAGTTCAATCCAAGAGGGCCAGCTTTAGTGGAAATAGGGAGATGCCACCTTATAGCTGTCTTCTGATGTTTAAGTTATCACAGTTATTGATAATTACAAAATTAATTAATGTGAAGTTAATTCCCGATCAACTTCTGAAAAAGTTTAAGTAAATGTTGAGTAGTAGCAGAAAGAATACAGCAAATTTTAAACGGTTGGAAATAAACTAATCAAAAATAAAAATGATATATTATATTGTCTTATGTTTTCAGCATTCAGAAATAATGAAATATGTATTGATCAAAATGGTGAAAGAATTAAAACCTTATGCTCCAAATGTATACATTTTAGATAAATCTGATGATCCTATTGTTCTACATTATCTAAGGTATATGTTGTACAAAATTTTTGTAATTTTATAAAAGTGCCAATAAGTATGAAATATGACAATATAATAGAATACTTCATGTGAGACTATAAAAATTACAGTCATTGTTTTTGTAGGAGGAAGGGAGATTAAGTTTGAGAATGTCTTTTCAGCCTAAGAACCTATGTGGTTATGAAGACATATATTTCTAACTGTGTAGTTTGGCTCTGTGTTCAGGAGTATATCAAGCATATATCATTGTCCTGGGCACTTTCACTTAAAAAAAAATATGTGTTTTGTAAAAGCTTTCAGACATGACATGAGTCTTAAGTTAGTAAATCAAGTTTACCTGAGTTTGCATTATAATGGTTTAATCCATGAAAATGATACTCTATTTGTTTTGTGATATTTGACTCTCTGTTAAATACTTTTAAATGGAGGTTCTTGTCTGTGTGTGTGTGATGTAGAGGTACTTAATATCTAAGAGGATTCACTTGTCATTAATATATTTAGGGGTCTTAAAATGCTTTCTGAATGGAGTTACTTTGAAGATTAGTCTACACTCTGCTCATCTCCACTAAAGTAAAAGTTGGACAAAGTATCATGGAGAACATACGTTTCTCTTTGTTCTCATAATCTTTGACTATGAGATTGTACTACAGTCAGAGGGAACAAGAGAAGACAGATATATATTGTCTTGTTGCTTTTAGGCAATTGAAATTAACATCTCATTAGATTATCTAGAATTCATTCATTAGGAGAGTATATTGAGTTATGATTCTCTCACCGTGTACATGTCATAGAGACAAAGGAGTGAGAATTAAACATATCTAGACCCAATAAAGGGTTTTCCGCAGAATAGAAAGAGAACTGGAGTGAAGGCTCAGAAAGTAGAAACACATACTGCTTTTACAGACGAATTGAATTTGATCCCACCATCTATGATGGAGAGCTCACAAGTAATCTGTAGCTCCAGCCTAGGGGATCCACAGCCCTCTTCTGTTTTACACACACACACACACACATGCACACACACACACACACACACACAAATGCACACACACACATACACACACACACACACACACTTAAAAATAAAACTTAAATTATTGAAAATAAGAATAGAAGAAAAAGATCAAGCACATTACTAGACTGGTTAGGGTGATCCAGGTTCATAAAAGGGGGGCATTCATACTATTATAATAAGAAGAGAGATAATCTAGGAGCTAGGAAAGCAGAACAGTATTTGGCATCATGATACAAATAGAGGTGGATTTTTGAGAGTGGAAGTGGTAGGATGAGGAGGGATACTTTTTTATTTGAAAAAGTAATAGAAGCACACAATGCATTTAACTGTATCTACCCTCCCTTACTTTTACACTCTTTATTCTCTTGGGTTTATTCCTAATATATGTTTCCACCACTGTGAATATAGTATGGATAATGTTTCCATGTAGAGCACTTTTAATCCAGCAACATGACTTCTCTGAGAAGGGATCACATCCAGAGTCTTTCTAGGTCTCTGTGATCTACCTGGAATGACACATCTTTAATCTCTCTGGTTGGAATACAGACATGCCTTAAGCACACTCTTTAATTCAAAACAATATAGGTAAGATTAATCTGTAGAAGAAAGCACCATGTTTGAAAGTGACATCCCCTAAGGGCAATTATAAAGTGACAACTCAGAGGAAGAACTGATAGAATGACTCAGAAGTGAGAGATAGAATATATGCAACGTAAGGACAGGAAGAAGCAATTTATGAGAGCAGTGGCAAGAGACAGAGGGGGGAAGGAGGGAGGGAAGGAGATGGGGAGGGAGGGAAGAAGGGAAAGAGAGGGAGAAAGCAGTTTTACTATGACAGTTGTATAGAGGTTACAGTGAAAGAATAAACTAGGTACAAGTGAACACTGAAGACAGATTAAACCAAACACTAAGGAGCCAGAAGATTAGAACATATTGTCAGAATTAGTATGAGGCCAAGCACAGCAATTCAGTCAAGAACTGAGAGAAGCCAGATCAAATTAGTCAGAGAAACAAAGTTGAGTCAGAACAGCTAAGTTCAACAAGCAAGGCTGAGTTCAGAAAGAAATAGAAAGGGTGAGTTTATTCAGCAGTAAGTTTCAAAGGCTGAAAACATTGGCCATGTTGACAGTCCAGAGGCTAGAAGCTTTCAGGACTATGCCTAGATTAGCAACCAAAGACTGTAAGCCTCAGAGACAATTACTACAGGTGAATAAAAGTTACTTTTTCATTTTTCAGTTGAGTACCAGCAATGTTTTTCCATGATCTATGATGTAAGCATGTCTTCAGCAACAGGGTCTTAGCATCAACTTGTAGAGTACAGAAAAGTAGCATTGACATTAATTTCTAAAGTTTGAGGAGTGTATAAGGCATCCCATGGTATACCATTGACCAAAAATTCAAAAAGATATAACCCATACCTGGTACTGGCTATTTTATTTGGTAGCATATGTTGTCAAGTTGGGGTAATGTCTACATAAAGATGTAAGTTTCCAGATGATTTTTCAAATGCCTTTATTGTTAGTTGTTTGTCCACAGATTCTCTCCTCTACCCTTCCCTCCCACCCTCACCCTCCTTAATCCTCAGGTGCTAATTTTACCTTTGTTTTTTTTTTGAAACACTATATTCTATATTGTTTTCTTAAAACTCAAGTGACAACAGATTCTGACTAGGATGAGGAGAAAGAGGAACACTCCTCCACTGTTGGGATTGCAAGCTGGAACCACTCTGGAAATCAGTCTGTTGGTTCCTCACAAAATTGGACATAGCATTACCTGAGGACCCAGGTATACCACTCCTGTGCATATACCAAAAAGATTCTTCAACATATAATAAGGACACATGCTCTACTATGTTCATAGCAGACTTATTTATAATAGCCAGAATCTGGAAAGAACCCAGATGTTCTTCAACAGAGGAATGGATACAGAAAATGTGGTACATTTACACAATGGAGTATTACTCAACTATTAAAAACAATGAATTTGAGAGGTTCCTAGGTAAATGGATGGAACTAGAAATTATCATCCTGAGTGAGGTAAGCCAATCACAAAAGAACACACATGGTATTCACTCACTGATAAGTGGATATTATCCCAAAAGCTTGGAATACCCAAGATACAATTCACAGACCACATGAATCTCTTGAAAAAGGAAGACCAAAGTGTGGATGCTTCTGTCCTTCTTAGAAGGAGAAACAAAATACCCAAGGGAAGAGATACAGAGACAAAGTGTGGAGCAGAGACTGAAGGAAAGACCATCCAGAGACTGCCCCACCTGGGGATCCATCCCATATATAGACAGACATCAAACCCAGACACTGTTGTGGATGCCAAGGAGTGCTTGCTGAGGATGGATAGGGGGTTTCCAGAGGGGAAACAGGGAAAGGGAATAACACTTGAAATATAAATAAATAAAATATCCAATAAAAATATATTTTAAAAAAGATTTCCTCATTCCTTCTTTTCCTTTTCTAGATCCCTAATTAGTGGCACCTTAAGGGAAACACATATGGAAAGTAGTAAAACTAGCATCCATACATTAGAGAATGTGTGTTTTTTTGGGTCTGGCTTACCATACTCAGGATAGTTGTTTCTAGCTCCACCCACTTCCTACAAGTTTCATGATTTCAAGTTTCTTACCTGATCTGTGCTGGTCTTTCATAGTTGTCCATTGCTGCTGTAAGTTCATGTGTACAACAACCATCTGATGGCTACAGGACAGAATTTCTCAGCATTGCTTCACACATAGGGTTAGCCTTGAGCCTTTCTTGTGGTGTTCCCGGAGCCTTGGAGAGAGGCAGGGATAGATTGAGATGTTCAATCTCTGGCTATGCATTCACAGTCACTTATTCTTAGTACTTTAACAAATTATGATTCTTGTATTCACCATTTACCACTGAAGTAAAATGCTTCTCTAAACAAGGCTAAGCGCAACACAAATCTATGAATAGAAGCACATTTTTCTTTACCTTTGTCATATCAAAACCGACAACTTAATAATTCCTATGACTTTTACTTCACCTTCCCTCAAATAGTTGTCCATTGCTGTCTTTTTAATATTAGTTTAAATTCTCCTTCAATTCTTTTTCAATATAAATCTGGGAGGTTACAAGAGTTTTCTCTAACTACACTTATGAAGGTATGTAAGATGATAGTTGTGAATCCCTATGAATTGGATATCCTTAATTTGAGGCATTACTCTGCCAGCTATGTGTTTTGTGTTGCTGGGTGAGTAAGCTCAGTCTTGTCAGGTGTGGAAGTGAGAGTACAGTAAGGCCAAACTCCAAGTTGTTATGGGAATTCACAAAGAAAAGGGCACAGCTGTACAGTGTGTTAGTACTACAGTTGAGCTTTATGGTGTAAGAACTGTTTTATTATATGATGGTTTGACATGGCACTTAAGCACCTGCCCCAGCTCAGTCTAACGAATGGAAGTGTTTGCCACTCCATAACATTGTCTTGGCCTTGGCTCAGGGTTTATTCTTATCATTAAAGTATACTAAGTGTGTCTATGGATGAGCATAAGAGAACTCAAAACTACTGGGCCTTAGGAAATACTTCTCACTGTCTAGGGTTTTGCTACAAATGCATACAAAACCAAAGACAATTTTTTTTCCAAAGACAATTTTAATTCTCAAAATCATTGTCTAAAAAGCATGAATGTTCAGATAAGCATGCCATGCTCGATGTACATTATTCAGTAAGAAAAGCCTTTTGATCTTGGATTCTATCATTTTAAACATATAGCTACATTCTCTGGTGGAATATAAAGAACTAATATTAAAGGCAGAAAATAATTGTAAAAATTCCTGATCAAGAAGACACAATAGACTTAAACAGAATAACTTTAAATGTCTTCATATATTATGCCCAAAAGACAAGTCATGGTAGTTTATCAGTCAAAGGAAGAAGGAAAGTTTACTGCATGTTATTATATGTTGAAATTGCATTATATATTGATTTTATTTATTTTTTATCAACTCACAGCTAGAAACTGGGCACTTAAGGCATAAATCTATGGAGAATATTTCATATTTCAACCCTAAGAAGTACATTATAGTCAAATATACTCAGAGAAAAAAGCAAAAACTTCTCAACAATTAGTTTTGAACAAATTTGAAAAATGTTTTAACTTTTGGGACTTTTAAGATGGGTGAGCTATATTTTGAATTATGAGATGACCATTAGCATTGGGAGGCTAGAGGCAGAATATTACAAATTGATTGTTAAACTACCACAATAGGCTCAAAGTTCTTGTGCTTGGTTTTTGGTGGATGCAATCTTTTAGGTGGTTCTGGAGACACACGGAGGTATGACTCGTCCATTAGATGGGAAATGTATGTCTGTAACATGCTTTTATCACAGTCACTCCCTCACTGTCTCCTTTCCTTTCCTAATTCCATTCCTCTCCACATACCCAGCCTTCTGCTTTTCATTGCCATTCTTCTCCTGTGGTGTTCCCATTTTTTCCTCCCTCTTTTTGATTCGATATCTGAAAGAAAACATTCAAACCAATTCTTGGTCATTCTTGTTTATTTTACAGTGATCTCAACGATATATATATATATTGGAATATTATCCTTCCATATTGAACAATGCAATTCTGTCATTTGCTACAAAATAGATAAGTTAAATAGGCAGATGTAGGGATATATATTGAATATTTTACCTAGAATATAATGTAAAATAGTGCTTAATAGAGGCAGGAAGGGTGAAGGTGTAGGAGTATTATTAGAATTTATAGGC
This sequence comes from Grammomys surdaster, assembly GCF_004785775.1. Lineage (NCBI taxonomy): Eukaryota > Metazoa > Chordata > Mammalia > Rodentia > Muridae > Grammomys > Grammomys surdaster. The sequence goes on from NW_021604578.1 coordinate 3,331,796, forward strand.
ACTAAAACATGAGTAGCTGGAAAGAGTAAGTTTCTGTGTTCTACAGCATGGTGAGTGACTGTGCTTACCAGTGAGCTAATATTTGTTGTTGTGGAAAATTAGATGTTTTTGTTAATGTTATTTAATTTCTTTTTAAAAATTTATGCACTTTACATCTGAGGAGCAGGGAAAGGTTATGGGAGGGGTGACTAGGAGCTAGTGTTTTATGAAGAGCTAAAAAAGAAATTTTCAAAGGTTTCAACTATAAATAAAAGTTACAAACAAAGTACAATCCTCTTTATTTGATTAGTGGATACCAATTGTATATACATTTGAAATTTCATACTGTACCCCCTTTAACATTTACATTTAATTTCTCCAACAGAAAGGAACACATTTTTAAATTTCCCTATGTCTATCATTACAATGCCAGCATTTAAGGATCAGAAAAGATTGACAGAATATAAACAATCAATTTAGGCGATAAATTCTGTTGTGCAGAGTCCACCAAACTTATTTAAATATAAATACTGAGAAAAGTTTAAAAAGCATAATATTATTTAAAATACCCAGTCTTATTAATTGTATTTACACTTTTAGCAACTAAAATCCAAGAAGTTATTATTTAACATACCCAGTATTGATTAATTTTATTTTTATATGATTTAACTAAGGTAGAAGAGATATTTGTCTAAAGAAATATTTTGTTCAGTAAGCATTATTTATCAATTCTTTTAACAAGATTTTGTTTTTAATTCATTTCTTCCTCACCCCACCCCACCTTGTGTGAGTATGTATGTGTGTATGTGTGCATGTTTGTGAGTGCATTCATGTGTGTGTGTGTGTGTTTGTAGTGTGTGTGTGTAGCGTGTGTTTGTGTGTACAAATATATTCACAGAGGCTAAGAATCAGCATCGGAACCTCTTGATCTGGGGTTATATGTTCTTCATCATATTTTGAGTACGTTAATTTCCCAGCAAGATGTCAGCTTCTCTACATTCTACAAAGAGTTTCTCATCATATTTTAATGTTTACGATATTACTCTAATACTATAGGTTTTTAAAAATGTAAATTCTGTTGATTACTTTACTGTATGTTGTTTTTCAGCTACTGCTCATTGGGAATATCCAAAGATTATTGAAGAATCAATATATTGTAGCATTTGATGATTACACTAGCTATTTTTTCCCTCCTAGTAGAAGATGTTCTAGGTAATAACTTGTTATTTCCCAATAGCAAATGCTCTAAGTATGATTATCAATAGCTACTGCTAGTAAGAAAAGGAAAATTTAACTTAGAGATTTCATAGAAATATGATTTTCCCTCTATCTTTTCAACCCAAACAAACCACTGCCTTTTATATTATCCTTAGAAAAATGTCAGCTGTAATAAAAAAAAATGAACATGTGACTACCTGATTGGTGAATAAGAAGGGAAGTTCAAGAAACAAACAAGCAAGCCAGCAAACAAAGAAACAGAAGTGAACATCAAAGTATGTAACATAAAATCAGAAGGATTATGTGTGCCATATTCAACGAAGATACAGAAGGACAAAAGTGGAAATAAATATTTTCGGACACAGAGCCTCTCTATGCCAACCTGCTTAGCCTGCCAAACTCTGTAGATCAAACATACTTTGAATTTTGGCAGTCTTTTGTGTCATCTTTCTAAGGGCCAGGATTGCATATGTGAACTACCACAGGCAATTACACTTGGGGGTGTGTCTTACAAGTTGTGTGTATGTGTCTTATATGTCATACAAGAAGTATTTTCTTTACAAAGTAATAATTGTATTAGAATCCAAGTTACAAGTACATGGCATTGAACTAGTATTTCTATTTGAAAAGGAGTTGATACACATATTTTAAACAAAAATTCTAATATAAATAATTTCTTATGCCTTATAATTGGCTTGGATGAGAAGCATGTGCCTTTCTCATGTATAACATTAGGACTTTCAGAACTAATAGCAATACAGGATTTCCTGAAATACTGTGGAAGATGAAAGGTGAGGTAGAGTGATCTCTGTTGAGGTTTAATTAGAGATAAGTCTACATTAATTTGGATCTCTATGGGAGTTATCTGTAAGCAGCATTCTCTATCCGATATCCTATTCTGAAAATTGGACATGATTTGCATGCATAATGCTAGTGTGTAAAAGCTGCCTGGCTCCAGGCCTGACTCTGCAGCCAGTGCTTCCCAGAGCAATAACTATTAGACATTGTAAGTCTCTCTGCTCTTGTCTTCCTGCTGATCCTGGCTGGAATTTCCAACTCCTGTTAAAGAGTGGCGACACAAGAACTCTGAAGATTTGTAGGTTTGGATGAAACCCAACGGAATCAGATTCATATTCACAGATGATTCTAATTTATATGACAATTCCTTACCTAACCTCTCTTGAGGATTAGGAAAACTTATTAACTGTTGATTTGAAATATTATAATTTTTTTCATGGTTGGGGATGGAAAACATGTTACCAGACTGACATAGATATATTTACCAAATCAAATGATTTCTTTATTTTACTGTTGTACAAAAATATATTTTAGCTGGTTAGTGTATTTATAAGGTTTATATGTAAATATGCTTTAGAAAATATTTTAAATTTATGACAAATTACAGCCTAGAAAAAATAAATTTGCGAAGCTTTCTGTTCAACAGTTAACAATAACATATTTTTAAGGATTCAAAATAGGAGAATTTTGACCAAGATATTCCTGGTTTTTAATGGAACTGCTCACCCCACCCCCTGAGCTCTCTCCAAATGGAGATTCTACAATACAACCACATGAGCTTTTTTGAGTGACAGACATACAATAAGTATAGGCAAGACTAAAGTCTCCAGTGGCTTTACTGTGGAGCTACTATTGGCTACAACTGGCAGCCTACATGTGAGATCTTATAAAGTGACCTAAACACTAACCAGACATTCTAGTTCCTTTTAATGTTCTCTGAGCGAATGTGTTTCAAGGAATTTTGCTGCTTGGAGAAAAGCCATTTTCCCTGCCTGTACTGCTGCAGACTCTCTCCTCTCACTGAGGGAGCTCTGAGGCCTGAATAAGTGTTCTATGCCCCCTTTGTCACAGTGTAGCTAAAATAATATGGGTCAGACAAGAAACTATTCTCTGCATATTTATTTCTAGCCTAAAATGTTGTATACATGAAGAACTGATTAGTTGGATATTATACTGAATATAAAATATGCAGCTGTGCTTGCTTTGTCATAAGGTCATGTGGAGTATACTACTGAATGAGTCAGGCAGTTCCAGTGTTCTATGGGAATGATCTAGAAACACTGATTCCAAAAGTGAGTGAAATGAGACTAATAATCCTGTCAGACTTTGTTCTTCTGCTCAGTGCCTTTCAGAGTTTGCCACATAATAGTAGAAGCTATCTGGATGGTTTGAAAAAATGCATTACCATAGTAATCACACAAAACTGATTGTGTTTTACATGAATAAAATTATCAAATATTAAATAAAATATTATTAATATATAACAATTAATGTTTATGTATTATATATAATACATATAAATGAAACATTAGCACTAGGTAGCGTTAATATCGTGTAACATTTTCTAAAAGGTGACACAATCGAAACGGGAAATAATTTCATAAATTCCACAGAGGTTTCACTTCAGAATAGTTAGAAGTACATGAATAAATAAATGACATATGTGACAATGCAGTGATGAAGTAGAATGATTTCTTATAATGGCGATGAACATATTAAGTTGTAAAAGAATTATATTAACTCTTCTTTAATTATGGATAACATTGCTTATGAATCTGTTACTGCCTCATCTGAAAATCTGAGTCTTTTGACTTAGCAATCCTCATTTCTTTATTATTTTAACTCATTCATCTAACACGATTACAGGCTGCACAGATAAAAATTAGAAATATTTTAAGAACCAGTGTGACAGAAAATTTGCTGTCAGATTTTGTCCTAGTGTATCTTGAGGCAGGTCACTAGTAGAGGTGGCAGTGTTTGGAGCGAGGTGATGGTATTACCTTTTTCCTGCAGTAGTGTGCAGACAATTCTAGCCCCATGATGACGCATCAGAAGAGGTGAAACTTCTAGTATGGCACGGATATGTTTTTCTGTTTGATGACATAAGTAAGAATTGTCTTTAGCAATTGGGTCTTACCATCAGATTGTGGGAAGGAAACAGTAGCCTGAGAGGTTTGAGGCTTCCTTGGGACTCATTTGATTAAAACTCAACAAGATTTGACCTATTTTGGGCACAGAGGATTTTATTTGGTAGCATAAGAACTCTAGTTGGGGCATTATCTCCCCCAATATATGATGACTCCACTTAGTTTTCTTTTATATATTTATATGTTTTGTAAGATTCTACTGTAGTGGTTTTCCATATGATTTTAAATAGGTCAATAATATTTCATCCCTTACCCTTCTCTCCTATTTCTTTCTACTAAATCCTCCATCGCAGTTTCCCTTTTATTTCCCTGTAACACTATATTCTAATTCTCTGCATCCTGGTCCCTTACTAGGTACCTAACAACCATGGTTATTCATATTATAAGACACATTGAAACATTAAAAGCCAATATCCAAATATAAAAGAAAACATATATGTTTTTCCACAGAGACCCAAGACTTGGTGTTAGTATATATGTATGACAGGCCTATTGCTGCTTTTAGGCCTATGGCTGATTTTAGGCCTTCAGTGTATAAGCAGGGCTGCCCCTGATATCTCCTCCCTTCTCTAAGAATAGAAGGGCTGTGGTGATTCTAATCTTGCAAAGGCAGGGATAGAGGCCTGACTTCCAGTAATTGAAGGGGACCTTGTAATGGCTCCCATCCCCCTGTTGTTGTCCAGTGAGGCATCAGGGCCATACCCATCCTGATGTCTTTTTCCTGGATAGGGGATACTTTTGACATCAACCCCTATGCAGTCAGGCTTGTTCCTCAGGGAACCCAGAGAGATATTTTTAACTTTTACTTATATTCCCTTGCAGTGCTTAGCCTCATTGAAACAGATGGCTATAAGCTATTGTAAACAGGAAGCTTTTTTGAAAATTTACCAGCCTGAGTAGTCATAGAACTTATAAATCGGTAGGCTTGGCAGATAATACCAACTAAAATAAGGACAAGTGAATCATAGGTAGAGTCAAAGAGACCTGTGCCCTAAACCTTCACCCAGCCGATACCCTGTTCTAAAAGATATCTGTCTTCCCCCTGAACACCCACGCCCCAGTGTCATCCCCTTCCCCACGTCCTACCTTTTTGTGTTTACAACCCCTGTGTGAATAAGTAAAAATTATGATTTGGAAAAAATAAATAATAAAAAAAGAAAACATACAGCATTTTCTTTTGTAGCTGGGCGACCTCACTCCAGTATAATTGTTACTTGTTCCATGCAATACCATCCATTAGCCACAGAGTAATGCTTCTTACTGGCTTGTTCCTTGTAAATGTTCAACCTGCTTAATTATAGAACCCAGGGTGACCAACACAAGGGTAGTATTACCAATATTTGTTTGGAGATCCTTCATCAATCACTAATTACCAAAATCCCTTGCATGCTGGTATATAGCCCAATTTTGTACAGGCATATTTTCAACTGAGGTTCCCTCCTCTCTGATGACTGTACCTTGTGTCAAGTTGACATAAAACTAGCCAGCACAGTAGTTCAGTTGATTCTTAAGGTAAACCCTAGCTTCTTAAGGTCCTTCCGTACTGAGTTCTACAACAGCTGTTCCAGTTTTCATTTCTACTTCTTTCCTGTCTTCTCCACTTGATGCCACTGTTTCAGCCCCATCCTTCCATAACTATTTATTTTACTTTCATTACCTATGGAGATATATCTGTCTTACTTAGTGCCTTACTCTATCCTCTGTTGATTGTACCTTTGTTATCACTAACTAATACACACACACACACACGCACACACACATACACATACACACACACACACACACACACACACACACACACACACACACATATATATATATATATGCATACTGATTTTGTAGTTTAGATTATTTTACTCATAGTTACCTCAACCAGGATGATTTTTCTACTTTTATTCATTTATCTGTGAATTTCAGGATTTTATTTTTTTTTTTAAATTGGCTAGGTTATACTGCATTGTGTAAATGTGCCACATTTTTCTTGTCCATTTATCTACTGACAGATATCTATTTTGTTTCCAATTTCTGCCTATTATGAATACATCTGCAATGAACATGGTTAGGCAAGTGTCCTTTTGTAGGACTGAGTGTCTTTTCAATATATGCCTGTGTGCTATAGCTGGATTTTGAGGTAGGTTGATTCTCATCTTTCTAAGGAATTGCCACATTGATTTCTACAGTAGTTGTACACGTTTGAAACCCCATCAGCAATAGGTGAGTGTTCTCTATACTCTACATCCTCCCAAGCATAAGCTGTCATGTGTTTTATTGATCTTAGACATTCTGATGGGTTTAAGGTGAAATCTCAAAGTAGTTTTGACTAGCATTTCTGTATTGGCTAAGGACATGGTACATTTCTTTATGTGTTTCTCAGCCTTTTGAATTTCTTCTTTAAGAATTCTCTGTTTAGACTTGTATACCATTTTTAAATTGAATTATTTGATCTGCTGATATCTAATTTTTGAGTTTTTGTATAATTTTTGATATTATTAGGCTGCGATGTATTCTGATTGATTGTATCTTTTGCTGTGCAGAACTGTTTCAGTTTCATGAGTTCCCACTTACTGACTGTTGGTCTTAGAGAGGTTCCTTTCTCTCAGATAATTTCAGCTTGTTTGAGGTTGACGTCAAACTGTCTATCACAGAAGCATGCTATGAAAAGGGTGTATTGAATCGCAGGTGAAGCTGCACTCGTAGTTTCAAATTTTAAACTTTGGGAAATCTTAGACCATCTCTAGGATAGACTAAATGTGTTCTGCATTAGGAAAGACAGAGGAGACGGGCCGTGGTGGTACACATCTTTAATCCCAGCACTTGGGAGGCAGAGGCAGACCAATTTCTGAGTTTGAGACCACCCCGGTCTACAGAGTGAGTTCCAGGACAGCTAGAGCTATACAGAGAAAACACTGTTTCGAAATGAAAAAAGAAAAAAGGAAAGACAGAGGGGAAGACTCATCTTTTTAACACGAGACGTCTCCCAAAGGCTTGCATGTTAAAGATTTTGACCTTCACTATGCTGGAAGTATTAGTCAGTAGACTAACAGGCGAACACATCATTAGTAGCATGTTTGGGTGAGTTGCATGGTTTACCTTGTTCTTGTTTTTTCTTTCTCTTTTCTTTGCTCCCCACTTCCTTTTCCAATTGATGTGTCCTGATTTGGAGATAAGGTCTTTCCTGTGAACAAGTTAACAGGACATCATTGAAGTGTTTAATATGCTTCTGTTCTTACAGTCTTAAAAATGAAAATTTGTTAGAGAGGCAGATTTATGCAAGGAAGATAACAGAATAAAACCTAAAATATATCCATCTACAAATCGAAGAATTTCAAGAGTGGGAACTAGGTGAAAAGAATTAATAGTCTCAGTCTTCATAGTTTTGAGAAAAAGTAATGAATCCTGCAGACATTCATCTTTGGAATCCAAGCATAAGAACTATAAGATAATACAGTTATGGCTTTTAAGGTATTCTTGTATTTAGTCTTTTGTGATAGCAGTACTAAAAGCCTAAGACAGCAAATAATGCAGCTTCGTTTTAATGATTAAAACCAAATTAACCTAGAGGGGAAGGTTCTATTTGTTCTCATTGTCTTTCTCTTTTATTTGGAAACTATCTGTTACATTATTAATCTGGTGGTCATTGTTTTCTTCTGGGGTTTTAAAGATGGTCTCACACTGTTTTCTATGCTATTTTGAAACTAACTATGTTGTCTATGGTTGCTCCAAGTTCAAAGCAACCTTTTGCCTCAGTCTTCTGAATATTGAAATTACAAACCCAGGCATGCGCTACCACATGATTAACAGTTATTCTCTTAAAAAAAAATTCTGGTGCATTATGTATAACAAAATGTTCTGTTTCCGAAGTACAGCTCTATGAGATTATACATGTATGTAAAGCTGTGTAAATATTGTCATGCTCAAGGTTCAGAACATTTTAGTCATCTAAGAAAGATACCATATTTCTGCCGCTTTATAGTTAATCATTACCTAACTGCAAATCCTGTTAATGGATGACCTATTTTCTGTTACTGAAGTTTTGTCTTTCATACTAGGATGTAAAGTGACTCAATATCATAACTTGCCTTTTGAGGAAGTGTTCTTGAACTTTAATGCTTTGAGACCAGGCATGTTGTAGTACATGTAGATTGTTCCTTTTGTGTTGGTGAATAGCATTCCATTGTTTGTATGTCTCTCAGCTTAACCACCTACCAGTTATAAGATATTTGAGTTGTTTTCAGTTGGGTGTTAATGAATGAAGCTGCACTGAATATTTACATAGAGATTTTTTGAATAAAATTTTCAATTTAGAAAAGCTTTAAATTACAGGAAAATAAAATTGTACGAAGAATTTCCATGTATTGTACACCAAGTTTCTTCTACTGTTAATGTTTTACATTAGTATGGGAATTTTCCTATAATAGATTAGCTAAATACTGATGGCATATTGTATAAGTCTATGTTTTATTCATATTTTGAATGTTTTATTTATGAACTGATCTATGGTCCATCCAGTTTACTATATATAATTCTATAGTTGGTGTCTTCCTGATCTCCTCTAGACTGTGACAGTTTTTCACACTCTTGATGACATTGACTATTATAAAAAGCTTTTATGATCTAATTTTGTTTATAAAATATCATCCAAATTTTGTAGTTGCCTATGTTTTTCTCAAGAGTAGACTGTGACTATTTTGTCTGGGGAAGAAAGATCATGAAGATTCATGAAGGTTCAGCTATCATCATATCCAGGTACAGTTTATTGACATGACTTTATTGTTAGTTACCTAGCTGAGAGAACATTTGTAGGATTTCTTTAGTATAAAATTTACCTTTTATCATGTTTCACTCTGCAGTCTTTAGAACAAAATCTTATGTATATTTTCCATGTAAGGAGTAGCATTTTGTTATGATCCAACTACTTCAGATGGAAGCTTCTATATAAAGCATGTAGTCATCCCTCCTAGGATATTTAATACTTAATTATATCATCTTGGGCTCATGAGTATTTGTGGCATAGTTTGAGTTATTACTCAATGTTGAATAAGCCTGTTCATACTGATCCAGCCTTAGAGACTGAGATGTCTTTTATCTGGTCCTTATATTCCTATTCCAGTCCCCTATGATTTTATTTTTGTCACCTGTGTATTCAGATGACTGTAGTAATTCCACATGTAATTATCTGTATATAAAATTAAGTATGATTTATGTCTCCTACACTTAATCTGTTAATATATGAATTATTATTATGCCATTGCCTTGGTTATATGGAAAATCCAGGTCAAACACTGCAATTCTGAGTCTAACCATCGTACACAGCCTATCTAATTGGTAGATTCCCAGTGTAGTGTTTTCATAATGAATACTTTAGTGCAGTACTTGCATGGTCTTCTCTGGTTCCTTAGGCTAACCATTCCCATTGCTGCACAGTGACTCACATCAACATTTTCTATTCTACTTCTGTGAGATTTTGCTAACAGTTTGTAACATAGGACAGGTTTAATAAATTTTGCATTAGCTTTACTTTTTGTTCTTATAAATACTCAAAATTATCATGTATTGAAGTTGTTACTTTATGTTATATAGTTCTATAGGATTTGAGAAACTATATAGTCTTGGATGTGTTTTCACAATTATATATAGAATAGTTAACAATCCTCATGCTTCATCTATTCAATCTTCTCCTTTCTCCAAATTGGTTAAGCAATTTCAGTTGTTTGTCTTTCAATATTATCCCTTAAATCATGCTAAATTCAGACATGGAAGCTCATGTGTATAATCTCTGCACTGAAGCAATGGAGCCAGGAGGATCATAGCAAGTTTGAGGACAGCCTGGATCACAGAGTAATCAGGATAGACTGAGTAGCCGAGTGAGACCCTGACTAGAAACAACAGCAACAATAACATAATCTTAAAAAAATTAGAAAAACTTTCAATAATTTGTATGTCTTAACATTTGTTTGTTTACTTTTAACAAATTCATCTATTAAAAATGACTCTATTGGTTCTAGTTTTGATGGCTGTTAAAAAATTTGCCTAAATGATTCTGTATAGGTTTTACTATATATGTGTCTTAAATCAGTTAACTGAACAAAGAGCTGCATAATTGCTGGAAGGCTTAGAAAGTTTTGTCTTGCATCATGATCAGATTCCTATGTGGACAGTAAGATTAGATGTTGCACGGAGTGGTTATGGCTTATTGCAAACCTATCCCCAATATGTCTTCAAGATTCTCTTCAATTTAAATAATTATTTTTGAGATTAGAATATAATTTCTTCAGTTATCTTCTACCCTTTCTCCCTCCAATGCTTTCACACACTCACCTTGATCTCTTTCAAATCATGGCCTCATCTTCTTCAACTTTTGTTAGGCATGTATCCTTGTGTATGTGTGTACACATGTGTGTATATCTCTAATGTATTAATACAATCTTCTCAATCAATATAATTGTACACTTTTGTATATGCTTTCAAGGCTGACCATTTTGTTTTAGATAGCCAATAAATAGGTTTGCTCTTCCCTGAGGAATACTATATTACCCACTCTCATCATCCTTAGCTTTCCTGTCATTCTTTGCTTAGGGTTTAGGACTCTGGAGTTTTCCCCACTTATACATTAATATATCTATTGGATTGGTGGTGGAGTTCAGATTGTGTTAAGGCAGCCATGTTTGGTGTTACTTCATAGATATGGTTTTTCTTACATTTCCATTAGATACACTCTCACAGCAAACCTCTGGCTCTTACAGTCTTTCTGCCCTCTCTTCCACAATGGTCCCTGAGCCTTAGGTTTGGCAGTTTTGTTGCAGATGTATAAGTTGAAGAAGAGCTACGCAATTCTGCATTTTGATTAGTTGCATTTTTCCTTGATGGTCTCTGTCTACTGCAAAACCCATCTTTCTTGATAAGAACTGAGAACCACATTTACTTGTGTAGGGATAGATATTCAGAACGCACTTGGGAATTATGCTGACTTAGTAAAATATCAATTGTAGGTTTTCCTCCCAGGTCCATGATGTCAGTAGTCTTAGGTAGTTGGCTAGGTTTCCAGTACCATGAAAGATTTTCCTTATGATGAGCAGGTCAGAAATCTAATTAGAGCTGTTGGCTACCAACAACGTATGTGAGCTGCTAAAATGTCCTTAGGGTTATCATGCTGTGCTGGTCATTGCTGTGTTTCATAGGTATTACAATTGGGTAGAATTGATTTTTCTTTGGAGGCTTATGTGTTCTTTCTGATACTATGAAAGTTAATCCTCAAAGAGGATATATTCAGATTAGATAAAGCTAAGGACATTCTGGACCCTGTGCCTGAAGTGCACTGTCTCTTCAGCAATAACAATGTGCTTTCTGTTTTTAAGGGGACAACTAAGGGCAATAACAATAGCCCATAATGTTTGAGAGTCTCTTGCACAACCCTGACAAATAACTTGAAGGAGGGTTTTTCATGCTTAGTGTTGAGTTTTTGTTAGATAGGGTATGGCTTTGTGGGAACATTGTCAGTACAGCAGAAAGAAGTTAGTTACATGCAATATAATTTATTTTATTTATTTTTATTTGTTTATTTATTTATTTATTTTAAGTAGATAATTATAGTATGATCCCTTATGACTTTTTCAGATACCTTTATTGTTCTTTTACCTTCTCCCCTTTTCTGCCATCCCCTAACTAAAGTTCCCTTATTATTCCTTTTCCTATTTCAGACTAATTTCTCTACATTTTTGAGAGTACTTATTTGTAATCTTTATTTATTTTATTTTAGATATTCTTCTGTGAATACAGTAGTATCATGTAGTTCCATGAATTTCAATTCTGTGCTGACTAATAATAGGACATCAATTGATTGGCTTCTTTTTTGTGTATCTTATTTTTGTAACAAATATGTTCCAAACAGATTGCACAGTCATTTATTTATTTATTTATTTATTTATTTAGACAGGAACTCACTATGTAACTTTGTCTGGGACTCGCTATTTAGGCCAGACTGACCTTCAGCTTACAGAGATTCTCCTGCCTCTACCTTCCAAAATGATGGGATTAAGATTTACACCACTATGCCCAATTAGATTTCTCAATTTAAATAAGATTGTTTTATGTGGATGTCCAATCAATTCTTTTGGCAGAGTTTTTTTCACAGTATTTTGCTGTAAGATAACCATAGTAAGTATACAGTTTAATGATTTTTAGTGAAATTTGAGAATTCTGTACTTTTTTGTACAACTTTATATAATGGATTTATATAAATACCAATTCTGAGCTGTCAACTCAAAGGCAAGAACTTTAGATATTTTTATGTTCTTTCACTTCAGTATTCTTGACCTGAATGACTTTTATATTTGATTCATGGTTTTGTACCCAAGGTATGAGCTTCACATCTTATCACTTATGAAACTTTTGATCTCTTTAAGAAATAAATTCTCCCTTATAGTCTGCACCTGTTCCCAGAGCAGTCCTAAGGTGCCAGTTCTGCACCCAATCCTCCAAAACCCAGAGGAGGCTGGACTCCTAGGAACTCTAACCTGACCAGGATCTTAGGTATTTAATATGGGAAAGAGGGCATATTTGTGTTTTTTCTGCAGGATGCTGAAAGAGCATGGTGGCTGCCAGAGTGACAGGTGAGACATGCTGATGCCTGAACAAAGAATGATGCTGACCTGTGAGCTGGCTGAGTGCCCTGACAATGGTGACTTGGAAACTGTATTGAACATCAATCCACCATTGCTTACTATACCCTTGATGGGACAAGCTGCCTTGCCTCAAGTTTTTAGACCTTGTGGAACAGAGAATCAAAATGAGAAGTTGTAACGATTCTTGCATTTTTCTTAAATGTGACCAGTTATTCAGACTCAATTATGTACTGGTCTAGAAATCAATCCAATATTGAAAATAACAGTCTTCATTTTGAAGGCTGATTCTGGATAGTTTCAGAGACATATTTGGAAGTTAGCTGCAGTTCTTTATGATGTTATGTTAGCAAGAGATAAAGTTGGGGGCAGGATCTGGATTTGAAACAATTGTTAGTACATGTCTTAAGACTCTTTTAATTTTCAGGTTAAAATTACTTTTGTTTCTTCTACAGTATTTAATGTAAGTTGTATTGATTGTACACGTTCTGTTTGTGTTAATGTCTTGAAACCTGGCATGTCAGTTATGTAGATGTATCAACCAGCTTTTGTTTGATTGCCCTGAGTATCATAGACCTTTGTTTTCTGAAAAAAGCTTGCAAGTACTGGAAGAAGTGAATCAGGCTTTATGTAGAAACAAGAGAATAATGGACTTATTACTGATATAACAGGTTTAATTACATTAATTGCTAGCACCACTGTTTATGCAGTTGCTTTGACACAAGAAGTTAAGACAGCTACTTTTGTTAATCATTCAGCAAAAATGTTATTAATATATTGAATATACAAGAGGATTTAGATAGGCATTTGGAACAACTGATTGATGCTCTTTATCCTATTCAAATTACTGGAAAGAGGTTCAGAGTTTAAGAGTAAGGAGCCATCTCAAGTGTCATGCCAAATACCATTGGATTCATATTAGTTGTAAAATTTACAGTGGTAGTCATTATAATTAGGAAAAGGTTTAAAGATTCTTGCAGTGTATTTGGCATAATTCTAACAGTTCTCTGGATGTTTTATCTTTGCATAGTGAGCTTACGAATTTCAAGAAGGCTTCTCTGCTAAGCATTGATGCAACAGACACTACTGATAAAATTACCCATGGCCTGAGGCCAGTATTTCTATTTTGGTCAAGCTTCAAGAATGGCATATATAGCTTGATCATGCTAACCCTTTTTTTCCTGGGAATACTTTTATTCCTGCCCATCGTGTTAAAGCTTGTCTTTAGCAACATCAACATTTCTGTAGCCAAAGTACATCCCTTGAACCTGAAAATGGACCCCTAGATAGAGTTATTAAATTAACATGCTGGCAAAGATGGGTAAGATTCTACACAGAGCCTTGACAACCTAAGACATAAGTGCATTGCTTTTGATAATGCATACTCCATGATAGGTAAGGAAGGCATTCTTGTCAGAATGATCCAAGACAGGCTCAGTCCTGTTTATGAAATAAAAAAGGAGGGAGGTAAAGTACTTTCGTGGCTCATTGGCAAGAATCTGACATGGGCCAAGGACAAGGAAATGGGCTGTTTGACAGGAATATGACATTGACCAAGGACAAGGAATTGGGCTTCATGCAGGAATCTGACATTAGCCTAGAACAAAGAAGTAATTTCAGTCAGGAATCTAAATCTTAGGCTAGAACAAGGAAGTAGGCTTCAGACATGAAAATGACATTGGACTAGGACAGGGAAGTTGGCTCAGATATTTTGGTCATCCTGAGAAACCCTTAGAAACAGTAGTCTTGGGAATGTTCACGGAATTTTTTTTATTGCCTTGCTTAGTTTTGACTATTTGTGTTTATTGTCTTGCTTGTTCCTTGACTATTTGCATCTATTGTATTGCTAGCTTCTCAACCTAGAACTGACCTTAATACCTGCATGTAATTAAAATGGTATAAAACAAAAAGGTGGAGGGAGAATGGAATAGGAGGGTTCTGGTGGGGGGAAAGGGAAAGGGGATGGCATCTGAAATGTAAATAAAAATTAAAAAAATAAAAATGTCAAGGCAAATAAATTGATCAAATATAAAATCTGAAGTCCACTGAGTAGCCAAAAATATGTACATACGCATCTGGCAAGAATGTGGAAATTTTAGTATTATTGATACAAAACAACTTTGGTAACAGATCTTTACCTTATTTCTTGGAAGTGATTTTTATACATTTTATCCATAACTGTAAAGGATTAAGTGGTCCCAGTTTACTTAACTTACTGACTTTTTTTCCCCAGTAAGGAGGATTGAAATCATAGCCACATTGAACTTGTCAATAAAATACTCTGCCACTGAGTTAGATTCTACACCCCTCCTGCTCATTATATTTAACTATTTCTCTGGTTTTTATGATTACCACTATATTCTGTCTCTGTCTCTATCTATGTATCTATGTATCTGTATATGTATGTATGTATGTATGTATGTATGCATCTACCTATCTATCTATTATCTATCTATCTATCTATCATCTATCTATCTATCTATCTATCTATCTATCTATCTATCTATCTTGTGTTTATGTACATATGTGTGATGCTAGAATGCTGGCAATGGTAGCCAGAGCTTTTCATATTCTGTGCTATTGTCCTTGTACTGAGATACCATCAAACCAGATCCTTATTTTTCTATAGGTCAAATCCTTACTTTAGGTATTTTTAACTAGAATTATTCTATAGTACATTGCATGTTTTATACATTTCCTCTGTTATTAGATGTTTAACTTGCATGAACAGGCCAAGGCCTTCATTGTGAGCTGCACATATGCATCTACTGTTCACATTAGCTAAGTTATGTTGTCAGTGTAGCTGCCCTTCCACAGAAGACTAGATAAAGAAAATGTGGAACATCTACACTATGCATCTTCACTCAGTCACAAAGAATAGAATTGTGCCATTTGTATGATAGTAGATGCAACTGGCAATCATCAGGTAAATCGACCTACACAGATGAAGCAAGGCAATATTGTATGGTTTTTCTCATTTATGGATCCTAGATCTTATGTAGATACACAAAATCTTACGTATAAATACGGATGTATATATATGACATGAAAACAGAAATGAGATTATGGGAAGGAAAGAAAATAACTGGAAGATGGGAGAGAAAGGAAAAAATATGCGGAGTAAATATAGTTGAAGTATGCGATGGTTTGAATCAAAATGGCGCCTAGAGGCTTGTAGAGAGTGGTACTACTAGGAGGTGTGGCCTTGTTGGAGGAAGTGTGTCACTAGGGGTGGACTTTGAGGTTTTAGATGTTCAGTCTAGGCCCATTGTCATGCTATCTTCCTGCTGCCTGCAGATTCAGAGGTAGAACATTCGGTTCCCACAACCTCTGCCTGCATGCCACCATGCTTCCTACTATGGTGAGACTAAATCTCCCAGATTAAATCTCTGATCTTTAAGCCAGCCCAACATAAATGTTTTCCTTTATAAAAGTTGCTGTGGTCTTGATGTCTCTTCACAGCAATGGGGCACTAAGACAAAACATATGATGTATTTGAAATAAAATGTCTTTATGGAAACCTGTATCTATGCATAATTAGCATGTGCCAGTAATAAATAAAATTAACACAGGTATGGACAGTTTTTTAAAAGGAACAAATGAATCTGCCAGACACACACACACAAATAAATAAATGACTTCTCAATTAGTTTTTGGTTTTATAAATTTAAGAATGACTTTTTTTAGGTAGTTTTATATTTTACTTCTACTTAAATATATGTACAATTATTTTTATATTTTCAACTTACCAAATTTTAGTTGAACTATCAATGCTATTAAGTATCACAATGTAATAAAGAAATAAAGGGAGATACATAATGGGTAAAGGTACATTCTTTCACCTTTGTCTAAAAATGAAATATTTTCTGTGCTGAATGGTACTCATTTTATTAATTCGCAATGACTCAGTGAAGAGACCCATTCAGAAGTTGTTCACATGACAGTAGTAATTGTGATCTTAGGCCACCACTTTTACCAATTTTAATACTAGAGCAAAAAGTTTCCATCCCGCTTCCAGTGATCTGAAGTGTTTTTGGAGTCTGCATTTGGTTTCAGTTTGCCATTCTTTCAGAAAGACATTGACAAATTGGAGCTAATACACAGGGCAACCAAGATAGTAAAAGTGCTAGACACGGTGTCACATAAGGAATGTTTAGAAAGAACTGGAATGTTTAGTCTGCAAAGGAAAGAGTGATGGGACCATGGAATGCTTGCAGCAACATGATAGCCATCGATCTTTAAACATTTACAGGACCAACAAAATAAAGAGGAGATATATATTTTTTTTGTTACAAAAGGATTCTGTTGGTACGCTAGATTACATTCAATGGAGGTCAGAGCTGTCTTATAAAAATGAAACTCCTGTGATTTTAAATATTTTGAAATGAGATGCATTTTCTAATTTTGATGTAAATTTACCAAAATTTGATTTCTGAATTCAATAACAGGCATGAGTTCAGCTTAACTGTCCTTCAAGCTTACGAGACTTTACATTTACCTATAAGATCTCAAAAAGAAAATTCATGATAATTAAAATATGTGTCTTTTACATAAATTTCCAGGTGCTTAATATAAATTATTCTGTAGCAATTTTTATAAAATATGTTGAAATTAGAAATTTACAGGTGCATTGGTGGGGAAGCAACTATTTTATCTGGGAGTTAAAAAATTATGCCAAATGAATATGCCATTTTGTAAAACTCTGTTATAGAACATCTTCACTGAGAAGGGAATGCATAAAAAATGTTTTGAAATAATTTTTAGAAGGATAAAAAGGTTAGCTTCATGTGTCTTTGAAAGTCTAAATTTCATGATAAGTTAAAAGTGCTCATAGCCAACTTGGCCTTTTACCTACAGGGATAAAGCTGGCCACTCTCTAGCTTCTTCCAAGGCAAACAGCATTTGGCTTTATTATTCCTTTCTGCATCTTAATTAAAATTGCTTTACTGACATATTACTCTTATTTCAGAGGTGGTATAATTTAAGTCACACAAAATTGTGTGCCTTATACAAATCACATCCCAATATGTCTTTAATCTCTACCTCCTTGAGTTTCAACCTCTCCCATCCCACAGTGTGGGTGTGTTTTTGTCTAGTGTTCTTCACTGTTTCTTGTGAGTCAGAGTCATTTATGATAATTCATGATCCAGGCCTCACTACGTAGGGTAGGTTTGCAATCTGGCTTGATTTGCTCTTCCTGCACTGGTTATAGGTATGTTATTGTCACTTGGCGTTCACTTGGGCACTGGGGATCTAAGTCAGGTCCTGGTGCCTGTACAAGAAGCAACTTTACACGTTGAACCATATCCCCAGGCTACCCACTTCTACGAATTTCACATTCATTCACAAAATCAAGTGCTTGACGACCTACAGCCCATCACCTATGGAGTATTCAGCAAAGAATATAATCCGAGGGGTTGCAGAGATGGCTTATTGGTTTGGAACACACGTTGCTGCTCTTCCAGAAGATCTGATTTCAGTTCTCAGCATTTATATCAGATGGCTCATAACCACCTGTATCCTTCAGTTCTAGGAGATCTGACACCCTTTTCTGTCCTTTATAGCTACCAACAACCACATCCTCACACCTGTCTCACATACACATAATTAAAAATAAATAAACATTTTAAAGAGTATTAACAAGAGTTCGAGGCCAGCCTGGTCTACAGAGTGAGTTCCAGGACAGCCAGGGCTACACAGAGAAACCCTGTCTTGAAAAACCAAAAAAAAAAAAAAGAGTATTAACTAAAAAGTGTCCAGATCCAAACTTCTGCTGTCTTACCCCTCCTCACTACTCCCTCTTTCTCCTTTAACAGTCTCTATCCTAGTTTTGTAGTCTAATTACTGCTACTCACTTGAGTTCTCATTTTCATTTTCTCTTTTTTCACCTTTCTAAATTTATCAGTCTTCTCAGGTCGCTCTTCAGAACATTGCCACTGTTGATATTGCTCGAACTGTCTTTATCTACTTCCTGAATTACACTACGCTTTGTTGCTTCAGCCCAGAGAATTGTAAAACTCCAGTGTATAAGACTCAAGTTGGGCTCATTTCTTAGTTTCTTTATTATGGTATAAGTGGGACACAGGCAGATGACACTCCAAACAAACCCAGGCAGTGTTGTTGTGTCCTGTGAGAGCATTTCACAATGGATCCCACTCAAGTAAATACGGAATATGTGTGTCCTATTACTTCATCCAAGCGTGTTCCATTAAAACTATATACTGTGTATTTGCTTAATAAAATACATAACTTGGATCTTTGGAAATATTTACTCTGTGTTTACAGTATTCTTCCTCAATTTTCACAGATTAATCATCATTTTGATATATTCAACATCTACAAATTGAATTTATGTGTGTCCCTGCCCCTCATTCATAAGCTGAAACTCAACTACACTATGAATGTGTTTGAAAGTGAGACATGTAGACTATAATCTCTCTAAGGAGTGAAGCACTTAGTGGTTCGATTGTTGATCATAACAAGGGACACAATAGAGTTAATACCAGTTTCCACTCTGCAAGAATACATTAAGAACGAGTCATTGCATACCAGGTAAATGGTCCTCAACAGATAGAAACTGATGCTTCAATCTTGGACATTTTAGTGTCCAGAACTGTAGAGAATAAACCTTTGTTTGTCATTGTGTATGCAATTTTAGGTGAAACATGAACTACGACACTGACCCTGTATGAAATCATATAACTTAGCACAACAGTACTTTCTAGTTTATTTATCTCTGAACACTTACAGATATCCAATTTACATCTTAAATATTATTTTAACTCACCTGGCTTGGGCATTATATGCAACTGCTCAATTTTGTATTACAGTCCAGAAGAAGATATACTATGTGTGGGTAGCCAATAACCTTGTGAATGTGTTTTGAAGTCTTAAACCTGAGCACAAATATTTAGGTTGGTATTTGCTTCACTCCTTGCCATTGAAAAGCAAATTATTATGTTAAAAATACATTGTAAAAATAATTTTCAAAAATATAATTTAAATATTATTCAAAAGCTACAACAATTTAAAAATAGAAAACAATTTAAGAATATATGTCAGAGATTTAAAGTATCTCATGGTCAAGATCATACAATACAGAACAAAAGACTCTTGTAAATATGGAATATTCAATGTCTGGTTAGTAAATAGGGGCTATAAAAACAAGAATTCAGGGATGACATTAGATACTTAAAATGTATAGCGATTCTGGTATCAAGATCTTACTATGGCTAACTCATAGGGAGAAGAAATGATGTTTAGGTATTGACAATATCACATAATAATACTTCCAGTAGTAATAAAAGACAATTTTTAAAACTGCAAATAAAATGTTATTGACTTGTTTTTTTTTTTTTTTTTTAACTGCCACATTCTTACACGTTTTCCTTGGGATAATGGGGACAAATATTCTGGCCAAAAAAAAAAAATCTAGAATGTATTTAGAGGTAAAAAGATCATTTAGAAGTGTGAGCAAGTAAATGATGTTAATGTGGCATGCACCCATGCATCAAAATTCAGACTGGAAGAGGGCAGATATTAGGATAGGAATAGCATGAGGAGAAGGATGAGTGAGAGAGAATCAATGTAGAAGCTAGCACCAATAATGAACATAACCAAAAAGTGAAGACTCTTTTTAATGATCTACTTACTCAGTTATAAAGTTACTGAAGAGACATATTTCAAAAATCAGCATAGATGCTATAAGACACATATGAATATTTTTTTGAGAGACACAAGAGAATCTCCCTGACTTTGGAAAAGTTCCAGAAAATCTAGTCCTCATGCCAAATAATCCCAGATCAAGAACAGTGAGTGATTAATAATAGAACATATTGGAATTTGGGAAATCTGTTTCCTTTAGTTCAGAGATTTTGTCTAGAAAATGTCAATATTTCTGGGGAGAGATTATAGAAAAAATAAATGATTATTGCAAAAAATTAACAAGTTAGGGACTTGAAAATTGATTCAATAGTTAAGAGCACTGACTATTATTCCAGAGAACGTCAGTTTGATTCCCGGTACCTACATAAAGAATCATCTGCAACTCCCGTTCTAGGAGATACAAAATCCTCTTTTGGCTTGCATCAGCACCAGACACACAAGTGGTACCCAGAGTTAAATGGAAGTAAAGTATCTGTACACATAAAATAAGTGAAATTGATTGTATAAAAGAACTGAAGACAAATTAACCTCCTGATCCGAAAAGGATGTTTTCAGTTTTAGTGTTCATTTTTCCCTGACAGGCCTCAGCTTCTCTTACCTCCAATGAGTCTAATTCAATTCCCTGAATTGACACAACCCAAATCAAGGAAATGTTTTTTAAATAGGGAGATAAATATTTCTGAATCTAAGCAAAGAGAGACACAGGAAGAAGTGATTATAAACTATAGACAAGAAATAGATTTCTTGGAGTTCTATCAAGTAAACTTGAAATTACAGGATAATTTTAAAACCTGGGAAGGAAATTAGCAATGAAGTGTCGAAAACTTTTTTAAGCAGATAAAGGAGAAATGTGATTATGAAATAGGAAAACAGAGCTATTGTTAGAAATTGCTAATGCTATGAAACAGTCTAAAACCTGACCTGTTAGCAATAACACTATCATCATGTGATCATCATTATCATCATCATTGCTACTGGATGGTAGACATTTTGGTAATTAATGGTTCTTAGCTATGTCCTCCAAGAATTAACCTTTGCTAAAGAAATGATTATCTACATTCATTCTCCATTTGCTGGAAGCAGATTAGTTTTAGAACTGTTCCATGACAAAATAGAAAGGCTGGCTTCCTTATGTGTTGATACTCCTGGAATACTATCTCAGCTATCAGCACTAATAGCTATGCTGAGTTCTATGATGTGAGACTTTCTTGTAAGTCAACTACTTCTTCTCTCTAGTCTATCTAATCTTCTACAAATATTTTCCAGAAAATGTTCCACCCAATCTTCCTGTACTTCTATCTCATTATTAGCAAAAAGTAGACATTAATTGTCATTGAATCATAAAAACTGCAGATGATATACACTTTATTTATGGATTCTCAAGACTCTCAATGTTTATGGTCTACCATCTGACTTGCTATAAGAAGCACAAAAAGAGCAAGATTGGCCTTGTTCCTATATTCACAACAAATGCTTCAAACTTACAAAGAAGCATTGATTCAGACTGTGGATGAAATCCTCAAACATTACAACTACATTGATGATTAACAGCCTGCAGATGTGCACAAACATGTGAGCAGCTATTGAACTCTGAAGGATATGTGAGGTGATATTGGTCTAGGTTTACCAGGCAGCATCTGAAGACAATCCCAGCAGCTGTAGATTATTTAATATTTTTACCTGCTTTTCTTTAGTTCTTTATACAAGCATTTATATGTGGCTTTAAAAACACAGAAAGAGATGTGTAGGAACCAGACGTGCTAGATGACTATGAAGAAAAAGTATTTTCTGGTCAAAATTGGGAAGTATATATAAACTTGCCAATCATGTGCGTGGTTGTGATGCCATGCACAAGACTGGTGCAAACTCAAGACAGACCTCAACAACAGCATGGAGAGAAAAGGCAGAAATGAAAATCTCACCCCTACATGAAAAAGATGTTAGTAACTAATAGTCAGCACAAGGAGAGATAGCTTTCTTTAATGGCATGGCCCCTGGTAGGGCTAACATGTTCCAGTGTTTGGCCACAGACCAACAGGGCATCAGCAGTCCTAATGGGACTTGATGGGCTTACAAACTGAGTGCACGGTTCGGTGTGTATAGAAGGGAAGATCTGTAGCAGAGGGATAAATATGATCAAAACACAATATAAAAAATTCTCAAAGCACTGTCAAAACTATTTTAAACAGAAATGAAAAAGCACAAAATAAAAATTGATTCGGAGATTTGTCATCATCTCCTGTCATTTTTGAACTTGGATTCAAATAATATATGCAGGGACAACTCTTAAAGAAATGAAGAATGTTATTTAATATTTCTAATCTAAGGAACTGACATAATTTTCGGAAACATTGTGTCTGGATGCTATTATTAAGAATGATGAGATTGAATGGCCATGTTATTGTGGAAGGGGAAATCCCTATGGAGTCCCACCTCTACAAAAAGAACCACAGCTATTAACGACTGCTAGAAAAAGGGTTATTAGCCTTTACCTGGGATGAGCCTACTTGTTGTTTGTTAAATACAGAGTGGTCAGTCTCCAAACCATATACACAGAAAATCAATAATGGACTCTTCAAGTGCTATTTACATATTTGTAAATATTCATATATGCATGCACACACACATGCATGGATATACATCTACATACATGTAGATGTATATCATGTAACCATGGTCAAAGAAAAAGAAGCTATCAAGTTGAGAATGGAGGGATATGAGGGAGCATAGCTGGAAGGACTTAGAGAGAGAAAAGGTAGGAAGAAAAGCAATGTAATTATATTCCAGTTAAAACGTTAATACTTTAAATAATGATGATAATTACTCTTTTCTAAAACTTCAAAATTATATAAAAATATCTATCTCATATTTATCCTTTTCATATTTGACCAGAAAAGATTAGAGTCTGTTGTTGATATTTCAACTCTCACATGAAGTTGGAGGCTTACTTTGATAGTGAAGGATTCTGTAGAATTCAATTGTAAAAATTACTAGCTAGATTGTGAAGAATTAGAGCAAGGAGAGAGATCATGACTTTATATATTTCAGAAGTAGGATGTGGAATTAGCCAGGAAAGATGTTATAAAAATACTACTACAAGTAACTATTCACTATGCTTTTATGCACTTCCCAGGAAGGAAACTCAGACTTTAATAGTATCTGCCATCCATCTTAAATAAATCCTTCTATGACATGTGAGTTCCATTTCCTGTTTTTATATCTTTAAGGCTCCTGGTGAACCATAAAGCAGCCTATAATAATAAATTGTCATCACTCTAGCTGAGTAATCATTGGCTCTGGGGCTCTTGTCCTATTTTCTAGTCATCACGTATTCAATGGGAATGACCTAATTCCATTTTGCCACCCCAAATGCATGTAAACCTTTCTTATCTATACAGCTTTTATGATTCTTGTCCTGAAAATCCCTTCTATGAATGTTGCTACCATGATGAAAATAGCTGAACAATTATGGACAATAACAGCAATTATTTTTGCACTAAGGACACCCATGTTAAAGCGATACTGAATCATTTCATTGTTTTCTCTGCCATCTTTGAACAAACTCTTAGACAGGAAATAAAGAGTGCAAAACAGAGCCAGTAAATCAAGGATTACAAACGAGATATCTCATCTTGTATTTTAACAGTGATTTATTGGTCATCGAGATGGAATTTTGCTTGTATTTTATTCCTGGTCTGCTCATATTGGTAATGCAGACACACTTTTTCAGGAGCATTATGTTAACAATTTGTGAAATAAGGTTTGTTGGTTTTTTTTCTTATGAAGAGTGTTGCATATGGAGTGAGATTGAATCTGGGAGTATCCTTGGTGAATAAGCTTACATGGCTTACCTTGTTTTTTCTTTCATCTCATACATTGCCTTAATCAATACACACTGTGTGTTTGTTTCTAGCACAGCAAATTGATAGACAATTAGTTCTTCTGTGTAGATATTTATTGAGCATGACAGTAAAGCAAGGCAGATGTCCTTTTTATTAGGATGGATGAACATCAGGCGAACCTTGACAAGTGTAAATGTTTAGCCTAAGTACTAATTGATCATCTCTTCTTGTAAGCATCTAGGAGACAACATAAATAGCCTGGTAACCATTTTATGATGTATCCAAAGGAGGAATTAATTCAATTCCATTTGAGATTCTTTGTATAAAATTAACTTTTCCAGAAACAGTTTAAAACAGGTTGACAGATGTGGTTTCACTTTTGTCAAAAGTTTCTTCAATTTTTCACCACGTAGTTCAAATGTTTTTGTTGGGTAAGTACAGCGTATTTCTGTGTCTCTTTGATACAGTACAACTAACATTGTGATTTGGATGGTAGTAGCTTTATTACAATGTATAATCAAACATTCAAGACAAAAGTGCTTGTAAAACATGTTACTTTTTAAAAAAAATACTTTTCTCAGTATATATTATTTTATATTGTATTCTACTATATATGTATATTTTATATAGAGAGAATATATTATATTATATCCCCTCAGGATATATTGTGTACTGAAAGCGACTTCCCTTCCCTGCTCCACTCTTAGTCCCTTCTCCCACTTCCCCTCCCCCACACCATCTAATTCTCTATTTCAGTTCAGAAAAGGCAGGCTTCCCAGTGTTATCAACCAAACATGACATATCAAGTTGCACTAAGTCTAGGCACCTCCCCTCATATTAAGACGGGATAAGGCAACCAAGTAAGAGAAAAATGATCTCAAAAGCTGACAAAATAGTCACAGACTGCCCCTGCTTCCACTGTTAGTCATCCCACAAGAAAATCAAGCTACACAACCATAACATATATGCCGAGGGCCTAGGTCAGACCCAGACAGCCTCTCTCATTGTTGGTAAATCTGTTAGCTGTTATAATCATCAGTGATGGAATATTCAAAAATTGTCTGAGTGTAAGGTTATTTTCTAATTTAAAACAATTGTAGGAATATAATACATCATCAATTCGGTGTTCAGAAGATGAGGAAGTTGTACTTTCTCTATATTACTTTATTTTTTAATGTGGAAATATGAACTAGCAGCCTATATCTATTTTCTATGTTTCCCATCATCCTGATATTCAGTCTCACTTCTGAAATTTTAAATCACACTGAAACGATCACTTTGTAATCAGATCAACAAGATCATTGATAGGTTCTTGCCACACAGGGATCACAGAATTCCTCTTTACTTCCTTTTGCTGTTTTTTAGATGGAGTTTTATTAGAAAATTTTAAACAAGGGAAGTAAAAAAAGACAAAAGCCTAAAAGAAAATATTCAGCAAAATAAAATTTTATTCAATGATATGCAAATTACCTGTAAATTATATAAAGCAACATTAACAATGTATGACAGAAAATTAGAGAAACATTTATATCCACAGTCCATGAAATTTTATGAATTTATTACAGCACCAGGTGTGACAATCATGAAGTGGAGAACAGCTTCATTTTGAATTCACAATGTTCTATTAAATAAGACAAAAAAAAATCGATCTACTCTCTTCTTTATGTGACTTCAACTTTGCAGAGCATTTGTTTTTAAATCATCAACCTTTTTCTATCACATCTAATAATGTATAGAACTAGTTTTTACCTCAGTGGTATTGTGAGATTGGTACAATAGCCCTTTAATGGTAAGCTTAGTTAAAGATATGTTGAATTTTATTACTTTTTAAATTTGAAGAGTATGTAGAGAGTTTATTTAACTTTTTAAGATAACTAAATCACACAGAGGGACCAGTGATATAGAAGGCAGGATGGCTAACCTGTTTGCTTTTTCCATTGTGACAAAATTCAGTGTTGATCTACATCTAATGAGAAAATAAACGTGAAGGAAAAAATAATGATAATGTACTTGTAGAAATCATTGTGTTAAGAATTACAAAGAGCACTGCATCAGTGTTTGATTATAATCTTTCCACATATAATAAATACAGACCAGAAAGATGAATTCATAGCTTACCTTGTGGTGGCAGAGTCTCATTCATACACCACGGTCTCCAGTCTCCTTGCTACTAGAAGTATAGCACAGGGGAAATGGTATCCACATTGGCAACTTGCTTTGCTCCTCCTTCCAGCTCCTCAGGACCAGACTCTACATTTTTTTCCATTATTTTTAAAAATGTATTATTTAATCTTTTTTTTTTTTAACAGACCAGATTTTGTGTCTGAAAGAACTGCAGGGACAAAATTAGAGAACAGCTTGAGGTAAAGGAGGTCCAATGACAGGCCCATATTGAGATCCAGCTCAAGAAGAGGAGGCTCCAAGGCCTGATACTTACTGAGGCTATGGAGCACTCACAAAAGCGACCTATCATGACTGCCCTTCAAAAGAACCAACAAGCAGTCAGATGCAGATATTTGCACCCAACCAATGGACAGAAACTGGTGACCCCTGCGGTTGAATAGGGTAAAAGCTGGAAGAAGCAGAAGAGGAAGTTGACCCTATAGAAAGACCAGCACTCTCAAATAACCTGGACTCCCGAGATCTCTCAGATAATGAACCACCAACCAGGCAGCATATACCAGATGATATGAGGCCCCCAACGCATAGAGCAGAGGACTGCAAGGTCTAGACTCAGTCACTGAAGATGCACCTAACCCTCAAGGGACTTGAGACCCCAGGGAGTAGGGGGTTGGTAGAGTGGGGTTTGGGGGTGGAGACATTCTCCTCAAGACAAGGGGAGGAAGGATGGGATGGGGAGCAGTCAGAGGGTGGATGTGGACTGGAACATGTTTAATTTTAAACCAATAACTCATGACTTCTCTTTTAGTTCATTAAAAGGACACATTTGCTGTTAATGTTGTGATCTTTATTGTGTATTTTTAAATTTTTTGACCCTTTGTAGAAACATTTTCACTGCTAACTTACTTTTAACTACGTAAAAATGAAAATAAAAAGAAAACAGAATTATCTGGATACACTTAATCCTCAATCTTGTTTTTTTTGTTGTTTATTTTTTTGTTGTTGTTATTTTTCAATCTTGTTTTCAAGTGATCAGTCATTTTGAACACCATTCTATCTTGGTATAAAATCTTAAAATAGTTAAATAATAAATATATAATAGAATAATTAAATGGTATGAATAAGTATGTAAATCATTCATGTATAATTTAATAGCAATATTATTTATTTATTTATTTATTTATTTATTTATTTATTTATTTATTACCAGATTCTAATAAGCTGAGATAAGTTGAGATGAAAGCTAAAATTTAGTATGATAAAATTTGTGCTTAGGAATTAAAGGCAGAAAAAGCACATCAAAACAAAGCATCTCTTGATTACAAATATAGTTCCAACCCATGGTTATTCCAGTCAGCAGATAATACTGTATAATATGATTGGTTTTACTTAAGAAGAGATAATTGAAGTAGATTTGCAAAGATAGCTCACTAGATCTTATCCAGGATTCCAAATAACAAATGCAGGTTTGTTAAACAACTCATAGTTTGTTACTGAATCCAAATAACTCTACTCAAATCATCCTGCCAGCAGTGGTGGCACCTTTCTTACTGCCTGTTCTAATATTCTGGGTTCCTGAATGAAAGACACACACACATAGCCTTATACTTTAACATGCCTAAAACTAAGCATCTTTCTCCTCCTGCTCCTTCCTCAGTCCCTTGCCCAGGATTCCCCAATGTCCTGCTTCCGTTTCTCTGCCCAGAAATTGGACGCCTGAACCTTTATTTACCAATCAAAACCAACTGGCGACAGGGACCCTCAACATCTTATGTGCAGACAAATAGATTCTCATGCAATTTTGGGGACCCAATTAACATAATATAAGCATTAGACCAAATCCACAACAATAGTTCTTGAAGTTCACCCAGGATTGAAATCAAACCAAATGACACAGAAGTCACCTAGCCATGTTTGTTCAAAACATTATATACAAATCAATCCTTTCATTCTGTTTGATTATGAGCAATTTGATTGTAAGTATAAGAAACACCATGAATGTCATTTGTTTGTAAATCTGTTTCTTAATGACCAATGTAGTGTTCTTGTGCTCACTAAGTGAGATTCATCAGCACTCATCTCTGGTGTAGAAAGAGGCACACTAAGGTCCTGCTCTCATAGGTCTGAGAGCCTAGTGATCTGTTAACCCATAACAACCCAAGTCCCAGTCATCTTAGTCAATGAGATGCTTGCTGTGTAAACAGGAGGGACCTCTCATTGATTTCCATCATCCATCCTAGTGCTAAGATACACAATGAACTCAGTATCCTGGGAGATACAGGTCAGGGCACATGGGTCAGCTATCCTATTTAATTAATAAGTTTCAGGTTTAGTGAGAAATGGTGCTCAAGAACTAAGGTGGAGGGTGATTGAGGAAGAAATGAAGAATCGACCTCAGACCTCCCCAAATGCATATGTGTGCATGCATGCATATGTATCTGCACACAAGAGTGTGTGCCTCACGTGCACACTTGCATACACACACAGACATGCCCACATACACATTTCAATAAACTAATAGCCATTCACTATTTCAGGCAGTAATAAGTGCTGTAACCATCAACTAGCTTGAATTGTAAAATGTTTTATTATTTTGATACTAAATATCAAAACCTAGATTGAAAACGCACTGTCATGATAAAAATCCCTCTAAAACATGAACCCTTAAAACATTATCAGAAATAAAGCATGAATTTTGTATTAAACTGAATTTAAGTAGAACTTTAAATTAAAACTAACATTCTAATGCTACAGCTTTACTGGTTAAATGACATTATTCTTCCAAAACCATCAAGGAGAAGAAAATTAATGATGATGTCTAAAAACAACCCTATAATAGTTGTGACCTTAGAATTTTATCCCTTTCTGTTTAATGAATACAATTAATGTTCTGTAGGAGTAATTTATCTGGAACTACTGTACTCATTATGTTAAATTGTCTCTAATTATTATTTTCAGGCAATTTGGCACAAATAGACCAAGTTCAAAATTGCAATCCTTGTGCGATCTCTTTGTGTTTGATAAACAAAGTTATAACTTTACATGTGTAATCATGATGTCAAATCAGCAGCAGATTGAGTAAAACTTGAGGGAGCTCAGGCATTCCTAGAGCTGATACTGAAAAGGAGATGGCGGAGATAGTCGTTTTCCTTCCACCTGGCCTCTTTTTTTGTGACTCAGAGAACAACTCCCCTCAGTGGGAAT
Source organism: Grammomys surdaster (assembly GCF_004785775.1). NCBI lineage: Eukaryota > Metazoa > Chordata > Mammalia > Rodentia > Muridae > Grammomys > Grammomys surdaster. Next base: position 3,361,388 of record NW_021604578.1, read on the forward strand.
GAGAAGCGGCATTTACTCATATAACTCTCAAGATTAGATTCAGTTTTGAACTCATTAGCTGAAAGGAAACGCTTTATTGTAGTACTTGAATAGAATCGTGTTGAGAACTAGGCAGAAATATACAGCCAATGATACAGATACGTTTTTTTGGTAATGATCAGCCCCATTAGTAATTCTAGCCACCACTGAACTTCCAGAGAGAGAAACAAATACTCGCATTGACTATGAAGGCTCAGGGCTGTAGCCTTTATTCACACTTCATTCCTTTCTTTTTCTTTCTTTCCTTCATTCTTTTTTGTTTGGAAGAGTTGTGAGATGCTTACATTGAAGGTGGGAACAAGAAGTCTCATAAAACAAACCTTCTGACTGTTGAAGACCATCTTAGCCCTCAGAAAGGTTCTCTTACAACGGCAGCTGGTGCAGCAAATGCTTTCTGCCCAGGGGCCTGTCTTAAAATTGTATTTCAAGAGAAGTACAAGAAACTGACAGACAGAAAGAGAAAAGAAATGTAGTTAGGTTCAAAGGAGGTTATGTTTAGTTTTAAAAAATGCTGGTTTAAGAATTTCCTACAATGCTGTTGAAACATAAAATGCTATAATCAAAAGCAATTGCAAAATTTCCCTTTGACATTTGTTTTACATTTTGTCTTCTTGTGGTAATCTCATCTCAACCTTCTTGGGTTTTCTATCTGAATACACTTTGTGAAAGTCTTTGGGGGAAGGAATGAATTTAAAATATATTATGATAAAGTTGGAAAGTCACAGGGGAAAGACAGTAAGAAAATCTGTTGTTCTAAGTACTCTAAAACTGGAAGCAAGCATTACTTATAATCTCATCCAAATAATATAAATAACTGGTATATAACCGTAAACACAACCTAGCCATGATGCAGATATAAGACTAAAATAGATCTATATATTTTTTTAAATACACATTCTTTTTCAGTACAGCTGGACACAGCATTTTACACCCATCCCTCTGTGTCTGCAGTTATTTCAAAACCAGCATTTAAATGATGTTAGTTTCTAATAAAATGTTGGTTAAGGTGAAGATTTAACATCTTCCTTTGAAAAGTCCCATTGTAGCACTTCTGGGTTGAAGACTTCTCAAGTCTGAGTTTGTAACTGAACACTCCTTGTGAAATCGTTTCACTGGTGAGACAGCTTTCTCTCCCCAGTGATCCTAAGCTTGGCCCTGAAATTCGGAATGCTTGTGAACGGCACCTTGCCCTTGCCCACCTGTTTTAAATTTCTCCTCCCTGCTTCCTCTCCCTTTTCTACACAACAAGACAATCCAAAGTGTGTGTCATTTAGGTGTCACAGGGTCTGTGAGACGTGAAAAGCTCTGCCAGTTAACATAAAACAAAATCCAGGAGGTTTTGGGGAATCACATTTCCCTACAGCAAAGAAAGCTGAGAAGAGATGCAAGGAAGCTTTGGAGGGCAGGTTTGAATGAGGACACTTTGTCCAGGAATGGAAACTCTGCATTCTTTGTTATTTTAACAGGCTGTGTCTGTTCTCCTTGAGAGGATTTGTATGAGAGAAGATTGTATTAAGTAGTTTTTATTTTATTTCAAAGCAGTTGTACACTTTTCCACAGATCGGCTTACTTAGCCAAGTAATAAGCGCTTGTTTTACAATAATGCTAGTGTGTATGATATCACCCCAGCTTACTACAAAATACAGAATTAGAGTTGGGAAACAAAACATTTGTTTCTTTGGTGAATGAGGCATATATTATTACCTATTCACTTGGCCAGATATAATTTGAACCTTCTAAGCTCATTTTAAAAAAAGAAAAAAAAAAGAAGAGAAAAGAAAAAAACTCAAAGTAGTTAAGCTCTTTAGGAAGAAAAGAAAAATAGCCATGCATGCACTCAAATACTTTTTAAAGAAATCAGCCTTTTGCAGTCTAGAGGAAGTGTACACTTATATTTTGTTGCCATCTGTATCTTTTGAGAGGTTAAAACACGTTTGTATACTTTCCAATCCTACTTTTTACACTTTTTAAAAGGTTGTATTCTCATGTAAATGCCTTGTTTATTGGATTAAGTACTTATTTAGCTCTTAATCACATAGCTCAAAATATGAAAATTTAGGAAGATACCCTCCAATTACGATATAACTTTCTTTTATTCTACAGTATAGAAGACTATCATTACCTTTAAAGTTATTATTTTACTAATTTATATCTCTGTGTATACACACACATGCACTCTCTACATATATATTAAAAATATGTGTGTTTAAAGATGTCTACATCATGAATTTAATGTTTGCTTAGATATTACTGTGTGTAGACAAATCTCTTCATAATTTCTGTTTAACTACCATTTAAAGTCTCTTATTGTTTAAAATTATTTGATTTCTGTTTAAATGACTGTGTACTAATCAAATTAACAAATTCCTCATACTTTTTCTTGACTATTGTTTTTAATCCAAGGAGATTCATGAGTTTTGGTTAACGTTGTTTTTAATTCTGTTCACCTTTTTGCTAAAATGTTTCTTGATGGATTTGTCTTCCTCTGTGTTTGCTATTGTTTATCTTTCAAAACAACCAAAGAATATGCACTGAATGGTCTTGGGACTTATTAAATGAATCATTTGGTTCTTATTTACAATAAGCATTCACTCCAGATTAAGAACTTCAGCCAAATTGACAGTAAATTTACTATAGCTGAATTGGTCAAAATACACATTTTAGTCTCATTCATATTTTTATGGTTGCGTGAAAAAGAAATGGAGTACTTGGTGAGTCAATGTGGTAACAACCTGTCACTTTTTCACAGATATAACTTGGAACCTGTATGAATATATCACAACATTCCAGATGGTGTCTTTCTTAAGCATTTGGAAGGTCTGAGATATTTGAGCAAAGCTGACATTATAGGTCCAAGTGACCAGATCTGATTCTTAGCAGATTACATTTTCCTGGTTGGTTATATGATATAATGCAATTCTTTTCTTGATAGTCTGCTATGATGTTATATCATTTATCTTTTCTTTCCACTTTCATAATTGAGAAAAAATTTAAAGAAATGTGACAATATATTATTGATAGTTCACAATTGTATCATAGAAGAATGTACACCTTTGCTCTTTTGAGATACTAGTAGGCACTGAGCTGATACACAAGTTCACAAATTGTTTCTTGAACTTTATATCCAGAGCTAGTACCATTGTGGTTAATAAATTTGTTGTTGAGAGTTTTGTATAATTCTCCACCTCTAACACATAAATATTATTAAGGAACTTGTAGGAATGTAGGAGAATAGATCGAATGAAAAGATGAGAGTTGGGCATAAAATCAACAAAAGAAATAAAACACAATAGTCAGACTGTCAGGAAGAGTAAACCAAACAATTCCTACCCAAATCTAAACAAACAGCCCCAAGCCAATGAAGGTAAATATAGGAAACAGAAATAAACAGTAGTTCTTGGCCGTTTTACTACCAATACATAGTTTGTGAACTGAAGAGAAACAGAAAACATCAAAAGGATGATAAAGTAAGTAAACAATTGACTAGGTTTCTCAGCAGCTCTTCCAGTTACTTGCTGGCATACTGAGGAAGACTCGGGCATGTTGACAGAATTAAGGAGGAGAGTATTATGAGATGGTCGGAGGAATGTGACACCACAGTGAGATGAGGATATGAATGGTGGAAGACAGCTCTGTAATGGGAATGAGTATGTATGTGGTAATCCTAATAGCAGAGGAGAAATGATCGCAAAGAAAGATCACAGCTCTTCATTTTGATCAGCTGTGGTTCTCTGCAATGGCTTCTGTCTGTTGCAAGCAGAAGGTTTTTTGGTGAGGTAAGAAGTGAACTTAACCTGTGCATATAAGAATGCATATTTAGAATGCATTTAGGAATGGTGCTAGCATAGTAAAGTGATGATTGTAGAATAAATCCATGATGTTAGTAGCCCTGAGTAGTTGGCTAGGCTTCCACTTACAAAAATGATTTCCGTTTGTTGAGCAGGCTTTAAGCCCAGCCAAAGAACTGTTGTTTACCATCACCCTATGCATAGCACACTGAACCCTTAAGGATATTTTGTCAGGCTGGTCATTGTAACATAGGCAATATACCTAGGTAGGACTATTATTTGATTCACTCCTTTGGAAGTGTTTATGGTACCTTCCTAGTGTCTGGGAAGAGAGACATTCAGATCATAGCCCCTATGTACTTTGGGCACTTTCAGAAGTACACATGGTTTCAGCAGTAGGGACGTACCTTACAACTTTGGGGGCCAACAAAGATAAGGAGTAGCAACCTATGCTACCTGGGGAGTTTCTTAGACAAGTCTGACTAACTACTCAAAGCAGGGTTTCTAATGCATAGTGTAACCTAGGCAGTATCTTTTGTGGATAGCATTGTCAGAAGACAAGAAAAAAATATATATATCTTACGTGTTAAAAGTTCGGAAAATAAGATACTTAAAACTATTGCATCTTCTTTTGGCTGGGGCAGACACCTAGCTGATCTACTCCTGTGGAGACACCTTATCCTGAGCCATCCTAGAGGAACCACTGCACTCAAAGCAATGGGTAAGAACTCTCACCCACTAGCCCACACCCCATAGTTACAAATGGGAGCCAGGGGTGCTCAGGAACCATGAGCCACCCAAACTCCACCCCTCCAGAATACTACTTCCCTTCCACCCTGTGCCTGGTCATTTTGGCTAGGGAAGACAACTAGTGGGTCTGCTCCTGTGGAGACACCTTATCCTGAGCCATCCTAGAGGAGCTGCTGCACTCACAGCAGCAGGATTTCAGGATCCCAGAGGCAGCCGGAGTCCCAGGAGTTCTTCCACCCAGGAGCTTAGGATCACAGGAACACAGAGACATCTGGACTCTGAGGAGTTCTGACACAAGCAAGATAACTGGAAAGACAGACTCCAGTCAGACACAGTGAGCACAGGTATCATTAGAGATAACCAGATGACAAAAGGCAAGCATAAGAAAAAAAGCAACAGAAAGCAAAGTTACTTGGCATCATCAGTACCCAGTTCTCCTACCATAGCAGCCTTGGACATCCCATCACATGGGAAAAGCAAGATTCAGAACTAAAATCACTTCTCATGATGATGATAGAGGATTTTAAGAAGGACATAAGTAACTCCCTTAAAGAAGTGCAGGAGAACACAGGTAAACAGGTACAAGCCCTTAAAGAGGAAACACAAAAATCTCTTAAAGAACTGCAAGAAAACACAACCAACAGGTGAAGGAATTGTACAAAACCATTGAGGATCTAAAAATGAAAACAGAAACAATAAAGAAATCTCAAAGGGAGACTACCATGGAGGTAGAAAATGTAGAAAAGAGATCAGAAATCATAGACACAAACATCACCAACAGAATACAAGCGATAGAGGAGAGAATCACATGTGCAGAAGATACCATGGAAAACATTGACACAGCTGTCAAAGAAAATGCAAACTGTCAACAGCTCCTAACCCAAAACATCCAGAAAATCCAGGACAAAATGAGAAAAACAAACCTAAGGATAATAGGTATAGATGAGAGTGAAGACTCCCAAATTAAAGGGCCAGTAAATATCTTCAACAAAATTATAGAGGAAAACCTCCCTAACCTAAAGAATGAGTGCTCATAAACATAGAAGAAGCCTACAGAACGCCAAATCGACTAGATCAGAAAACAAATACCTCCCATCATATAATAATCAAAACATCAAATGCACAAAATAAAGAAATAATACTAAAAGCAGTAAGGGAAAAAAGTCAAGTAGCATATAAAGGCAGACCTATAAGAATTACACCAGACTTCTCACCAGAGACCATAAAAGCCAGTACATCCTGGACTGATATCATACATACCCTAAGGGAACAAAAATGACACCTCAGACTACTATACCTAACAAAACTCTCAATCACTATAGATGGAGAAACCAACATATTCCATGATAAAACCAAAATGCACAATACCTTCCCACAAACCCAGCACTTCACAGGATAATTGATGGAAAACACCAACATAAGGAAGGAAACTACAACCTAGAAAAAGGAAGGAAGTAATCTTCCAACAACCCCAAAAGAAGATAGCTACACAAACATAATTCCACCTCTAATAACAAAAATAATAGGAAGCCACAATCATTTTTTCCTTAATATCTCTTAACATCAATGGACTCAATTCTCCAATAAAAAAGACATAGACTATCAGACTGGATACACAAACAGAACCCAGAATTTTGCTGCATTCAGGAAACGTACCTCAGTGACAAAGACAGACACTACCTCAGAGTAAAAGGATGGAAAACAATTTTACAAGCAAATGGTCCCAAGAAACAAGCTGGAGTAGCCATTCTAATATCAAATGAAATTGACTTTCAACCAAAAGTAATCAAAAAAGATAAGGAAGGACACTTCATACTCATCAAGGAATAATCTACCAAGGTGAACTCTCAATTCTGAACATCTATGCTCCAAATGCAAGGGCACCTACATACATAAAAGAAACTTCACTAAAGCTCAAAGCACACATTACACCTCACACAATAATAGTGGGGGATTTTAACACCCTACTCTTAGCAATGGACAGATCATGGAAACAGAAACTACACAAAGACACATTGAAATTAACAGAAGTTTATGAAACAAATGGATATAACAGATATCTATAGAACATTTCATCCTAAAAGAAAAGAATATACCTTTTTCTCAACACCTCATGGTACCAAAATAGACCATATAATTAGACACAAAACAGGCCTCAACAGAAAAAAAATTGAAATATTCCCTGGCATCCTATCAAATCAACAAGGACTAAGGCTGCTCTTTAATAATGACAAAAACCAAAGGAAAACCCACATGCATGTGGAAACTGAACAGTGGTCTACTCAATGATGACTTAGTCAAGGAAGAAATAGAAAAAGAAATTAAGGACTTTTTAGTATTTAATGAAAATGAGGAAGCATCATACCAAAACTTGTGGGACTCCATGAAAGCAGTGCTAAGAGGAAAACTCATAGCTCTAAGTGCCTACAAAAAGAAATTGGAGAGAGCATATATTAACAACTTGACAGCACACCTGAAAGCTATAGAACAAAAAGAAGCAAATACACCCAAGAGGAGTAGAAGTCAGGAAATAATCAAACTCAGAGCTGAAATTAACCAAGTAGTAACAGAAAGAACTATACAAAATATCAACAAAACCAGGAGGTGGTTCTTTGAGAAAACCAACAAGATAGATAAACTCTTAGCCAGATTAACCAGAGGACACAGAGACAGTATCCAAATTAATAAAATCAGAACTTAAAAGGGAGACATAACAACAGAAAACTGAGGAAATTCAAAAAAATCATGAGATCCTAATATAAAGGCCTATGCTCAACAAAACACTAGAATACCTAGTTGAAATGGACAATTTCCTACACAGATACCAGGTATCAAAGTTAATTCAGGAGCAAATAAACCATCTAAACATTCTAATAACCCCTAAAGAAATAGCAGCATTCTTTTTTTTTTTTTTTAACTAAAATGATGGTTTTTAATGGGAACCAGAGATATGGTTACAATTAGGGTAGTCTGACATACACACACACACACACACACACATACACACATTGCCCCCCCCTCCCCGAAAATATCCATGAGCGATTCTGAATTGTAAGTTTACAAAATAACAAGGGTAACACTGGGTACAGAAGAGTTCCACAACTTCAGGAGCCAGGCTAATATGGCCTCTCCCTGCGATCCTGTCTGTGCTCGCCCCTGGAGTCCATCTTGCCAGGGCCAAAACTGCCTCTGTCCCCACCACCCCGGCCCCCTCTGAAGCCCCCGCGGTCCCCGCCTCGGCCCCGGTATCCGCCCCGATCATATCCTCCTCTGCCACGTCGATCATCTCCATAGTTTCCCCCCATGTGAGAGCCTCCTGGTCCCCCTCCTGGGCCATCTGGCTTAGGTGCCTTACACTGGTTGCATTCATTTCTCCAGGAGAAGTTCATGTTCTCACATGTAGGATTAGGACACTTCCAGTCTCCAGCTCGCTGCTGTCCTCCACCTCCACCACCTCCACTGGGGAATCCTCCCCGGCCACCGCCACCGCTGCCACCTCCTCCATAGCCTCCACGGCCCATGGGTCCTCCTCGCCCTCGGCCTCCACGACCATTCCCACCACCCCGATTGAAGTCCATTCCCACCACCCCGATTGAAGTCGGCTCGGCGGGTAGCAAATGAAACTTCAATAGGATTCCCAGAGAATTCTTTACCATCAAACCAGTCGATAGCTGCTTTAGCAGAAGGTGGGTCATCAAATGAGACTGTTGCCTCACCCTTCAACTTCCCGGTTTCTCTGTCTGTATACAGATTAATCATAGGCTGTCCAGTTTTCTTGTTTGTCTTAATAATTCCAATCTGCTTGAAGTAATCAGCCACAGATTCAATTGTAACATTCTCGCCTAGGCCTTGCACGAAGATGGTATTGTTGTCTGAATTATCCTGTTCAGAATCATGACGAGATCCTTGATCCCGAGGACCACCAAATTTATTGAAGCCACCACGGTCACTTCCGCCCATGCCGCCTCTGCCTCCTCTGCCACCTCCACGGCCTCTGGGTTCATAGCCACCACTGCTTCGGTTGTAACCACTTCCACCGCCCCTGCCACGGCCCCCACGATCCTGCTGGCCTCCCCCGTAGCCACCACCGCCGCCACCACTCTGGTCCTGATTGCCATAACCACCACCGCCACCGCCGCCACTCATAGAGGATTGATCTTGGCCATAGTTGCCTCCACTACCCCCTCCGCCTCCTCCACTGCTGCTGTTGTACTGGTTCTGTTGTCCATAACCCTGAGGTGGGTTATAGGAGCTTTGTTGCTGTCCGTAGCTTTGTTGCTGTCCACCATAGCCAGACTGTTGACCATAGCCTCCACTCTGGGGCTGCCCATAGCTGCTGCTCTGAGAACTGCCACCAACTTCCTGAGGTGCTGCTAGGAGCTGGCTGTTGGCCATAGCCAGGGTAGGAGGACTGCTGCCCATAAGAAGATTGGGAACTTTGGCTGCTGCCATAGCCACCAGTGGAACCATATCCCTGGGGAGCTGACTGAGTTCCATAGCCTGTGTTCTGGGTCTGTCCATAAGAAGAACCATAGCTGCTCTGGCCGTATCCTGAAGTGTCAGCTGATTGGCCATAACCACTGTAACTCTGCTGGCCATAGGGCTGATTGCTCTGTTGGGAGTAGCCCTGCCCAGGCTGGGTAAGATAGGCCCCGTAGCTTTGAGTTACTTGTTGGGTATAGTCGTTTGAAGCCATGTCCGCGCACGGGCGCACAGGCCGCCAAGCAACAGGATTCCAGGCGACTGCGAAGGGACGCCGCGAGGACAAAATAGCAGCATTCTTTAAAAGTCTCCCCACCAAAAAAAGCCCAGGACCGGATGATTTTACCGCAGAATTCTATCAGATCTTCAAGGAAGACCTAATACCAATTATCTTTAAACTATTCCACAAAATAGAAATGGAAGAAACACTACCCATTTCATTCTATGAAGCTACGATCACACTCATACCTACCTAAACCTCACAAAAACCCCACAAAGAAAGAGAACTTCAGACCAATCTCCGTTATGAATATTGATGCAAAAATACTCAATAAAATTCTAGCAAACTGCATCTAAGAGTACATCAAAGCAATCATCCATCATGATCAAGTAGGTTTTATCCCAGGAATGCAGGGATGGTTCAATATTCAGAAATCCATCAATGTAATCCACTATATGAACAAACTGAAAGAAAAAAAACCATATAATTATCTCTCTAGATGCTGAGAAATCATTTGACAAAAGTCAACATCCCTTCATAGTAAAAGTCTTGGAAAGATCAGGAATTCAAGGCCCATGGGTAAACATAGTAAAAGCAATATATAGGAAAACAGTAGCCAACATCAAACCAAATGAAGAGAAACTTGAAGCAATCCCACTAAGATCAGGGACTAGACAAGGCTGCCCACTCTCTCCCTACTTATTAAATGTAGTACTGGAAGTCCTAGCCAGAGCAATTAGACAACAAAAAGAAGTCAAAGGGATACAAATAGGATAGGAAGAAGTCAAAATGTCACTATTTGAAGATGATATGATAATATACTTAAGTGACTCCAGAATTTCCACCAGAGAACTCCTAAACCTGATAAACAACTTCAGCCCAGTGGCTGGTTATAAAATCAACTCAAACAAATCAGTAGCCTTCCTCTACAAGAAAGATAAACAGGCTGAAAAAGAAAATAGGGAAAAGACACCCTTCACAATAGTCGCAAATAATATAAAATACCTTGGTGTGAATCTAACCAAGCAAGTGTAAGATCAGCATGACAAGAACTTCAAGTCTCTGAAGAAAGAAATCGAAGAAGATCTCAGAAGATGGAAATATCTCCCATGCTCATGGATCAGCTGGATTAATATAGTAAAAATGGCCATCTTCTGGAAAGCAATCTATAGATTCAATGCAATCCCCATTAAAATCCCAACTCAATTCTTCACAGAGTTAGAAAGAGAAATTGTCAAATTCATTTGGAATAACAAAAAACCCAGGATAGCAAAAACTAGTCTCAACAATAAAAGAACTTCTGGAGGAATCACCATTCCTGATCTGAAGGTATACTACAGAGCAATAGTGATAAAAACTGCATGGAGAGGGGAAATGGGGTAAGAGGAGAACATCCGAAATGTAAGTAAAATACCAATAATAATTAAAAAAAACAAAAACTATTGCATTTTACCTGATATTATTATAAAATATGGTTCAAGTAACAATTTATTATTAATTATTATTATTATTTAAAACTAATAAAAATATCATCCACTGACTTCTAATGAAGCATAACTTCCATTGTGGAACTAAGTTCACTATGTCTTAGGACATTCTAAAAGGAATATGAAACTTTCTCTTCTATAGGGCAGCGCATTAAACTTGGGAAACAAACATCTCCAAGATTTCAGCAAGTTCCTCAAACTAACTAGATCTGTTAAGTCTCTCCCTTCCCAAGCATATGAGCAGTGAGGAGTGCTGAGGGCCACTTTTAGATGAGTTCAGCTGCATGGAAGAGGCTCAGAACTATGGACCATTAGAAAGAAGCAGACAACAGCTAGGCTGCCAGCAAAGGAAACACTTCTTCTTGTTCAGCCACCTGAAGGTTGTGCATTGCACCGGGTTTCCAGGTTAGGAGGGCTGTCAGCTGTGTTTTTGGTGATGTAGCTGTCTTTTAGTCACTTCTGCTCCTGTAAGTAATTCTTCACCAATATTTATATAAGCAATGACAATAAATCCCATTGGTTTACTTTGTGGTAACCTTCCTTTGGCCTTTCATCAGTTCTCTATCTTGGTTGAGCACATTTGAAATACAGCATAGCATCACAGAGGAAAGTTTGCAAATTCAGTTGCATTAATAATTTTTGTGTGTTTTTCCTTTTGAAGTAGATCTTTTGTTTAAAAGAAAAGAATATGGTTTTAGAAAACTAAAAAGAAAACACAGAATACCTTTATCTCAGAATTCGGTTATTTTCTTGTATCTTTGATGGAAAGAGTTGAAGCCATAGTTTCCTAAGGGACAGAGCTGAGGAACATTGGACGTTGGTTATCTTGTCTATACCCAGAGCTTGGTGTGTGAATTCATACTTGAAATCACTGTTATACTCTCACCCCATTATTATGTGTCAAGCAGGCTAATCCTTCTAATATGATTATGATAGTTTTGAACACATAATACACCCTTGATAAAGAGAAATAGAAAGCATATCATTTAATCTTTCATGAAAACCTGTCAGACAATTATACCAATGAAGGGATTTAAACAAAAGTAAAGAGAAAGATTTATCCTTGGTTGTATTTTAAACAAAAGTAAATTAAATGATTTATCTTGGTTGCATAGTAAGGTGTGGCTGATATGGGGAGCAAATCTCTGTCTTTACACTTAGATTCAGGCCATTTGCTTTTGCTCACTGCTGCCATAAATGAAGGTGGTTGTTGTTGTTTTTTGTTTTTTGTTTTTTTTGATAAGTGGCTTTCTTTAGCTATCATTACCTTTTTATTATTTGATGAGAATGAGCTGGAATTTGAAAGTTAACAGTGAATAGTGTTGATGCAATGACATGCTAATATGTTCTAAGGAGGAACCTCTTTTCATGAAATAACAGTTTAGGTAGAATAATATATAAAAAAAATCCAGAGGCATAAAGACTATGGTGTTTCAAATCATACCCATCTATGGTTATGCCTACTCCCCATTTAACTGACGTATAATTTTGAGCAGGTTAGAAGCTTTCTTTGGATTACTTATTTCCTCTATAGAATGGGTTCCTTGTCAGACATACGTTAGTATTAGGTTCATTGAAATGTCAACTCCTCTCTCTGTTTTTCAGTTTGGGGCCCATTCCTTAAGAACACTGCTATAGTTTTTGCACACAACCACCATTATGTCATGTGCTCCTTAATTAGGACTTAATGTGTCTCAAGAATGTAACCTACATCTAAAGAAATTTAATTCAGTCATGTCTAGGAAGGCTTCTATGGCATTTTAATAATGTTCATAGGTGTGGGGAAGTCTAAAATACTGATTTGGGGTGGGAGCATTGGCTAATTTATTACAAAGAATTTATAAGGATTCATTTTCTATTCCTGATAGCCACAAAATGGATAATGAATCATACCAAGAGCTCCTATAACCTAGCCTCAAATACCTTCATTATTTTACCTGTTATATTTCTAGTTCTCATGCTGACAATGATAGTTTCGTAGATGAGGAAACAGAGTCACCAAGTTATCTGTTAACTCATTTCTGATCAAACTGCTATGATCCTAAGGGAGAGATATGCTTTGAAGTTTGCAGTCAAAGCACAGAAGTCATGATCTTACAGTGTTTCTCTTTCACTTATTGATCTAAATACTCTTTTCACAAACTTTTGGTATTCTTTAAAAATTCTACCTCAACATTCAGGGCATTTCTATGTCAAAGGTTTTTTTTTTTTTTGCGAGTTGATTGGTGACAAACTGCATTCTGGGTGAAGAAACACTAGTTTACAGGTTGAAACAGGAAGGCATAATTCTTTACTATATTAGCTTCATCTGCTAAGTTAGTTTGCATCACCAGTATATAATATTTAGCTTATGACCTAATTCAAAATTTCCTCCAGTTATGAACCAAAGAAATCAACTAGTGTATTCTCTTTCTGAGGATTCTCTCTTTTCAATACACCTGAACTTTACTTCACTGTCCAGGTTTTGACTATGGTTATATCTTTGACCAAACAATTATGTTTCCAACTTTTGACTTATTGAAAATGAATTTAATGGACAAATGAGGACTACTTAAACTTCTATTTTGAATTGTTTGGCCCACTGAATTTTAAGTCAAAAATAGAGGCTAGCAACATTTTAACAATACAGAGATTCCACATATATCATACCCAAATCTTATACCTAGTGGACATACAGGCGGTTTAGTACCTGAATACTTTGTTTATGGTTTCTGATGATAACTCTAGTGATGAAGTGGGAAAATAGAGTAGTTCTCAGGGGGCAAGTGTAAAGGATGAGAATGTTCTCTGGAGGAAAAGATACCTAATGGGAGGAATATGTAATCACCAAGGCTGTTTGGTTTTGTCAGCATATAGTTTAATAATTTTTGTCTTGATGGCTTGCTACTATTTTAAAATTTTTTCTGTGTAAATCCACTTCTTTGTTATATATCTCATGTATATTATTTCTTCTTCTTCCCTTTGACACACAACAGTATTTTGATCATACAACACATGGGACATGTTCTCTAGAATTTATGCTTTGCTTGACCACAGTTAGCTCCACTTCACTCTCTGTATTCATCCCACTACCTTAGCATTCTCTGTCTTAGTATTGGATCACTGCTATGTGAGAGTTCCTGGATTATGGTTTGGTGTGATGTTTTTTTAAATTTAAAAATGATATGATTTTAAAATTCAAAAGTCATGTGCATCCAGTAGAAAAGGTACTACAAAATACAGATCGCATTTCTCCTTAGGTAACTATATGTGGTAGGTTACTTTATCAAAGTCTGGTTGGAAAAACTGAGAGGGTATACAAATTATATGCAACCCTATTGTGGGGCTACTCTGTAGCATTTGCTAGGGAACAGACTTGTGATTCTGTATTGACTTTTTAGGGACAGGATAACAGGGTAATCTCTTTCAGGCTAAGACTACTGATTTGAGGGTAGTAGTTGCCTTGCAAGAGGTCATTTGGAGGTGGAATATTGTAAGCCATGGAATCATCCAATGGTTGCTGGACATGTAATAGAGAATGTCATGTGTGTATTTAGGGGGAATCTTCAGGTCAATCTTTCAATCCTTTAGGAGATTATTTATATATAGAAAAGTCTGTTCCAGGTTTTTGCTCTCTAGTGGAAACATTCCAATAGAAAGGAGACATGGGATCATTTTCACTATGCCAAAAAATAAAAGTCCCAAATAGTAGAAACAATCTAATGATCTCAGCGCTGTCTTAAAATGTATTGGTTTACTATTTGAAAAAGAAATGACCCCCATTTCACAGTAAGGTTGTAAATCAAAAGTATGTGAAAATGTCAATGCATGTTGTTAAAACTTAAGGAGCACTGGAAATTTTTTTGTGTGTAATCCTCGTTTGTGGGATTTCCATTTGAGGAAAAGCTGTCTTAAGGCCACTCCAATGTGAGTCACCAGCATTGAATCAGCTTTTCAGTATTCTGACCTCACGTAACACCCTGGCTTCAAAGCAGCCACTTTCTCACCTGCCTAGCTCCATCCAGCACCTTCTGAACCAGCAATGAGGCTGGAGACACCAATATCTATCTCTGTAAGATAATGGCTATCATTACCCTGTTGTAGAAAGCAGGCTCTATTGGTACAGTTCTTTAATCCTGATGTTTTAATTATTTATTTTTTAATTTTAATGGATAAATTATGGATATTTATGCTATACAATGCTTAAATCGTGTCAATTAACATTGAGTCATTTTATGGATTCCTATCCAACTAGGAAATTACATTTAAGCAAGCACAAAACACTGCTATGGAGAACAACATGGAGAACATAGTCAATCTCATCCAGTTTACATCCTTTTCTTCATTCAGTCATCTAGTCTGACTATTCATGGCACGCAGGTGTTGCTACCTTTTGAGGTAAAGCCTGACCACTTAATTCCAGAAAGGAAACACTGAAATTAGACAAGTCTTTGAGCAGTGGCACTGATAGATCCTCTATTGCCTCCATGACACTGAAAAACTTGTCTGCAGTATGCGTTTGTTTGCCCATTTTCAAATTCACCTGCATGAAGGTTTTGTTCTTCTTTAAAGTAGTAGCATATTATTGATGTGCCAAAGTATAAATGGTTTTTACTGCTATATTCTACTCGCTATTCTTTATGATATCATTAAAGCATTGTGCTTTTTAATGGAAAATATTAATAATTATCCATCTAGATTTAGCTTTATCCAGGAAAAAACTTTATTCACAAATTACTCTTCTTCTGACTTTGCTTGGTAAGACTCACGTCTCACTTCACTTGGGGACAGCTGATTTGGAAGCTTTTCCTGGGTCCTTCTCTCAACAATATATTTTCCTCAAATTGTCATTAAACTGGAGATAAAATTTTATCCATTTCAGCATTCATCCCTACACTGAGATTGATTTCATTTTCTTCAGACCAAATGATCCTTGCACAGCTGTGCAGCACACCTTTCCAAGAGTCATGACTAAAGAGAAAGAAAATATTTTCCTTTTCAGTTGTAGCAACAAAAGAAAAAAAGCATAAATAAAAGCTTGCCTTTTACTTTCTAAGCATGCTACTAACAGGTTGACACCATCCCTCATGGGAGTCTGGCTTGAATCAGAAAACTGTGGGCTGGCTGCCAACCCATTTTGTGCAGAAGTTTCATTGGCAAGAGTTTGCATTGGCAAAGGACCCATTTCTTTCTCAACCTCGGGCTATTACAAGCTTCCTGTCATATCTGCTTCATCTGATTCTCTGCATATCATTTTGTCCTGACCAGAGCTACCTTTTAATCGACTTAGTGCTTGAGGGTAATATAACAAATCCTGTCATTACTTTATCTTATCACAAGCTGTCCTCTTACTCTTCTGCTTTATAGGCCATTGCTCTGATATTGGAGGTAGAAATGATCAAAACAGTGGTGTGATTTATGTTCATCAATAACTAGCTTCTCCAGAGGTAAGTTGTTAGTCTGTTCTGGATCCACCCAGAGTGCTTACATATTTTAGAGTAAACGCAGATCATGGACGTGCATCACTTTCTTCAGGTTGTATGCGTTTTTATATTTTTGTTTTGGTAAGATTTGAATTAAGAGTGTTTTATGAAAAATGATTCTCATAGCTACTTGATATGTTTTTCAATTAATCAATGATACAGTGGATTAGAACTTAAACTCTGAAATTGAGCGTAACTGTGTCAGATTTGTGGCCTTGTAGATTTATTTGTCTGTTAGCTTGCTTGTTTAATTTTCTTTTGTATTGAAAACAAATTTTACTCCCACACAACATGTTATACCATAGCGTCCTCTCCTTCCAATCCTTCCAGCTTCCCCTCTCCCTCTTTCCAAGATACATTTCCCCTCCATTTCCCCTTCAGAAAAGAGCAGACCTCAAGATAGGATACCCAAACAAGACAAAACAAACTACAGTAAGACAAGGCAAAAGTCTTCAAATCAAGGCTGGACAAGGCACACAACAAAAGGAAAAGAGGCTCAAAAGCAGGCAAAAGTGTCAGAGACACACTCGCAGAGTTAGGTGTCCTACAAATCCATGAATCTAACAGCAATACATATACGCTGAGAAGAATCCTCCATCCCACGACTCTTAAAAATGTTTCTTCCTGTCCTCTGCAGGCCCCCAATCTCCTAGGACCTGATAGTGTCTCCCAGTTTAGACTTTTTTTTGCCCTATACCTGGCTGTGGATTACCATACAAGCTTCTCTCTGCTGGAGGATGCGTTCAGGATGATGACTAGACAAGGCATGAATCCATGCGTATAACAGAATATCATTAGGAATCATTTCACTGACATTTTTTCCCAGTCACAATCCTGTACATTGTAAAGGATTTTGGGACAAACAATTTCTATTCTGAACATTTATATACCTAATGAGAATAAAAATAAGATTTGACAGGCTAGTTTACAAGCAGTTTGTAGCACATTGTTTGGCACCCAGTGCTCATGGGGAGGAAGATTGTGGAAGAATGAGTTTAGGAATATAGCTTAATAATTAGTTTGGTTACTCTGTAATAAAACCATGATGAAGTAATAAAATATAGCTAAAAGGAAATACTTGTCTCATTACCGAATTAAATATATGATCTGAATTTAATGGAGAACTGCAAATTTGTAATTAGCACAAGAAACAAATCTTAAACTTTGACTCTGTTTAGGTATACGAAGTGTTCTCTCCCTCTTCCTCTCTCTCTCACTCTCTTTCTTACTGTCCTTCCCCCATCATCTCCCCCTGTCTCTCTCTCACATTTATTATGTCTCTTGTTATTTCCCTGTTTGAGAACTTTCTTTATCCTTTACTCCAAATAAATATAAATAAACTACAAGAGAAAATGTTTGCCATGCAGTAAGTGAAGGTATAAAGGAGAGGAGAAAGGGAGAGATAAATATAGACATGAATGTCTATCAATCTATCAATTTATCTACTAATCAAGTAATCTATGCATTATCTACCTAATCGATGAATTATCTATTTATCTATCATCCACCTATTTGTCTATCTTCTATCTATTTATCTGTCATTTATCTATCTAATCATATCTCTATCATCTATCTATCTATCTATCATCTAACGATCTATCTATCTATCTATCTATCTATCTATCTATCTATCTATCTATCTACTGATCTATCAGCCTACCTATCTAACTATCTATTAAGAGACAGACCAGCAGTGTGAGACTGAATATTTGCATGAGGAATTGGGTCAGTTCACATTTTATCTACAAACACTTCTTTTTCTTCTAGAGGTGTTGTTCAAAGTGCTACATCTCCCTAGTCCCATGATTCAACCCATATTTCTCCTTTATTGTTTACGGCAGAATTGCTTTGTGATAAGAAAGTCATATTTGATTTCTTTCTTCTTTGCCCAACTCACAAGGATCAGGTAATCTCAGTCCCATGTAATATGTTTTGCTGTCTTCTTGAAAGTAAAGATGACAAAGTAATGGTGAACATAACTATCTTAGTCAGGCTTTGTATTTTTGCACAAAACAATATGACAAAGAAGCAAGTTAGGGAGAAAAGGGTTTATTCAGCTTACATTTCCACATTGCTGTTCGTCACCAAAGGAAGTCAAAACTGGAACTCAAACAGGGTAGGAACTTGCAGGCAGGAGCTGATGCAGAGGCCATGGAGGGGTGGTGCTTACTGGCTTGCTTCCGCAGGCTTGCTCAGCTTGCTTACTTGTAGAACCCAAGACTACCTGCTCAGGGATGGCACCACCAACAATGAGCCCTCCCACCCTCAATCACTAATTGAGACAATGCCTTACAGCTGGATCTCATGGAGGCATTTCTTCAAGGGAGGCTGCTTTCTCTATGACAACTCCAGCTTGTGTCAAGTTGACACACAACATCATCCAGTACACTAACATAGAGCTCTTAAGACAGTTTTGCTGTTGTATGAAAGAGAATAACATAAGATATGAATCCATTCTCTAGTGATTTTCTTTTGTTTTGCTTTTCTTTTTGATGGTACATGAACTTAGATTCAGGACCTCTTATGTCTTAGGAAAGTGAGTATTTCCAGCCAGTACTTCGTTCTCTACTTTTTAAAGCTATAAGCATAATTCAGTGTTTGGAGCCAAAGGAACTGCTTTCTCTCATGAAGCAATATCTGTGAAGACAACTGGAAAATAAATAAGAATTATGAGGTTGGAAGATAAAGGCACAGAATCCTTGCATATGATTCCTAAACTTTCTTGAGGCCACTAAACCCTATCTTGTTAAGGAAATGATAGCCTCTTTGGAATAAGCTAGTTTTAAGTGGAATCTTGAGGAAGGTAGAATTTCTTAGTGAAATATTTAGATTATTTATGTTATTCAGATTGATAGCATTTTTTCTCTAAGGAACTTGTTTACTATTCCATATTCTTTGGAAAAAAGAAGAAAATATGAAAATAGATAAATGGATTAAGTGACCTCAACTGATTGTGCAGAGACATTAATTGTCTCATCAGAATTCTAATTATTCTATAATACAGCTAATGCTGTTTTATCTTATGATACAATGTCTCATACTATGAGACATTGGACATTCTATGAAGTACATAAAATATTTCTGCTGGAGTTTTATGAGTTGTACATATGTAGAAAACTTTCTGTGTATTGATCATGAGGAGCTCTGTCCTTTCTATGACAGTTTATAGCACTTTCCTGGATTTCAGTACAGCTACTTGGTCCTTAATGAAGACAGGGAAGTAGATTACATTGCATGCCTCCATGGGCCTTGCAAAAATGTTGATAAAGTTTTTATATTTAAAAAGTTATGAAATTTTACAGTTTATATGTGTGTGCACGGATGTGTGAGTGTGTGTGTATGTGTGAGTGTGTGTGTGTGTGTATTTGTGTGTGTGGTATTGTGCTTGTGAGCATGTGTATGGAGATCTCAGGAAATCTTGAAGGAATAGTCTATCTTCCCAACATGGGTTCCAAGGATCAAAATCAGGTCATCAGGCTTGATGGCACATGCCTTTATCAACTGAGTCATCTTGCTACCCGACAAAATCATTCTGAAAAAGTAATTTCTCTCAAGTTACTCAGAAACTTACTTATATCAACTTCTTGAAAAGAGGTATTTTCAGTGTAGCAACAATTTTTACTTAAATTGCTGTAGAAAGCCAAATGAACAAATGGTCACAACTAGAAACAGAACAAGAAGGTTTTTGAGTGGTTTGAGAAAGAAGGGAAGTGGAAGGGGAGAGGACACTTTTATTTCATTGAAAGAAAAACAACACAAAAAAAACACACGTTAAAATATAATGTAAATATTTGTTCAGAAAGAAAGAAAACAAGAACAACAACCTGTAGGGAAGACTGAGATCTCACATATTGTCCTTTCTTCCTAAAGAGACACATATGTAAGCCTCTCTAAGTGTTTGTTTGTGATGCAGTATGTTGGTACTGGTGTGTGTGTGTGTCTGTCTGTCTGTCTGTCTGTCTGAGTGTGTGTATGTGTGTTTGTGTTCTGTGCTAGTATGGAGTGTGTTTTGGAGAGAGAGAACAAAAAAAACCATACTGGTAGGTTGTGTCCCAGGATCCTCTATTTTCAATATGTCAACACATAAAAGTGGCAGTGTGCATACATAGTTTTTAAGCCTAATTGCAATTTAAGCTATTTCAGACTTTTTGAGACTCTGTTATTGGGCAATATAATAACCATGTTCATGCAAAGTGTAAGATGTATGAAGGTCACTGAACCATTATCTGTCAAAATTAAATTCTAAAATAGTTGAAACTTCCTTAGGAAGTGGTTAGTTGACAGAACTATAGTAAACATATAAAACATTTTGAATCTGATTATTAACAAGATTGGGACAAAATTATGTACTGATACTAAATAATGTCTATAATGCATAAGGTCAACAATCTTACAAGTTGGAAAACATAATTCACACACAAGAGAAGTGTTTAATGCAATGTGTGTGTGTGTGTGTGTGTTAAGCATAAACATGCAAGTTTGTTAAGATTTTGGCAAGCAAGAAAGGATTTTATCCTATTTATAATCTAGTTCCTTCATTTCTAAATCCCTTTTTTATATTTTTGCATAGATTATTAAGGTAGTAGGCATACATCAAGAAATTTCTCAATTAAAGTACAAAATAGTAAATTCGAATAATTCTACTGCCAATGATACCTTTTGTATCCTAGATCTGCTATATGGATGGTTCATTTTCACAAAGTGAAATGTTGTTTTCTTTCCACCCTGTAAATATTTGGATTTTGCAGATGTAACATCATATCATCTGCAAATAATTATTTTGTCTTTTCCTCTCCAAGTTTCATTTAAGCCAGTGTTTGATGGTAATGCTGTCTTCCTGTGGCTGTAGGTCAAGGGCCCACATTGTCTTTTGGATCAGAATGGATGCTTCTCATTGTGCTGAGGAAGTGCCTTCATTTCAGTGCATTAAAAACCTTAGGCTACCTAATGATTCATGGATTTTGTGGGAGTCTTTTGGGGGAATCTAATGGAAAAACTTATATAGTATTTTTCTTTAACTTTGCCATGTGGCACATTTTATTACTGGATCTCATCTTGATTAATGGCTTGACTCTGGGAAGAAAGACAATTTTGATGTAGTCTGTTTAGGGTTTGGCCTCTCTGTGGTCATAAAGACTTGGATACACAGAGTTAGTTCTGTATTCTTTGTCAGGTTTTATTTTCAGAGTCATTATTATGTTATAAAGTGATTTTTGCAACCATCTTTTACACTACCAATGTTTTTCAGTAATTTTTATAGCAGAGGCATTATCTGTTTCTTAAAAACTTTGACTATGTCAGGTGAAGGAGATTCTGTCTCTGGAGATGCTCTGTGCTTGTAGTAAAGGGATTGTTTATGAGACAATATTCAACATTTTGATTCATTACTTTCCCTTTCTAAACATTGTGGAATTAGTTTGGACAATTTGCATTCTTTAATTTGGTGGGAAATGGGTATATGGTTTGCTAGGAAATAAGGATTACTAAAAAGAAACATAGTTAGAAAGATGGTAGAGTTTAAATTTATATTCTAAAGAATATCTAGAGATAAGTATCAGAATTTAGTTTTTACAAACACAATATGAATTAAAATATATTTAACAATCTAGTAGCTCACAGTGATGGCTTATCTTTCACAATGAAAGTTAAGTATCCTTTTGGCTGGGGCAGACACCTAGCTGGTCTGCTCCTGTGGAGACACCTTATCCTGAGCCATCCTAGAGAAGCCACTGCGCTCAGACCAGCAGAATACTACTTCCCCTCCGCCCTGCACCTGGTCTTTTTGGCTGGGGAAGAGACATAGCTGATCTGCTCCTGTGGAGACACTCTATCCTGAGCCATCCTAGAGGAGCTGCTGCAAGCAGAGCAGGAGACAACGTACAGTAGAGCTCAGCCGACAACATACCCTGAGCCATTCTAGAGGAGTCACTCCACTCAGATCAGTAAACACCTAACTGGTATGCTCCTGTGAAGACATCATACCCAGAACTGTCCTAGAGGAACCTCTGCACTCTGAGCAGCAGGATTTCAGGATCCCAGAGGTGACCTGAGTCCAAGGAGTTCTTCTACTCCAGTCAGACACAGTGAACACAGGCAACACTAGAATTAAACAAATGGCAAAAGGCAAGCACAAGAAAAAAAGCAACAGAAACCAAAGTTACTTGGCATCATCGGAATCCAGTTCTCCCACCATAGCAAGCCCTGGACACCCCATCACATGGGAAAAGCAGGATTCAGAACTAAAATCACTTCTCATGATGATGATAGAGGATTTTAAGAAGGAGATAAGTAACTCCCTTAAAGAAGTACAGGAGAACACAGGTAAACAGGTACAAGCCCTTAAAGAGGAAACACAAAAATCCCTTAAAGAATTGCAAGAAAACACAACCAAATAGGTGAAGGAATTTTACAAAACCATTGAGGATCTAAAAATGGAAATAGAAACAATAAAGAAATATCAAAGGGAGACTACTCTGGAGATAGAAAATGTAGGAAAGAGATAGACGCAAGCTTCACCAACAGAATACAAGAGATAGAAGAGAGAATCTCATGTGCAGGAGATACTATGGGAAACATTGACACAACTGTCAAAGAAAATGCAAAGTGTAAAAAGCCCCTAACCCAAAACATTGAGGAAATTCAGAACACAATGAGAAGACCAAACCTAAGGATAATAGGTATAGATGAAAGTAAGGATTCCCAATTAAAGGGCCAGTAAATATCTTCAACAAAATTATAGAGGAAAACTTCCCTAATCTAAAGAACGAGATACCCATGAACATATAAGAAGCCTACAGAACGCCCAACAGATTAGACCAGAAAAGAAATACCTCCCATCACATAATAATCGAAACATCAAATGCACAAAACAAAGAAATAATACTAAAAGCAGTAAGGGAAAAAGGTCAAGTAACATATAAAGGCAGACCTATAAGAATTACACCAGACTTCTCACCAGAGAGTATAAAAGCCAGTAGATTCTGGTCATACAGACCCTAAGAGAACAAAAATGACAGCTCAGACTACTATACCCAGCAAAACTCTCAATCACTATAGATGGTGAAACCAAGATATTCCATGATAAAACCAAATTTGCACAATATCTTCCCACAAACCCAGCACTTCAAAGGACAATTGATGGAAAACGCCAACATAAGGAAAGAAACTACAACCTAGAAAAAGGAAGAAAGTAATCTTCCAACAACCCCAAAAGAAGATAGCTACACAAACATAATTCCACCTCTAATAATAAAAATAATAGGAAGCAACAATCATTTTTCCTTAATATTTCTTAACATCAATAGACTCAATTCTCTAATAAGAAGACATAGTCTGTCAGACAGGATACATAAACAGGACCCAGAATTTTGCTGCATAGAGGAAACACACCTCAGTGACAAAGACAGACACTACCTCAGAGTAAAAGGATGGAAAACAATTTTCCAAGCAAATGGTCCCAAGAAACAAGCCGGAGTAGCCATTCTAATATCAAACGAAATTGACTTACAACCAAAAGTAATCAAAAAAGATAAGGAAGTACACTTCATACTCATCAAAGGAAAAATCTACCAAGATGAACTCTCAATTCTAAATATCTATGCTCAAAATGCAAGGGCACCCACACACATAAAAGAAACTTCACTAAAGCTCAAAGCACACATTGCAGGTCACACAATAATAGTGGGGGATTTTAACACCTTACTCTCAGCAATGGAAACAGAAACTACACAAACACACATTGAAATTTCCAGAAGTTATGAACCAAATGGATTTAACAGATATCTATAGAACATTTCATCCTAAAAGAAAAGAATATACCTTTTTCCCAACACCTCATGGTACCTTCTCCAAAATAGAAAATGTAATTGATCACAAAACAATCCTCAACAAATACAAAATGGTTGAAATAATCCCTTGCATCCTATCAAATCACCACGGACTAAGGCTGGTCTTTAATAAAGACAAAACCAGTGGAAAACCCACATGCATGTGGAAACTGAACAATGGTCTATGCAATAATAACTTAGTCAAGGAAGAAATAGAAAAAGAAATTAAGGACTTTTTAGTATTTAATGAAAATGAGGAAACATCATACCAAAACTTGTGGGACTCCATGAAAGCAGTGCTAAGAGGGAACACTCATAGCTCTAAGTGCCTACAAAAAGAAATTGGAGAGAGCACACACTAACAACTTAACAGCACACCTGAAAGCTATAGAACAAAAAGAAACAAATATACCCAAGAGGAGTGGACGTCAGGAAATAATCCAACTCAGAGCTGAAATTAACCAAGTAGAAACAGAATGAACAATATAAAATATCAACAAAACCAGGAGGTGATTCTTTGAGAAAATCAACAAGATAGATAAATCCTTAGCCATATTAACCAGAGGGCACAAAGATAGTATCCAAATTAATAAAATCAGAACTGAAAAGGGAGACATAACAACAGAAACTGAGTAAATTCAAAAAGTCATCAGATTCTACTACAAATACTCAACAAAACTGGAAAATGTGGATGAAATGGACAGTTTCCTAGACAGATACCAGGTACCAAAGTTAAATCAGGAGCAGATAAACCATCTAAACAGTCCCACAACCCCTAAGGAAATAGCAGCATTCATTAAAAGTCTTCCCATAAAAAAAAGCCCAGGACCGGATGGTTTTAGTGCAGAATTCTATCAAATTTTCAAGGAAGATCTAATACCAATTATCTTCAAACTGTTCCGCAGAATAGAAACGGAAGGAACACTACCCAATTCATTTTATGAAGCTACTATCACACTCAGACCTAAACCTCACAAAGACCCAACAATGAAAGATAACTTCAGACCAATCTCCCTTATGAACATCGATGCAAAAATACTCAATAAAACTCTAGCAAACCACATCCAAGAGTACATCAAAACAATCACCCATCATGATCACGTGGGCTTTATCCCAGGAATGTGTTGAACTGATCATGCATTTCCCAATGGAGGAGTTAGAGTGAAGACTGAAGGAGTTGAAAGAGTTTGAGACCCCATGAGGAGAGGAAAAATACTAACCAACCAGAACCCCCAGGGTCTAATCCACCAGGCTGAGTGCACTTAGGGAGGGACCCATGGCTCCAGCTGTATATGCAAGGCAGGATGGTCCTGTCTGGTATAGGTGGGAGAGGAGATCCTTGGTCCCATGAAGGCTGGACACCGTGTGTGGGGGATTTTGAGGGTGGAGAGGTGGGAGTGGGGGAGGTAGGTGGGGGCACATCCTCATAGAAGCAGGTGGAGTGGCGATGGGGTAGGGGGTTCCTGGGAGGGAGCGGGAAATTGGGTAAGGGAATAACACCTGAAATATAAATAAAATATCCAGTAAAAAAATTTTAAAAATGAGAAAAAAAAAGAAAGTTAAGTATCAGCAGATACACTATAAGAATTAGAATTATATCATTTTCTATATTGGTTTTAGTAATATCTTTTTACCATTTGTGTCGATCATAATATCAATTTAATATTAGTGATTTTAAAGTCTTCAGAAACTGAATCTAGCATAACTCAGAGTTAGCTACTCTTAGGAATCACTTTCTTTGTCTCTTCCAGCACACTAAGATTACCAATGAATGATGCAAGACAGGGATGTAAAAAAAGCAAAAGTTTAGGAGGGGATGCTTATGTAGGAGTGTAATCTCACAGAAGCAGGGGAGACAGGAGATAGAGGATTTAAATGGGAAGGGGGATAATGTTTAAAATGTAAATAAATAAAATAACAAATAAAATTTTCAAAAAAGGTATAGCTTGGAAGGTGGAAAGTTTTAGATATGTTAAACTTTGGCCTTTGTGAAGCTCAAAAACGTACTGTGCAATTATGAAGTGATGGGATGACATCAATTTTTAACAATGAATATATAACAAAAAATTTTATTCACAGAAAAGATAGTATGTGTTATTGATTGTACTTGTTTATTGTCCCCTGTGTCATAGTGAATTCATTTTACATATAATAAAAGTTGAAAAACTGTTTTTTAAAAACCATATCAATGAATGCATACTGTAATTGTTGCAACTATTGTATTTGTTAAAATTTGTTTTTCCTTTGACATTATACAACATTTCTAATAATATACTTTATTTGTACATGTCTACCTGAGGTGTTTAAATGCCATGTTTATAGAAATCAGATCATTGAACAAAAAATATGAGTTTCAATGCTTTATATATAAAGCATAATTACTTTGTTAATATGTCTCGGTTGCCTAAGCATATTCCTGAAGATATTCATGTTTTTACACACTTCCTAGCCTCAAATACAGTAATAAAATTAGCACCTATTTATATAGAAATTGGGACAGTAGTTACGCATGACATGAAAAATGAAACTGAAATACAACCCAGCAGAAGGAATCTAAACAAGTATGTAACACAAAGAAGTATCCACAAAAATGGTCATAGTCATCAAGTTGTAGAATAAGCTTAGATGGCCAGCAGTAAATAAACAGATCTGCACATCTGAGACACTCATCCACAAAGACTGTAATCACAGGGAGGTTGTTGAGTCAGAAAGACAAATGTGATTGTTCCTATCATAGGTAGAATCCAGATTTCTTAAAAAGGTTATGGAGATGAGAGAGGTGACAGCACCTGGTATCTCATCCATGTGAGTTAGAGACAGGAAAACTCCAAGTTCCTTACTTGCCTGGGCTACATAGTAAGTTCTACTTCAGGCCAGGAACTCAGCAAACTCTATTCAATAAACTAAAATAAATTAAAAGAAACAAATGAACAAACAAAATAATGAATGAATGGACAGATGGGTGGATTTAAGGATGTAGCTTAGTAATAGAGAGTTTTCCTGTTCTTCCTCTTCTTAAAAAGTCCATTGAATTCTAGTATTTATTTGTCCGTCTTTATATTTGTTGCAGTGTTAATATAGTATTATGAACTGAATGCCAGGCCCATTACTAGGGTAATTTTATCTTAAAATTTACACACCCCAAATATGTTTTTTATAGCTTAGTTTCATAATGTTCATCCATCCTTGTGTAAGTATGTGTGTGTGTGTCTGTGTGTGTGCTTGTGTTTTGTAAGTATGCGTGTGTGTGTCTGTGTGTGTGCATCTGTGTTTGTGTATCTGTGTGTTTGTGTAATTGTAAATGAATTCTGAAGTTTTGGACACACAAACAGAAAGCGGGTTGGACACAGACCGAGGAAGACTGAGAGACTGTAAGAATAGATCAGTAACACTATGCTTTTGGAAAAAGTTTTGTTGACAAGTTAAAAGTTTATAAAGATTCTTTTGGCTTGTTTTTCTGTTTATTTGTTGTGGAGAAAGTGGTTACTTACTGAGCAATAGCAGCTTTTGAAGAGCACAGTGATTTTAACAACCGATAAGTAACTGTATTTAAACCATGTGGCTCGTTCCTGGTGTTTCTAAACATCCTTGATAGGTGATTGCAAATTCATTAATTTGGTTTTCAACCCTAGGAATTTTCTTATTTTTCAAGAAATGCATTGTAAAACTTTTCTTAAGAAACAAGCATACATTTCCCCCCACGGTTTCACCTCCAAACAGGTGATCAGCATCTGTGAGATCAGCTGCAGGCTTGCACTGTCAGCTGAATTTAAAAGAGAAGACATACAAGCTGCCAGATTTCTAGACACAGACTATACATTTGTATAAGAAACTCAAGTCATGGAATCACAATGGTTAGCTAATAAAAACAAATGGTCAGGGGAAAACAGTTTAAGAAAATTCTTTATTTGGGGTTACATGTAAATTTGTTACAATTTTTCTTCTCTAGAGTAGGAATGCTGTATAGTATTCAGAAATTACCTGTTTTCACTATGTTCTAATATTAGAATTTTGATATTTTACTTAAATTTATGGCCTTCTTTTCCTTATTTGTGAAAAACAACTAAAGTATATTTATTTTTGTAAGTCATGATGCAATTAATTATAAGTAATATTCCATATACATAGAAGTTATTTAATTCAAACATTTTAAATATTTATACTATTTCTATAATACATAATAATTATTTCCCAATTGTGGTTGATTCTTTATAATTTGACAAATGTTGAGTCAAGAATTTTGTTTACCAGTAGCCACATACATGCACTATAATTTTGAAAATACCTATCAATCCTGTACAGGTGTGAAAAATATTTATCAGCAACTTTTAATATGGGTTAATTTTATTAGGAATAGAGTGAAATTATGTGGTCTGGAGGATGGCTTTAAGTTAGAACAATTGACACATTACTAATTTTAGTATAATTGGAGTAGATTTCTTCAGACTTCTCCAATTATGGGATTCCCCTAGATGAGAAGCTAGGTAGGTTATCTGGAAATAATATGCTTATGTCTACTTTATAGTGGCTGGGTAAAAGTTTTGAGATGCTTTGCTGAGTATTCTGTGTTACTTTACAAGAAATGTAACATTGTTTTCTTAGCCTGCTATAAGAGTAGGGATTCTAGGGAGAATGGAATAGAAAAGTAACACACAGTTTAGTCATAGAAATTAATTAATGTGGGCACTGATATGAATTAATAATTGACTTCAAAGCCTTTACAATAGGTTCTATAAATAACAGAAAGTCAAATGTAAGATATATTTGAAAATAGGATGAACTTGTATTTAAAGGACTCTTTGAGTAATCGGAAAACTTTTAGATTTACTTAACACTTTCAGCAAAGTGATTGTTCATTTTCAATATTCAAAAGTCACTTTCTCTTAGCCATTATGACTCATATAAGGTGCAAACTCAGGGTCGTTTTGATGTGCATTTTTTTTTCTGATGACTAAGAGCTTTGAGCATTTCTTTACGGGCTTCTCAGCCATTCCAGTTTCCTGTGGTGAGAATTCTCCGTTATCTCTGTACCCCATTTTTAATTTGATAATTTGGTTTGTTGGAGTCTGTTGCATGTAATTTTAAAAATTGATACGCTTGCTCTGGCTAGGCTATGTATGGAATCAGCAGCCACCTGTTGGCTATTCAGCCCCCCATGGCTAGCTAAAGCTTTTCTTACAAGCTCTAGGATCAGCGATCAGTCTACATTGACCATCCACCCTCATGGCTGGCTCTGCCAACCATGAACAACCACCACGCTGCTGTGCCTTCTCTCTTGCCCACCTGTATCATCTCAAATGGAAACCACCAGAAAAACCTTAATATTTAAAATCAGCCAGACGTCACAATGGCTGGGCTCAAAATCTATGGTTCTAACTCATCAGCTATTCTATGTTGGAATTTTTCCGGTGGTGGAGGCCACCACTGGGTCTAATAGCCCCCAGGCATGCTTGGTGTCCTTTTCCTCTGTCCCAGAGCCTGGCCGAAAAGCCCCTTCTCTATTTCATTTCCTCCTCTTCATACTGGGACTCGGAAAATCCACTTCTATATCTTCACCCAGGTTAGCTTCTGCTGTCTTTATTTACCCAAACGATCAATTAGGGAATCTCCACCTACAGAGTCTAACTTATTGGGAGCATTCCTCCATTGCTGGTGGGATTGCAACCTGGTGCAACCACTCTGGAAATCAGTCTGACCGTCTCTCAGAAAACTAGAAATAGTTCTACCTGAAGACACAGCTATACGACTCCTGGGCATATACCCAAAAGATTATACACCATATCACAAGAACACATCCTCCACTATGTTCATACAAGCCTTATTCATGATATCAAGAAACTGGAAGCAACCTGGATGTCCCTCAGTCAAAGGATGGATACAGAACATATATCCATTCGTTTACACAAAAAGTACTATTCAACTATTAAAAATAAGAACATCAGGAATTTTGCAGAGAAACAGATGAAACTGGAAAATATTATCCTGAGTAAGAGATCCCAGTCCCAAAAGGATATGTATAGTATGCACTCACTGATAAGTGGATATTAGCCAGAAGTACAGAATACCCGTGATATACCCCACAAACCCAAAGAAGTTAATCAAGATTGAATATCCAAGTAAGGATGCTTAAACCTCATTTAAAAGGGGGAGCAAATTAATCATGAGAGGTAGAGAGAGGCAGCGGCCTAGATGGGAGCAGGGAAATAGAGGAGAAAGTGGGCAGGGTCAGATATGGGGGAAGACTGGAGAGAGGTCTAGAAGCCCAGGAGAATGAATGGAAACATGTAGCTGCCAGGGGGCGGGGTGAGGAGATTCTCTAGGAAGTCCCAGAGATCCAGGGTGAGGGAGGCTCACTGGACTCAATGTAGGGGACCTTAGTCAAAATGCCTAACAGTAGGGATATGGAACTTGAAAAAGACCACCTCCAGTAGATAGACAGAACCCACCCCTCCCAGTGGAGTGATGGAATTACCAACCTACCTACAAAGCATCCAACCCAAAATTGTCCTATCTAAAAGAAATGCAGGGACTAAATTGAAGCAGAGACTGAAGAAATGGCTGGCCAGTGACCAGTCCATTTTGATGCCCATTCCACAGGCAGGCACCAATCCCTCACACTATTAATGATACTATGTTGTGCTTATAGACAGAAGCCTAGCATAGTAGCCCTCTGTGACATTTTATGCAGCAGATGACTAAGACTGATGGAGATACCCAAGATAAACTTTGGACTGAGGTTAAAGGCCCCAGTGGAAGGTTAGGGGGAAGATTGAAGGCCCTCAAGGAAATGACCATCCTACAGGAAGACCAACAGTGTCAACTAACCTGAGCCCCTGGGATCTCCCAGAGACTCAGCCAACAAACAAAGGGTGTACACAGGTTAAGCAAGGGACTGCCTTGTCTGGCCTCAATCTGAAAGGATGCACCAAATCCTGCAGAGACTTCATGCACCAGGGAGGTGTGGGGGTGGAGAGGCTACTCTCTCAGAGGAGAAGGGGAGGATGGATGGGGTAATAACTGTGCAAGGGGGGGACTGGGGAGGCGGACAATATTTGGAATGTAAATAAATAATCAGAAAAAGAAAATTATATATGCATATATATATACATATATTTTATATAGACCTGATATATATATATAATCTTAAACATACAGACACACACACACACACACACACACACACACACACACACATATATATATACAAATACATATACGATTAAGAACTGAGAGTCTATATGTGTGATAAGAACTGAGAGTCTGTATGTATGTATGTACACATTTGTGTGGATGAAGATGGCTGGTGATTGACATATTGACATGGATATTTTCCTCTTTTTCTCTCTGCCTTTTTTCTTAGAAACAGGGCCTATCACTGATGCTGAGACTTGCTGTTACAGAGATACTGGCTAGAGAGCCACCCTCTGTTTCTATCCTTCCAGTTCTGGGATCATAGACCTGGACGTGATATGGGTGCTGGGTGTCCAGAATCACAGCCCTTTGCGTCTGCAGAAAGAGCACTTTATTCAGCAAACATCTCTCCAATCGAGGACTCATTGTTTTTTTTTAATTTAATTCATGTTCTTTGTATTATATTATAGTTTTCTT